>NW_026595863.1:0-20192 GCF_907164565.1 Psammomys obesus
TTTCTTTCTTTCTTTCTTTCTTTCTTTCTTTCTTTCTTTCTTTCTTTTTCACTTTTTAATTTTATTGAAATTTTTATAAATTATAATGTATTTACTTTTTATAGTGAATAAAAAGTAAAAGCTGTAGTCTCATCCCTCATCCCCTCCCAATCCCACCCTCCTTGCCTCATCTTTTTTCCTGACCCTCCCCAAGTCTACTGATAGGGTGGGTCCTACATACCTTCCCTCTGACCCTAGGCATTCAAGTCTCATCAGGACTGGCTGCATTGTTTTCCTTTGTGGCCTGGTAATGCTGTTCGTCCATCAGGGGAAGGTGATCAAAGAGCCAGCCACTGAATTCATGTCAGAAACAGTTCCTGTTCCCATTACTAAGGACCACTTGGAGACTGAGCTGTAATGAGAAACATCTGTGCAGGGGTTCTAGGTTATCTCCATGTATGGTCCTTGACTGGAACATCAGTCTCAGAAAAGACCCCTGTGCCCAGAATTTTTTGATCTGTTGCTCTCCTTGTGGAGCTCCTGTCCCCTCCAGGTCTTCCTATCTCCCCCTTCTTTCATAAGATTCCCTGTACTCTGCCCAGAATTTGGCTATGAGTCTCAGCACCTCCTTTGATACCTTGCTGGGTAGAGTCTTTCAATGACTCTCTGTGGCAGGCTCCTGTCCTGTTGCCTGTTTTCCCCCTCTTCTGATGTCCATCCCCTTTGCCTTTCTGCATGGGGCATGAACATGTCTTTAAGTGTTTCTCTGCAGTGCTCAATGTCCTTAGCCATCAGGGAGATGCAAATCAAAACAACCTTGAAATTTCACCTTATAACCATCAGAATGGCTAAGATCAAAAACTCAAGTAACAACACATGCTGGAGAGGTTGTGGAAAAAGGGGAACCCTCCTCCATTGCTGAGGAGAATGTAAACTAGTACAACCACTTTGGAAATCAATCTGGCGCTTTCTCAGACAATTAGGAATAGTGATTCCTCAAGATCCAACTATACTGCTCCTAGGCATATATCCAAAAGATGTTCAAGTACATAACAAGGACATTTGCTCAACCATGTCTGTAGCAGCTTTACTTGTAATAGCCAGAATCTGGAAACAACCCAGATGTCCCTCAGTTGAGGAATGGATACAGAATTGTGGTACTTTTACACAATGGAATACTACTCAGCAATTAAAAACAATGAAATCATGGAATTTGCAGGTAAATGGTGGGACCTAGAAAAGATCATCCTGAGTAAGTTATCTCAAAAGCAGACAGACACACACGGTATATACTCACGTATATAGCCCTATAAGATAGGCCTATACACCTAAAGAAGATAAATAAGAAAGAAGACCCGGGGTAAGATGATCAATCCTCACTTAGAAAGACAAATGGGATGGACACTGGATGTAGGAGAAGACAAGTAACAGGACAGGAGCCTACCACAGAGGGCCATGAAAGACTCTACCTAGCAGTGTATCAAACCAGATATTAAGACTCATAACCAAATCCTTGGCAGAGTGCCAGGAATCATATGAAAGAAGGGGAAGTTAGTATAACCTGGAGAGGACAGGAGCTACACAAGGGTCAAATATATCAGGGCACAGGGTCTCTCATGAGACTGTTTCTCCAATCAAGGAACATGTATGGATATAACCTAGAACCCCTGCTCGGATATGGCCCATGGTAGCTCAGTATCCAAGTGGGTTCTCTAGTAAGGGTAACAGGGACTATTTCTGACATGTACTCAATGGCTAGCTCTTTGACCGCCCCCCCCCCCTCCTCTGAAGGAGAAGCAGCCTTGCTAGGCCACAGAAGAGGACATTGCAGCCAGTCCTGAAGAGACTTGATAAGCTAGGGTCAGATGGAAGGGGAGGAGATCCTCCCCTATCAGTGGACTTGGAAAGGGGCAGGGAGGAGATGAGTGAGTGAAGGGGGGATTGGGAAGGAATGAGGAAGGGGCCCATGGCTGGTATACAAAGTAAATAAGTTGTGATTAATATAAAAAAGAAAAAAAAAAGTGTTTCTATTCCTCTGTTGAGGATTCTGTTTAACTCTGTACCCCATTTTTCAATTGAATTATTTGTTTGTTTTGTTTTGTTTTGCTATTTAACTTATTGAGTTCTTTATATATTCTGGATAATAGCCCTCTTCAGATGTAGGGTTGGTAAAGATCTTTTCCCAGTCTGTAGATTGTTGTTTTGTTCTGTTTTCAGTGTCCTTTGCTTTACAGAAACTTTTCCATTTCATAAGTTTCCATTTATTGATTGTTGGTCTTAGAGCCTGTGTTGTTGGTATTCAGTTCAAGAAGTTGTCTCCTGTGCCAATGAGTCCAAGGATCTTCCCCAATTTTTATTCTAACAGATTTAATGTGTCTTGTTTTACATGTCTGAAGTGGGAGAAGACAGGAAACAGAACAGGAGCCTGAAAAACTACCCTGCAGGGTACCAAAGCAGATGCTGAAACTTAGCCAAACTTTGGGTAGAGTGCAGAGAATCTTATGGAAGAAGGAGGAGATAGAAAGTCCTGGAGGTTTCAAGAACTCCACAAGGAGACCAACAGAGGCAAAAATTCTGGACCCAAGGTATCCTGAAGAATCTGATGAATCAACCAACAAATATGCACAGAGAGTTCCTAGACCCCCTGATCTTATGAAGTACACTGGCAATTCAGTCACCAGGAGGTTTGCCTTGTTAGGGGAGCAGGAGCAGTCTCTGGCATGAACTCCATTGCCTGCTCTTTGATAACCTTCCTTTTGTGAAGTGGCCTGACTAGGCAACAGAGAAAGAGGATCCACACATTTCTGATGTGAGCTCACTGGCTAGGGTCAGACAGTGAAGGAGGAAGGCTTCCCCCATCAGTGTACTAGAGGAGAGATGTACACAAGGAAGAAAAATGGAGGAAAGGACAATGAGGAGATGAGAGAGGGGGGCTACAGATGTGATAAAAGTGAATAAATTTTAATATATATATAATAGTTAAAAAAAAGGAAAATGTGTTTAAAGGAACATGGCATGTGGCACATGCCTATAATCCCAGCAGTCAGTGAGGTATGGGCAGGCCTGTTCTTTAAAGTCAGTCCAGAACAGCCCAAACTACACAGAGAAACCTTGCTAAAAAAAAGTGTTTATTTTAAAGGTTAATAACCCCGTTAAGATATAAAATTATATCTACTAGATATATTTTTATATTATTTAACAGGAAAATTAAGTAAAGAGATGTATACATTCAATTCATATAGACTATTCCAAAAGAACATAGCAGTCTAATAAATCATTTCAAATTTTATAATAAATAATTAATTCCCTAGAAGAATATAAAAAAACAGCAAAAAATATAAAATTGAATTATTAACTACTATATAAAACAGTTCATCTATGTCAGTAAATTCAGCAAATTGATTCTAATTTCCTGTGAAGGTAAGCCCATTATCAAGCTATGCCTGAGACTGTATATTTCCATGATAAAAAAATAATTGAGTAACAAGTAAATATGGCTTCTTCTGCAGACAGTGTCATAGATGTGCTCCCTCTCCTAGCTTGGGTCTCAAGCTAGACCAGTCATTGGTTGGCCAATACTCCTAAAATTATTCCACAAAATGAACATAAACTAACATTGTCAAACTCATTCTACAAAGTCACAGTTATACTGAAACTTAAACCACACAAAGATTCCACAAAGAAAGAATTTCAGGCCTCATGGTCATTGATGCAAAAATACTCAATAAGTTACTGCAAACTAAATCCAAGAACACATCAAACACATAATGTTCCATGATCAAGTAGGCTTCAGCCCATGGATGCAGTGACAGTTCAAGATAAGAAAATCCATTAATGTAATCCAACATATAAACACACCGAAAAAAATCACATGATCATCTCATTATCTGCAGAAAAAGCCTGTGACAAAAATCCAACACCACTTCAAGATAAAATCTTGGAGAGTCTCAGCACCTGCTTTGATACACTGCAGGGTAGAGTCTTTCAGAGGCCCTCTGCAGTAGGCTCCTGTCCTGTTACTTGTTTTCTTCTACTTCCAATGTCGATCCACTTTGTCTTTCTAGGTGAGTATTGATCATCTTACCCCTGGTCCTCTTTCTTGTTTATCTTCTTTAAGTGCACAGATTTTAGTATGTTTATCTTATCTTATAGGTCTAGTATCCACTTATGAGTATATACCGTGTGTGTCTTTCTGCTCCTGGGATATCTCACTCAGGGTAATTTAGTATGACCTAGAGGGGACAGAAGCTCCACAAGGTCCAAATATATCAGGGCCAAGGGTCTTCTATGAGACTGTTTTTCCAACAAGAACCACACATAGATATAACCTATAACCCCTGCTCCAGATATATCACATGGTAGCTCAGTATCCAAGTCGGTTCCCTAGTAAGGGGGGCAGGAATTATTTCTGACATGAACTCAATGACTGGCTCATTGAGCTTCCCCTCCTCCATGAGGGAGGAGCAGCCTTGCTAGGCCACAGATAAGGATATTGCAGACAGTTCTGAAGATACCTGATAAGCTATGGTAAAATGGAAGGGGAGGAGGACCTCCCCAATCAGTGGAATCAGATGGGGGCAGGGAGGAGAGGAGGGAGGGAGGGGGTATTGGGATGGAAAGAGGGAGGGTCTAAGGCTGGGATACAAGTGAATGACCTGTGATTAAAATAAAAAAAAATAATTAATTAAAAAATCTTGGAGAGATCAGGAATACAAGGCACATATCTGAACACAAGAAAGGCTAGGTACATCAATCCAAAAGCCAACTTCAAATTAAATGGAGTGAACCTCAATGCTGTCCCACTAAAATCAGGGACAAGACAGGGCTGTGCATTCTCTCCCTATTTCTTTAATATAGTACTAGAAGTTCTAGGTAGAGCAATAAGACAACTAAAGAGATCAAAGTGATACAAACAGGAAAGGACGAAGTTAAAGTATGACTATTCTCAGATGTCATATACGAAAGTGACCCCAAAAATTCCACCAGAGAACTACAGCTGATAAACACCTTCAGCAACAAGGCTGGATACAAGATAATTCAAAAAAATCAGTAGCCCTCCTATAAAGAAAGACAAAATGTCTGAAAAAGTAGGGAAACCACACACTTCAAAGTAGCTACATATGTTATAAAGTATCTAGGAGTAACTCTAACCAAGCAAGCCAAAGACCTGTATGAGAAGATCTTCAAATCTCTAAAGAAAGAAACAGAAAAAGATATCAGAAGATCAAAAGATCTCCCATGTTCTTAGCACTGCTTTCATTGTGTCCCATAAGTTTGGGTATGTTGTGGGATAAACCTACTAAAATTTGTATACCTAAAGAGAGTAATTAAGAGGGAGGACTCTTGCTAAAATGCTCAATCCCTATCCAGAAAGGCAAAGAGGATGGACCTCAGAAGAAGGAGAAAAGAGGGAACAAGTCAGGAGCCTGACACAGAGGACCTCTGAAAAGCTCTGCCCTGCAGACTATCAATGTAGATGCTGAGACTTATGGGCAACCTTTGGGCAGAGTGCAGGGAATCTTAGAAAAGAAGTGGGAAACAGTAAGATCTGGAGAGAACAGGAACTCCACAAGGAGAGCAACAGAACCAAAAATTCTGAGCACAGGGGTCTTTCCTGAGACTGCTATTCCAACCAAGGACTCTGCATGGAGATAACTTAAGACCCCTGCACAGATGTAGCCCATGGCAGTTCAGTATCCAAGTGGGTTCCATTGTAATAGGAACAGGGACTGTCTCTGACATGAACTGATTGGCCTGCTCTTTAATTACTTGCCCCTGAGGGGGAAGCAGCATTACCAGGCCACAGAAGAAGACAATGTAGCCACTCCTGATGAGACCTAATTGACTAGGATCAGAAGGAAGGAAAAGAAGTCCTCCCCTATCAGTGGACTTGGGGAGGGGCATGCATGCAGAGGGTGGAGGAAGGAAGGGATTGGGACAGGAGGAGGGAGAGAACCACAGGGGGAATACAAAGTGAATAAAGTGTAATTAATAAAGGAAAAAAATAATAAATAAAAAGAACAAAATTTAAAAACAAAAAACAAAAAACAAAAAAAAAAAAAAAAGAAGAAGAAGAGGGAAATGAAAGATCTGGAGGGAACAAGAGCTCCACAAGGAGAGCAACAGAAACAAAAAATCTGACCTGAAGGATCTTTTCTGAGACTGATAGTCCAAAGAGGACCATGCATGGAGATAACCTAGAACCCCTGCACAGAAGCAGCCCATGGCAGCTCAGTGTCCAAGAGGGTTCCAAGAGGAGCAGAGCAGTGGCTGTCTCTGACGTGACCTCCTTGCCTGCTTTTGATCACTTCCCCGACTGCCTCACTAGCACACAGGGAAAGAAGACTATCTCAGTCTCTTGTTATTATAAATTTTTGAGTGCATGGGTTACGGTTTCCCCTATTCTGTGGAATAGGAAGAGGCATATGAGTACTGTGGTATTAGGAGGAGAGGAGGGAGTTGTCTTCACCTGGGATGTAAATTACATAAATAAGTAAATTAATAAAACAAAGAAAGCAGGCTCAGAAAACAATGGAAAGCAAGCCAGCAAGTAGAAGTCACCCCTCCATGGCCTCTGCATAATACCCTGCTTCCAAAGCCCTGCCCGGTTTGAATTCCTGTTTGACTTTCTTTGATGATGAACAGTGATATGGAAATGTAAGCCAAATAAACCCTTTCCTCCCAACTTTTCTTTGGTCTTCACAACAAAAGTAACCCTGATTAAGGTAGTCACTTGAAATGCATTAATTTCAAATGTCTTAAAGTGAAAGATGCTTCACACACTGAAGCATCTTTGTCTCTTTACAAAGAACACCTTATGTTTATCAGTATTAATTTGTTGGTTATCTGTGACGATTCCACTGGTGTAGCACATTATTAAACGATTACATGGAATGCTCAGGATATCCAGATCTTGTTTAACCAAGTCACACGATGTTCTGTCATAAAGTGTGAGAAACACTGTTACTCCTTGTAAATACATATTAACTTTCCTGATACTATTAATATTCTAATTACAAATTAGCCAGAAATAAATGGTAAAAACAATTACAAACAAAATACATGTCCCAGTGTTCTTATTGAGGTACTGTGCAACAGATCCTGTCTAGAAACCTGCACATTGTATCTTGGAATTGACTTGTTTTCTAAAAAGCATTTCTCCCATTTTCAGCATCAAGCTCCTTTGTCATTGCACAGATTTGCTTTCATATTTCTGTAGCATAAGCTTTTGTGACTAGGGTTTCTTTGCTTCAAGAACTCATCGTTGTGAGAAAAGAATGAAAATGTGGGTTTTCAGGCTGTGGGAATGGGTCAGGTGATGAAGTTCCTACCTTGCATAAGGACATCACTAGCACCTTCAAATAAAGAAGAGGGAGACCCGCAGTGTTGACTGCTGGATTGAACTTAAATATGTGCATGAACACATTACAACATATGCATACAGAGCAAGAAACACACACATAGACAGAGAGATACAGAGAGAGGAGACAGGGGAGACAGAGATAAATAGAGAATGACTTAGGTGGAAACAGAGACAGAGAGAGACACAGAGAGATGCAAATACAATTCTAAATCATGTTCAAACGAATGGAAATCCCTTGAACCAACATTTCCCATTGGATCAGTTACATGACTCACTAGGATTGAAAACATTAGGATTGAAATTAATCTTTGTCATTGCTGAGGAAAGACTTTGAAGCACTTGACCAGTAGAAAGAAACATTAATCAGGAGATATGTTAGTGACCTATGGTTAATAAAAAGCTGGATCTCTTTTCAATAAAACCATATCTCACATAAAAGTAAATTAAAGTCTAAAATACAAAAACCTGGGTGCTAATAACTAATACATTTGTTCTTTCAAAACTCACTTAATAAAAATACTTAAAAGTCACTGGTAGCGTAGTGTAGTAAAATTTTATAGATGCCAATTAATAAAATTATTTACTTTTAAAAGTAAAATAATTTTTTGTTTAAAAATACATGCACATTTACACAGGATTAGGTGCTTGACATGTTTTAATGCAAATATCATTATAAAAGTACCCACGGACAGTCTAAGATACAATTTACCACTTCAATTTTTAAGCAGATTTTGCAATGCTAGTATTTTCATCTCTCTCTTCTTCTCTCTCTTCTTCTTCTTTTCCTTCTTTATTTTCCTGTTTCTCTTCCTCTCCTTTTCTCCTTCCCTCTATCCTTCCCGCTCCTTCTCTCTCTTTTAAGTTAGACGAATAAAATTCATTTTTTCAAATATTAAGCAATACTTTAAAATTTTAATTTGATGCCATTAACTTATCAGTCTTTCCCTGAGACTACTGTTCAATAGAAAATTGTTCAAACTGGAGTATCCTCATCTTCCCAATGCCTTCATTCTGTCATATTCAACTATATACATCTTAGAGACATTTCACTATAAACTGAAGGATTGCTTTGCCCCCTCTTGAAGGTATCCTCTAATGTAGACATTATACAGCAGTATTCCTGGGAGCCTGATATAGGAAGTCTTTGTACTATTCATATTTATATAGATAACGGTTTTATCTTTCTTCTGAAAAATTGCTAGTGCTAATTATATATATGTTTTTGCCTACATAAATTTTGTGTGCAACATATATTGCTTGTATTTGTAGAGACCAGAAATGGGTGTTAAACAACCTGGAATTTGAGTTACAGCAGGTTTGAGATGTCACCTCAGTTCTAAGAACTCAACCAGAATCCTCTGTAAAAGCAACAGTGTTCTTAACCCCAGAGCCATCTCTCTAACTCTTGTCCTCCTCCTCCCTTCTCTTCCTTACTCTGTTCCCTCTTTCCTCATACTCATCCTGTTCTTCTTTTAGTCATTGACAGCCTCCATGTTTAATCCAATAAATTGTTCAGTTCTTCTTTATGCCTAGTAGGAGGGCACACACTGTTGTTATTAAGGAAAAATTCCAATTGCTTGATTTTACCAATGAATTATAAGGAGCCAGATGCTGTGGACAAAATCTGCTAGCTCAGAGAGGCAGAGAAATCCTCTTTTTCTACTTAACACAACATCCCAGAAGAAAAAGCCTTTCTACTCAGCTAAAGTCTCAGAAGGAAAACCCAAAAGCACAAAGCCAAAAGCCCTTCTTCTTCTCCACCCTGTCTTAGTTACCCTTATCCCAATGTTCAGCCTTTGTGTTTAATCTCTGCCAGCTGATTTTTTGCTCCATCTCTCGACATAGAGTTAACTTTATTCAAAACTCTTTCCAGAAAGCTCATAGATTTAAGGTTTGGTAGGGCTGAGCCACAGAACCACCTGTTTACAATGAACATAAAGTTCTTGGATGAAAGGTTTGTGCTAAGACTGAGCCACTCTACAACTAAAAACATTATTTATGCTTCATAATGAAGGGGTTCACAATGGGAACAAATATCCTGCAAGAATGCAAGATTCTTGCCATCTTTATAAATTCAAAGTAAGGAAGCTCTGTGTTAATTTTAAGTGAAACACCTACTTGCCAACAAATGGAATGGTTGAATATATAAATGCAGGTGAAGATAAATCTGGATTACTGACAGATAGCATAAGGGAATTAATTGTATTTAATTGGTCAGAAGAAGCCTTTACATAATTTGTAATGAGGAATACTGAAAGAGTGCTTGTGTAACTAGTATATTTTGACAGAATAAAGATGATGAGAATATTTTTAGAGTATTTATATAAACATATCTATTTCAGGAAGTGTACACTGTTTAATTCCATTAAGGATATTCAGCAATGAACATAAAAGGAACATTTAAAGTTTACAAGCTGAATAGAGTAAGGTATTCTGTGTGTGCATGTTTTGTAGTTACTCAAAAACTAAGGATTCATTTATAGAAATGACAATTATTTTAGAGAAACCAGTTTGCCCTTTATTATAGGTTATCAGTCTACACAGATAGAAGAAACAAGTCCATAAATGCCTGTATCCCTGTTAGCTTGTGTCCTTATCCCTCACACTAGTACTGACTAATCTGCTGCACTAAATAAATAATAAAAAGTTAAAAAAAGAATAACATGGAAGGATAAAATGATAAAAATTGGAATTGTATTTCAGAAGATCATGAATTTTTTATTGTTCTTTTGATTAAATAATTCCTTAATTTTATTTTGTATTGTCTGAGAAACAAAAATGAAAGACCCAGCATTCCACATCAGGTTTTGCATCCACATGGAAATACACTAAATTCTGTGGTTTAAGGAAATACAGTTAATTTTAATCAAACATCTGTTGCTTCCTCCTGACATGTGAATGCCACTTATTGCACCTATGGTGATAGTTTGCCAGGCTGCTTATTGTCACACTTCAAATGAGGTGCTGGTGGGTACAACTGTGGATTATTTCCCTAACATCTCAGCTAGCCTTCTGTTTATGTACCATGGAAACTCGGCTTCAAGACAGAGGTATTCAAGTCAGACCCAGCTAGAATCACTTGAATCCTAAGAGATCCCTGTGCGAATTCTTTAGCAACAGGCGTTCATCCTCAACACCAAGAGGAAAACAGGTGCTACCACAGTCTTGGGGGATAGTCATTCGAAACACCTTGACTTAACATTGGAAAGATTTCTCTCAACAGGATGAGAATCATGTCTGGTACTGGAAATATGGTCAGCTTTTTGGAACTACTGAAGTAGTGAAGTAATTAAATCAGCCCACTTCATTACAGCATTCTAAGTAATATTCTTATCTCACAACCCCCATCACCCCTATCTAAAAAATCTGTCTGTACTGAAAATGAAGAGCATTGCTGAAAGCCAAAACAGGACACAATGAAGAGATCAGTGGATAATAGGAAACTCAGACATATATATATATATATAGCTCTAGTGTACATAGCTCAGGGCACATTGCAGAAAGGTGTCTTTGAAGGAATGTAAGAGCCAGAAAACCTGAGTCTGTTTTGAAATTATCTTTAATACAAATGAATGCAAAGACACATGATGAAATTATCAATAGACATATAAACATTCAATAGTCAAAATTTCAAAATTTCGTGTGATTCCACCTTAGACAAAATACTAAGGGCAACTAATGAAATACTCAGGGAAGTATCAGTTTATTTCAGAAATGTCCTCCTAATAGATAGTTTAATACAGATTATTAAACCTGGAAATTATATACACAAATCAAGAAAATACACTCAAGTTGTATTCATACTTTTATACATACAAATATATACATCTAAACACACATACAAAACAATGTAACAGAGTCTGTAACTTTCAGATTATGAGGGGAAGACAAGGAGGACACAGCTATATAATTCTAATTTAGTAAAAATTTTAAAAAACATAGTAATAAAAGGATACATTAAGAGGACATGCTAATAACTGTTCAGGACTTCACCAGAGATTTTCTTCAAGATTTCCACCACAAAATCATATTACAAGTCCTTTCTAGGAAGACAAATCATGAATAAGGAATTCTTCATGTTTGGATGAAGGTTTCATATTATGAAGAGAGAAACAGCAAGTATACAGTATACTTACATGTGTTTCTGTCTGTAATGTATGGGTGAATTTGTAAGATGTGTGAATGTGTATGTGTTGTGTGTGTGTTTGAGTGTGTGTGTGTGTGTGTGAGTGTTTACATAAGACATGGAGATCATGAACTTTCTTGGGTTAGAGGACAGCTTCAACCTGTTTGTTTTTCCTCCCATCATTTTTGACTCAGGTTCTCTTTTGTTCACCACTGAACAACATGTCGGAAATATCTCGCCAAGAATCTTCTACTGATTTTTTGCCTCTAACTCCCATCTTGAGGTAGAAGCTTCTGATTTGGAGATGTTTGTGCTACAGTGGTAAGATTTTTTAATTGTTCTAAAATTTTTTTTGATTATTACAATTCATTCCCCTTGTATCCCAGATGTAGCCCTCTCCCTCATCCCCTCCCAATCACACCCTCCCTCCTTCTTCTCCTCTTATGCCCCTCCCCCAGTCCATTGACAGGGAGGAACTCTTTCCCTTCCATTTGACTCTAGCCTATCAGGTGTCATCAGGACTGGCTGCATTGTCTTCCTCTGTGGACAGGTACAGCTGCACAACCCCCAGGGGAGGTTATCAAAGATCGAGCCATTGAGTTCATGTCAAAGACAACCCCTGCTTCGCCTACCAGGGAATGCACTTGTAGGCTGAGCTACCATGGGCTATATCTGAGCCAGGGGTCTAGATTATTTCCATGAATAGTCCTTGGTTTGAGTATTGGTCTTTACAAAGTTCCCTGGGCCCAGATTTTTCAGGTACTGTTGCTCTCATTGTGGAGCTCCTACCCCATCCAGGTCTTTCTATCTCCCCCTTCTTCCATAAGATTCTGTGCACACAGCCAAAGATATGAGTTTCAATATCTGCATTGATACACTGCTGGGTAGAGTCTTTTAGGGGCCCTCTGTGGTAGTCTCTTGTCCTGTTTTCCTGTTTTCTCCCACATCTGATGTTCATTTCACTTGCTTTCTGAGTGAAGATTAACTAAATTCCCTAGTGTACTCCTTCTTGTTTAGCTTCTTTAGGAGTATAGATTTTAGTATATTTATCTTATATTATATGACTTATATCCACTAATAAATGAGTATATACCATGTGTGACGTTCAGCTTCTAGGTTACTGGACTCAGTATAATCTTTTCTAGATACCACCATTTGCCAGCAATTATGTTTTCTTTGTTTTTAATTGCTGAGTAGTATTCCACTGAGTGAACTCAGCAATTAAAAACAGTGGCAAGTTTTTAAATGTAAGTTTTGATGATCTGAATTCATGTCGGTTACAAAGCTTGTATGTCAATTGCTTTAGAGTTTGAACCATCTTTTCAGGCCATTTTGCACATTCTTACAATTGGAATCTACTTCTAACGTCATCATGTGTGATGCTTATATGATACAGGACTCTAAGCACAACTTTTCTGGATTATTTAAATTACATTACCTTCTGTCCATGTTTCTGAGGAATTATCTGAATTAGGTAATCACGGTGAGAAAATTATAACAACTATAATTGGGCTATGAAATTATAAGCATGATTTCTGGGATGCATAAATAAGAGAAAGCTCAGTGAGTATGAGCCATCATTGTTCTCTGCTTCTTAACTAGGTAAGCAACTTCACTTGCTGCGACCTCCTGACATCAGACCTGCCCTATAACAATGCCATGAGGCCGAAAACACTGTACCAATTGTATTTCTAATATAAATAATATTCTAGAGCACCTTTTCGCAGCAATAGGAACATAACTTAAAAATAAAAGTGTTGCTCACTCAGGATGATCTTTTCCAGATCCCATCATTTACCTGTAAATTTCATGATTTTCTTGTTTTTTATTGCTTTGTAATGTTCCATTGTGTAGATGTACCACAATTTCTGTATCCATTCCTCCACTGAGGGATATCTGGGCTGTTTCCAGCTTCTGGCTATTACAAATAAGGCTGCTATGAACATAGTTGAGCAAATGTTCTTATTGTGTACCTGAGCCTCTTTTGGTTATATGCCTAGGAGTGCTATAGCTGGATCTTGAGGGAGCAGCATTACTAGGCCACAGAAAAAGACAAAACCAGAGTTCCTGATGAGATCTAAGTGACTAGGATCAGAAGGAAGGAAAAGAAGACCTCCCCCATCAGTGGACTTGGGGAGGGGCATGCATGCAGAGGGTGGAGGAAGGAAGGGATTGGGATGGGATGAGGGAGGGAACCACAGGGGGATACAAAGTGAATAAAGTTTAATTAATAATGAATTTTTTTTAAAGTGTTGCTCTAATGCCCAGGTTGAGTCAGGTTTTGTGGTATAACCCCTAAGTTGATTATTTGCCATTGGGTCTCTTTTGTGGCTAGAGTCTGAAAGAATTTGGCCAGATAAATCCCCAGCTCTGGTTTATTAAGGAGAACTTAATATGCCATTCTGATGAGAGTGTGGAATTAGATTAATAAATTGATTCTTGTGGACCTATCACATGAACACAGGTCCCCAAGTAACTAAGATGGAGAAGACTGCCAAATGGCATTTTCCAAAAGCATTTATTATAACAATAAAAGTATTTAAGAGCATAAGTTAAATAGAAGTAAAACATTGAAAGAATAATAAAGTAAAATGGAAAAACATTAGGAGTGTATTATAATAAGGGAGAAGAGGAAGTGAAGGATGTAGGTAAATGAAACTGTGACAATTCCATTATTTAGTTTAATAAGAAAATGATGGATAGTAATATTGCCTGGACTTTCCAAAAGCTTCTTCAATCATCATCCTCCACAGGATGATCAATTGTACTGGAGAAGGAAGTTGTTCCAACATTCACTGTCAAATAAAACATAAAATATCATCTTGATTAAAAACATTCTCAGATGACAGATTCAGCTCAATTCAGATAAAATGAGTTTTTTAGTCTATTTCCACAACTCTACACAGAATATTTCTTATATTTACAATATATCTGATTTTGAGAGGTGCTAATTGTTGATTTAGGTATGTTTTAGCCTATTTATCATTCCTCACGTATTTGTTGTGGTGGATCCTGTGAATCCAATAGTTACATAATGCTAAGCATTTGATTAGATTTATCTCATGAGGAATCAAACCAACATTAGTGTTTTTGCAGGAGGATTGCATAGTTTGTTGACATTGGCACAGAGCTTTACCTTCCAGAATGTTCGAGGGATTTTTGAATCAATGCATTTTCTCTAATTGTTATTTCAAAAAGTAATAATTTCAGTATCCAAAATATCCTACTTCGACTCGGAGACGAGGAGGAAGGAAGGTGAGAAACAAAGAAGGTAACGTTATGGGATCCTTTCAGGAGCTAATTTAGGAGTACAACTGTCACACATACATGTATACATATCTGTGTAATTAAACATGTATGTGTATATACATGTTTAAGCGTATATGATAGTAGGTATGTTTATATTAATATTTTTAATTATACTGTTGTTTGAAAAGACTTTCCCCATGCTCTAATATCATAGTGTCTGCCAATACTGCTGGCACACACAGTTTTGTGAAATCAGGAGATGATGTCATCTGATTACCACTTAAACTTCCTGTTACCTGTAGGAACTTCCTCCTCGGAAGGAACAGCTGTATGCTTTAATTCTTCAGATTTTTCGTCAGGAAAGTTTTTCTCACTTTTCTCATTGGCATCAGCCTCATCACAAGACTTTACAACAGCAGTTAGTAAACCAGAGGAATTCTTTATGTCATCAACAGTCTTTTGTGTGTCCTTATAAAATGGAGTAGTATCCTCCTCAAAGATCTTTGGATAATTTTCAATGAGAATTCTCAACAGGGAAACCTGTAAATCAACAATGCAGAAACAAGGTCCTGTCATTTAACATTGTTTACAAATTTGATATCAGAGTCTTAAATGACAAAAATATTAGAAGTTACTTCATACAGGTATGAACCCATGAAGTGACTATGAATAGTATGGGCATGTACTTAATATACAATCTGTAAAATATGGTCTAATAGGAAACAAAAAGTTTCAATATCCTCACAGCAATGACTGTTTCTGATTAACTTTTATGTTTCTTCCAAGGATGCATCTAATTTTACATATGACCAGTCTTTTAAAATTTTATTTATTAATTAATTAATTTATTACAATTTAGTCAAAGTCTTCTCTACTGCAGCCCCTTCCCTCTCCTCCTTCTAGTACCACCCATCCTCCCTCTTCTCCCTGTATGCCCTTTCCCAAGTACCATCATAAGGGAGGACCTCCGCCCAGCTCAGCAGTTAAAATCTAGGCTCCCAACCAAAAATATTTGAATAAAAAGGAATATTTTTAGAAATATCACACTTAGATGATTGTCTTATTTCATACACAAATAGTTCAGAATAGTTATCCTTCTTTGTTTTCATATCAGACCACATAAAGTCATATATTTGAATAGAATGCTTTATGAAAAGAGTATCCGTAATAGCGGTTAATAGTATAAAATATATTTACTTCCTCCTTTTTTCCTGAACATGAATTTTACTACACGCTTGGATTTCAGGTTGCAAGCAGCTTGGTAGTTGAATAGAGCCAAGTATAGTCCTGTATGTGAGAGTCAAGTTCAAGTTCCCTGTGCTGCACTACTCCACTGAGTCACAGCGCCATGACTTCAGTCCGGTGCGCTTGATTCCCGAAAACTACTAGTGAAATGTACCCCTTGCTTTCTTGTTACTTTTCTTTCTTTTTAGTTTGTTGAAACTCATGATCTCTTTTTATCATCTTTCGTCATTATGCTTCAAGTTAATTGGGTTTTTAAAGCCACATGGTGAAGGATGATTCACAACTTCTAACCACTTTAACAATGTCCCTTTCCAACCCCCCCCCCCCGAAATAGATCAAACCTCTTCCACTCCAAAAGAATTCAATCCTAAGATGTTCTTTAACAGCAATGACCTTTCCAACTACTAGATCACAATAAGGACTTTGTTCTCAAAGACAGAAACCAAGTGATCCACTTACCCTTTTTGAGAAATCAGTTTTGAACTTGGAGTAGTCAGGGGAGTCTTTCCATAGAAGACTACCAGCTATGTGCAATGCTAACATATAAGAATTCACAAAGCAAGTGGAAGAATGGCATTTAATCTTGTATAGCACACGCATGAAGTGCTTCAAAAGATTCAAATTTGGTCGTGGCATCTTCAATAAAAGACTAAATATAGAAAAAGAAGAATTTTATGCTTCTTTGACTTGCAGTGAAAGTTACTTATCAATCTATAAATTCAACCAAATTTCAAGGTAAATGTTGATAGACCAGCTAATATTATAACCAGAATTCAAAATTTAAAAAAGTATATATAGCTAAAATATCTCCTAGAATAGTTTCTGCCAATCAAGGCTCTTTGTAGAATCAGGACATTAAAGAAAATTGTATATTAATATCTGTGCACCACATATGTGACTGGTGACAAGGGCCCAGAAGACAGTGTCAGATACCCTGGAATTGGAACCTAGGTTGTTGCAAGCCATCATGTGGTTTCTGACAATGGAAATATCCAGTGGTACTCAGCACTGTGAAATCTGTATAGCCACCATGAGGGCACATTTAATTTATAATTTAATATAAACACCTCTGTGGCATTCTAGGATCTGATGAATAGGATGAGTTGAAAACACACTGAAGAAACAAAGCAATGCATTATGAAAGATGACACTTTAGAAAAGGCAGACATGCTGGGGTTCTGAACTGTAATGGAGCTGAAAGTTCCTCCGTTTCCTAAGAAATCATTTTATAGAGTATAGTATAGGAATATTGATCTATGAAGTCAAAGCTGATCCTGATCTCGACTACTCTATATTGCTATAGTTTAGAATGTTGAACTCAGTAATAGCTTTATGGGCAAAGCAGTGATGTCTATTCAGCATGTGAAATATCCTTAACTATTCCATGGTAATAATATATGAACAGAAATAACATAGAAGTATTGCACACAGACACTTCTTGAATTTCTCTCACACAGGATGTGAAACCCACATTCTAGGCTGGCCTGCACTCAGCTATGTAACCAAGGCTATGCTCCAATCCATAACAATTAAAATGTGGCAATAATCTCCCAGGTGGTGGGATGACCAGCATGGGGCCATGCTGTGCCTGAGCAACTCAAGAAGTGACTACATATGTGTGAGAAAAGAGCCCTTCTGACATGGACATCATTTCTGGTGGGTAGTCTTACAAATGCAAGCTATTAATGCCTCAAGAAATGCATTGCTTCTATCTTTGTGTTGTTTCCCAAATGTTTAAAGCATCATTACCTTTGGATAGTAGAAATGTTTTGATCCAAATCTTTTTCATCCGGAACTTTAAGCCACTCATCGTATAATTCACAACAAAGGAGGATTCCTTTTAACTTTCTGATGAAGTCCTTATTTTTAGGAAATAAACAAGAATTGTAAAGGTCCATGTATACTGGAGAAATTATGGATAAGCATTTTGTTGAAAAATAGTTTAGACTAGTGGATCTCAACCTGTGGGTTGTGAAGTGTTTAAGGGTCACATACCAGATAGCCTGCAAATCCAATATTTACATTACCATTCACGACAATAGCAAATTTATAGTTATGAAGTAGTAGCAATTCAATTTTATGTTTGGGGTCACCACGTGAGTAACAGTATTAAAGAGTCACAGCATTAGGAAGTTTGAGATGAAGGTTTAGAGCCTACTACCTTAAAAGAGTCCCAGCCTATAACTTCTCCAGAATCTTGGCTCAAATGTAAAACCCAGAAGGAGTATCTCGTGTTTTCTCACCTAAGACTGGAATGAGAGATGCAGAGTTCTGCATGTGATAGTAATGAAAAAAACTACTCTGGTTCAAAGTCCTCTTCCTGGGAGTAAGCAAGCATCCCAAACAGGTAGAACCAGAGAATGTTTTGTCTTGGTTCTATAACTTGATGAATCAGTGCTTATACTTCATAGCAAGTAAGGTTTTAATGTACCTACAGGCACACTTGGAATAGGGCTGAGCCTTCTTACTTGAGCTTCCCGTGTCTCATTGAGAAGCTTTCACACTTTCACATCCATTCCCTTAAAAGTGTAAAACTTCAACTCTTTTCATTAACAGTAAGTATTAGCTTGTTTGATGGACAGAAAAGCCTCTTTATTTGAACCTTCCAACCCTGGTCCTTGGTCTCACATACACTACAGTTTGAAAAGAATAGGGACACTGTGATGTGTGAGGCCTAAGCAAACATTTGTGGTATTTGCTTAGAATCTCCACTCAGAATGATTCAGCGGGGCCTTAGGTTGGAGACGAGAGGGGATGTCAAACACAAACACGTCTCAAAAATAAATAAATAAGCAAAAAAGTAAATAATAATGAAAAATAAACATACCAATAAAAATTGGAGAAATCCCTAATTACTGGGGTAAGAAAAAGAAATAGCAAATTACTTTCTCTTCATACTAAAAAACCCAAAATAGTTCAGGGCTGACTAGTACAGTAAAAACTACAATTCATAATTCAGTAAAGGATGTTTAATTTCAATGATTTCTGGTCTGTGAAGTGTCAGTCATGCTTTGAGGTTCCAAGGGTAGAGAAATAAGAACAATGGGAAAACTCCAGGTGTTCCTGTACCTTTTAAGTACCCTGACTGTACAGCCTGCCTTGCTGGTCACTCATTACTTTCTTCTTCACTATGAGTTTCCAGCTTTCTGGCAATGAGAGCAAGCCATACTTGGCAAGCTCCAGGTCCAGGAGGGATCAAGTGGTATATTTGTCTCAAGTTACTAATCCTGCCTTCTCTCAGAACAGTACCTTCTCTCTTTATTTCTGAGGCTACAGCTTGAGATTCTACTGAGTGGTGAACTCAGAGCATGGCCCAATTTAAACCAAGCAATGTTATTTCTCTAGAAGCACTGGTTGCTCCAGTGTAAGTTCAGTGTGCAGTAGATTCTTTTGAGTGAGTTAAGAAATCTCTTTTGATTTTCTGACAAGGGATAATAATGGAGTAAATATAAAAGTACTTGATTATTATTATTATTGTTATTATTATTATTATTATTATTACTATTGGTATAGAAGGAAAACAATATCATGCATGAACTGGAGAGAGGGCAACAACCAACAGGTCGGTGATGGATTAGCCATCTTGAAGTATTTTTACTTATGGAGGATATATTTTTGGTAAGTATGGTTAAGACTTGAGTTTTTTAAATCACACTTTTACCACTATTATTACTTGTTTTGTTATGACCTCAGATAATGCGGTCAGAGGTGAAATCAGCAGGATGATTTGCCTTGCCAAACCAAAGCACATCTGACATGGGAGGAAGTTAAGTGCCTACAGAAGGTTTTCAATGGTCTGTTGTGATGAATCACTTAGCTTCTCAGAACTTTATCTTCCTCTTGTCCTCAGGTCACCAGTTTCCATATTTGAAGGAATCTGTCATCAGCAGTTTATCTCAAGGAAGGAAAGTACTCACTCATGTCTAGTGGGATGCTAAGTATGGAGATTGCTAAAAGCATTACCATGAAGACTGCTGCTATGACAACCACAGATTCCTCTTTTAAATTTACTCTCTGTTGAGAGTCGATCTTTTCTCGTAGGTCCCAGTATGGTTTGGTCACTAATTTTCTAAATAAATGGGGTTCATCTAGTCCGTTTTTGCCAATGATTGATATCATGTCCTGTATGAGATAAACACATCCTTCTATTATTATACATCCAAAAGTTTGAAGAACAAATGTGTCTCTTACTGTGAACCAGAGCAATGGAGATCATAGGTCAGTAACTGC
>NW_026595864.1:0-3640 GCF_907164565.1 Psammomys obesus
AAGGCAGGAAGACTACATCCAAATTAACAAACCAAAGAAATGAAAAGGTGGACATAACAACAGACATTGAGGAAATCCAAAGAATCATTAGGTCTTACTTCTAAACTTGTACTCCACAAAATTGGAAAATCAGAACAAAATTGTCTATTATATTGATAGTTACAACTTACAAATATTAAAGTAAGATTAATGCAATTTTAATCAATATTAAAGCAATTCAACTAGAATAATGAGGCCTATAGAAATAGAAGAAGTCAATAAATAAACCCAGGGCCAGATGGTTTCAGCTCAGAATTCTACCATACTTTCAGAAAAGATCTAATACCAATACTCCTCAAACTATTCCACAAAATAGAAACAGGAGGAGCATTGTCACACCCGTGCTATCAGACCACGATCACGCTGATACCTAAACCACACAAAGACTCAACAAAGAAACAGAATTTTAGAACTATCTCCTTTATGATCATTGAGGCAAAAGTACTCAATAAAATATTTGCAAATCAAATCAAAGAACATATCAAAAATATCATCCACCATGATCAAGTAGGCTTCATCTCAGGAATGCAAGGTGGTTCAACATACAAAGATGATCTGTTTTTAATAGATCATTGAATGGCAAAAATTCTGCAAAAATTGAGTTTTTAATTGTATTTAATTAATTGTAATTACAATTAATTAACTTAATTGTAATTAAGTTGTATGATACGTGAGAATGTTATATACCTTCCTTATATAAACTTTTCCATTGTTTGTCCATTTGAAATAATTAAATTATCACTCAAATTTTTTGTCTGGTTCAAGTTTTTAAATATGTTTGTAATGCATTCATTATATTTGATTTTCCCTTGGCTTGTACCAAATGCATTGTTTAGTGACATTGTGCTAATTGTTTGTACAAGATGACAATTTTCTTAGATGTAGCATGAACTTCTCTGTGAACATATTCTGTAGGTTTAAAAGTTAACTGTTGTTTTAAGAAAAGAAAAATCCCACAACTATGATTTTGCCAATAATGACTCAAGAGCTAGATGCAGGAGTGAATACCTACTGGCTCAGAGAGGCAGAGAAACCACACACCTGAGCTTCCTACTCAGCTGACATCCCAGAAGCAAAACGCCCTTCTTCTCAAACTAAAGTCCCAGAAGGAAAAAAGCCCTTCTCCTTCTCCACACTGTCTTAAATGCTGTCTTCCTCAATATCCCTCCTTTGTGTTTAATTTGTTCACTGCCTGTAGGCTGGTTACTTTCTCTGGCTCTTTTACTTACCTTCCTTACTTCCCTTTCTTTCTTCCTTCCTTCCTTCCTTCCTTTCTTCCTTTCTCTCTTTCACTCATTCATTCATTCTTTCTTTCCTTTTTATTATTTATTTATTTATTTATTTATTTATTTTTAATTTATTATCATTCATTCACTAAGAGAAGCTAACAAAATTAGACAAAGCTAACTGTAACAATTATGCTGTATCCATCCTGTCTAAAACACAATCATACAAGATAATCTGGGCAGCTTTCATGCCAATATCACAGGAACATTAGGAGAGGTTTTTTTCTAGCGCTACCCATTAACCTACAGACTTCATTATTTCACTTTTCTAAAGAGATCAATAGTATTTGACTGTGTAAATGTGACTTTTTAAAACGTATTCATCAGATTATATACAGATAAGTAAACATCTGTAATAAATACTGAGTATATGCCCAACAGTGGTATTCCTGGATCTTGTGTGTTATCTATTTTCATCTGTTTCAGAAACCTCCATCTTGAATTTCACGGTGACTCTTCTAATTTGCATTTCCACCAACACAATTCTTGGTATCATTTGCTGACATTTGTCTTTAATCTTGCACATTCTAACTATAGATCTCAAAGTGACTTTAATTTGCATTTTTCTTAGCTCTGAAAGTGGTTCAAAGATCAAATCGTTTCCCTTGAGTCTCAGCAATCTATGTAGAAGAGGAAATATTCCACATGTATTTGAAAAACAAAATAGGACAATGCTTTGTCAGTTTTCTAAATTTTTTTATCCTGAATAGGAGTGGAATTGTGTAAAACATTACTCTCTGAATATGTTCATTTTATTATAAAAATTTCTATTACATTTTAAAATATAGTGATTCCTGATTAATTAAAGTGAGAATAGAGAGTGAGTGGATGAGGGAAACTAGGATGTCTCAAGCTGAAGAAACATAGCTCATAAACACATAATGTTTTGACCCTCCTCTCTCCTAGGACATCCTGTTTGCAGTCTATCCTAGCTTTGGATAAGCTGGAAGAAAAGGCCAAGGGAGTGATCTGGAGACTGAGACCCCTCCCAGAATCCAGCCAGAATGGGAGAATAAAAAGGGGAAGTTAAGAACAGAGGTATCATTGAGGCTCACCCTAATCCATATAGGTGAGGGATAGACCAGTCTCAAGATGGTTCTGGAAGTCCTTGAGGGGAAGGAAGGTTGGTGTAGACCTTTGTGATACCTAGAGGATGAGGTCAGAGGGAAAAGGAAGACTGCAGCAGGTTTTGCTAAAGACCTGGGAATGAGATGGGATTTAATCTGGTGGAACAAAGGGAGAAAGGAAGTTCCTCAAGAATTCTTAGTTTTGACAATTTTTTTAAAATTTTTATTTCATTTTTATTAATTACAGTTTATTCACTTTTATCCCAGCTGTAGTCCCCTCCTCATTCCCTCCAAATTCCCCTCCCCTCTTCTTCTCCTATGCCCTTCCCCCAGTCCAAAGATAGGAGAGGTCCTCCTCCCCTTCCATTAGACCCTAGTCTATTAGTTGATGATAATTTTTATTAGGAAAAAAAATAAAATAAAAAATCTTGGCTTTTTCACTAAAAATATATCAGTATCATGGTGTTTTCAATTGTCTTAAGGACAATTGTTTTCATGTTTGTTTTGAATTAAATTAGTTGATGCATTAAAGAGAAATTTAAAAAAAAACTTCACGTATTTAAAAAAATAGTGCTTGTTTTAGTTTGAGTCAAAAATCATTTATTATACATTTTATTTTCTCAGAAGTGTTTTAGAGTGGCTTTATTTATAGCTTAGTTTAAAATTCACTCATTTAATCATATCAAGTCATTCATCATAACTTTTAATAAATGCACACATACACACTCTCACACTTTGCAGCATAAATATTATCAAATTGTGAACTGTTTATATTGCTTTCTACATTTCACTTTAATCTGGCATAAGAAACTGGAAAACAATCTTCATGAAGCTTGGTAGGAAATAATCTCATTCTCAAAATAATAACTCCCTTGATTAATTTCCAAACTGATTGTAGAAGTTTACATTCTTACCAACAATGGAGGAGAATTCCCCTTTCTCCACAACCTCTACAGAATGTGTTGTCCATAGAGCATTTATTCTTTGTTTTTTTTTTTTTGTTTTACTTTTATTAATTACACTTTATTCACTATGTATCCCCCATAAACCCCTCCCTCCTCCCCTCTTAATTCCACCTTCCTTCCCCCTTCTTCACACATGCCCCTCTCCAAGATATTCTTAGCCTTCTTGATAGCTGTAAGGTGGAATCTCCGGGGTTTTTGATTTACATTGCCTTAATGAATAAGTACTTCCTTAGGTCTCTTTCTTTCTTTCTTTCTTTCTTTCTTTCTTTCTTTCTTTCTTTCT
>NW_026595865.1:0-3633 GCF_907164565.1 Psammomys obesus
AAGGCAGGAAGACTACATCCAAATTAACAAACCAAAGAAATGAAAAGCTGGACATAACAACAGACATTGAGGAAATCCAAAGAATCATTAGGTCTTACTTCTAAACTTGTACTCCACAAAATTGGAAAATCAGAACAAAATTGTCTATTATATTGATAGTTACAACTTACAAATATTAAAGTAAGATTAATGCAATTTTAATCAATATTAAAGCAATTCAACTAGAATAATGAGGCCTATAGAAATAGAAGAAGTCAATAAATAAACCCAGGGCCAGATGGTTTCAGCTCAGAATTCTACCATACTTTCAGAAAAGATCTAATACCAATACTCCTCAAACTATTCCACAAAATAGAAACAGGAGGAGCATTGTCACACCCGTGCTATCAGACCACGATCACGCTGATACCTAAACCACACAAAGACTCAACAAAGAAACAGAATTTTAGAACTATCTCCTTTATGATCATTGAGGCAAAAGTACTCAATAAAATATTTGCAAATCAAATCAAAGAACATATCAAAAATATCATCCACCATGATCAAGTAGGCTTCATCTCAGGAATGCAAGGTGGTTCAACATACAAAGATGATCTGTTTTTAATAGATCATTGAATGGCAAAAATTCTGCAAAAATTGAGTTTTTAATTGTATTTAATTAATTGTAATTACAATTAATTAACTTAATTGTAATTAAATTGTATGATACGTGAGAATGTTATATACCTTCCTTATATAAACTTTTCCATTGTTTGTCCATTTGAAATAATTAAATTATCACTCAAATTTTTTGTCTGGTTCAAGTTTTTAAATATGTTTGTAATGCATTCATTATATTTGATTTTCCCTTGGCTTGTACCAAATGCATTGTTTAGTGACATTGTGCTAATTGTTTGTACAAGATGACAATTTTCTTAGATGTAGCATGAACTTCTCTGTGTACATATTCTGTAGGTTTAAAAGTTAACTGTTGTTTTAAGAAAAGAAAAATCCCACAACTATGATTTTGCCAATAATGACTCAAGAGCTAGATGCAGGAGTGAATACCTACTGGCTCAGAGAGGCAGAGAAAGCACACACCTGAGCTTCCTACTCAGCTGACATCCCAGAAGCAAAACGCCCTTCTTCTCAAACTAAAGTCCCAGAAGGAAAAAAGCCCTTCTCCTTCTCCACACTGTCTTAAATGCTGTCTTCCTCAATATCCCTCCTTTGTGTTTAATTTGTTCACTGCCTGTAGGCTGGTTACTTTCTCTGGCTCTTTTACTTACCTTCCTTACTTCCCTTTCTTTCTTTCTTCCTTCCTTCCTTCCTTTCTTCCTTTCTCTCTTTCACTCATTCATTCATTCTTTCTTTCCTTTTTATTATTTATTTATTTATTTATTTATTTTTAATTTATTATCATTCATTCACTAAGAGAAGCTAACAAAATTAGACAAAGCTAACTGTAACAATTATGCTGTATCCATCCTGTCTAAAACACAATCATACAAGATAATCTGGGCAGCTTTCATGCCAATATCACAGGAACATTAGGAGAGGTTTTTTTCTAGCGCTACCCATTAACCTACAGACTTCATTATTTCACTTTTCTAAAGAGATCAATAGTATTTGACTGTGTAAATGTGACTTTTTAAAACGTATTCATCAGATTATATACAGATAAGTAAACATCTGTAATAAATACTGAGTATATGCCCAACAGTGGTATTCCTGGATCTTGTGTGTTATCTATTTTCATCTGTTTCAGAAACCTCCATCTTGAATTTCACGGTGACTCTTCTAATTTGCATTTCCACCAACACAATTCTTGGTATCATTTGCTGTCATTTGTCTTTAATCTTGCACATTCTAACTATAGATCTCAAAGTGACTTTATTTTGCATTTTTCTTAGCTCTGAAAGTGGTTCAAAGATCAAATCGTTTCCCTTGAGTCTCAGCAATCTATGTAGAAGAGGAAATATTCCACATGTATTTGAAAAACAAAATAGGACAATGCTTTGTCAGTTTTCTAAATTTTTTATCCTGAATAGGAGTGGAATTGTGTAAAACATTACTCTCTGAATATGTTCATTTTATTATAAAAATTTCTATTACATTTTAAAATATAGTGATTCCTGATTAATTAAAGTGAGAATAGAGAGTGAGTGGATGAGGGAAACTAGGATGTCTCAAGCTGAAGAAACATAGCTCATAAACACATAATGTTTTGACCCTCCTCTCTCCTAGGACATCCTGTTTGCAGTCTATCCTAGCTTTGGATAAGCTGGAAGAAAAGGCCAAGGGAGTGATCTGGAGACTGAGACCCCTCCCAGAATCCAGCCAGAATGGGAGAATAAAAAGGGGAAGTTAAGACCAGAGGTATCATTGAGGCTCACCCTAATCCATATAGGTGAGGGATAGACCAGTCTCAAGATGGTTCTAGAAGTCCTTGAGGGGAAGGAAGGTTGGTGTAGACCTTTGTGATACCTAGAGGATGAGGTCAGAGGGAAAAGGAAGACTGCAGCAGGTTTTGCTAAAGACCTGGGAATGAGATGGGATTTAATCTGGTGGAACAAAGGGAGAAAGGAAGTTCCTCAAGAATCCTTAGTTTTGACAATTTTTTTAAAATTTTTATTTCATTTTTATTAATTACAGTTTATTCACTTTTATCCCAGCTGTAGTCCCCTCCTCATTCCCTCCAAATTCCCCTCCCCTCTTCTTCTCCTATGCCCTTCCCCCAGTCCAAAGATAGGAGAGGTCCTCCTCCCCTTCCATTAGACCCTAGTCTATTAGTTGATGATAATTTTTATTAGGAAAAAAAATAAAATAAAAAATCTTGGCTTTTTCACTAAAAATATATCAGTATCTTGGTGTTTTCAATTGTCTTAAGGACAATTGTTTTCATGTTTGTTTTGAATTAAATTAGTTGATGCATTAAAGAGAAATTTAAAAAAAAAACTTCACGTATTTAAAAAAATAGTGCTTGTTTTAGTTTGAGTCAAAAATCATTTATTATAAATTTTATTTTCTCAGAAGTGTTTTAGAGTGGCTTTATTTATAGCTTAGTTTAAAATTCACTCATTTAATCATATCAAGTCATTCATCATAACTTTTAATAAATGCACACATACACACTCTCACACTTTGCAGCATAAATATTATCAAATTGTGAACTGTTTATATTTCTTTCTACGTTTCACTTTAATCTGGCATAAGAAACTGGAAAACAATCTGCATGAAGCTTGGTAGGAACTAATCTCATTCTCAAAATAATAACTCCCTTGATTAATTTCCAAACTGATTGTAGAAGTTTACATTCTTACCAACAATGGAGGAGAATTCCCCTTTCTCCACAACCTCTACAGAATGTGTTGTCCATAGAGCATTTATTCTTTGTTTTTTTTTTGTTTTACTTTTATTAATTACACTTTATTCACTATGTATCCCCCATAAACACCTCCCTCCTCCCCTCTTAATTCCACCTTCCTTCCCCCTTCTTCACACATGCCCCTCTCCAAGATATTCTTAGCCTTCTTGATAGCTGTAAGGTGGAATCTCCGGGGTTTTTGATTTACATTGCCTTAATGAATAAGTACTTCCTTAGGTCTCTTTCTTTCTTTCTTTCTTTCTTTCTTTCTTTCTTTCTTTCTTTCT
>NW_026595866.1:0-2909 GCF_907164565.1 Psammomys obesus
ATTGTAAAAATATATCACTTACAAAGCCCTGCTTTATTACAGAGCACTGACCTCTTTTTCTTTATGACCTTGTGCTCCAGACCAAATGTTAAGAGATATAAATTAAGGGCCTTTAAATCCAGACCAAATGTCTTAGAAAACAGTTAAAGGCCTTGAGCCCAGTGGCCTGAACCATCACAGCCTCCAACATAAACTCCCTTGTCTAACCCACAATGTTAAAATTTGATTGTATGACCCCAGGACTCACCAAGAGACCCTCCCCTTATGGATTAACTCTTTAAATATACAGTAAAGCTTAATCTGGGTCACCATTCAGATCCTGAACTGGCTGCCTCCCTAAGCTCAGAAAATAAAGATTTCATTTTAACCTTCTGTTCCGGAAATGAGTTTTTTCTGCTCCCAACCCAAAGCCAACATAGTCAAAATATTCAGATGCTCTGCTCTTTTCAGGGATAGGAAAAGGGACCTCTCCCATGGCTGATTCTGGCTGCTTGTTCACACCCAGCCTTACGAAAGATCCTACACAGCAGCTCCTGCTGTTCAGCCTCGTGCTCCACAAGGTTGGGGACACTGACCACATAATCACCATGTTGAGACTTTGGAACTTGTCTGAAATCCCCTCACAGAACACAGCAGCTGCGCTCATACCAGATCACACCAACGATTCAATCCAGCTCAGCTATAGAGAGAACATGCACCATGGCACCAGGAAGAACCTGCCTCTTCTTCTACTGGAGGAATGGAAGATCCTGATTGGCCAGTGAGTCTTGAGTGACATGAGTACCTCCCTTAGGGTTACACTGTACTGAAAGGACAAGGGATAGTGATTCTTGGCCCAGGCTTCAGTTTCAAGACAAAACCTTCTTCAGATCTGCAGCGATTTGCATTTCATCATCATTTGTGCCTGTCTCCCCTAGCCTACCCTCTGACTTCCAGCAGTCAAGATGCAATTTCCCTCTTCCTACTGGAATCAAGGTGGATATTGCACAACCATTATTCAACCAGTACCATAGTGAACACTATGTCCAACAGGTGGAAGGGTGCCAAGAATTTTAAGAATTAAAGAGATTTAAGAAAATGCAAGGAGTTTTTTTTTTTTTTTTTTTTTCTGTGACTTCACGCTGGGGTCAGGTAAAATGCAGCCACTTTTCTCCTGGAAGATAAGAGACAACCCAGGAGAAAAAAAGCAAGGAAAACATGACACTTTGGAGTACTAGCATCAGGTAAAACTTCTTCCTCAATAGGAAGATGAAGAAAACAGAAACCTGCACTAGTAAAGGCTCTCTGCATGAAATGAACTGACAGAATAAATTTCTCTGTGTATGTATACAGCTAATACATATATGTGTATGTATGCACACACACATAAACACACACACAATTTGGCATTTTGAGACAGGGCTTCTTCCTTTAGCCCTGGTTGTCTTGGACTAGATCTGTAGACCAGGCTGACCTTAAACTTGCTGAGACTGGCCTGCTTCTTCCTGCCAGAGGGCTGGGATTCAAGCCCTGTGCCACTAAATCTATCTCAGATTTTCTGTTTTAATTTTATTTTTGTTTTTTTTTCTGTTTTTTTTTTTAAGACTGGGTTTCTTCATGGAGGCCTGTCTGTGCTGGGCTCTCTTTGTCAACCAGGCCAACACTGAACTCACAGAGAACAGCCTGTGTCTGACTTTCAGGTGCCTGGATTAAAGGCTTGTGCAAGCCTGGCTGGCAAGACCTTAGACTTTTAAAGATTTGTTTAAGGGAGTGTTTCTTATATAACTAAGTTTTCATAATATTTTTGAGTGGGTGGATGAAGGGGCCTCTATTATTATCTCTATTATTATCAATGTCTATTAAATCAGACATTGCTGTGATCCTCACAGACCTTCTTAGATCAGAGCTTTCACTCTTATGCTTAAGAAATTTTATTTTATTTTTTTTAGAAAAACATCTCCCCAGGCAGTGAGTTCTGTGCTGAGCATCACTTGCACTGTGGATCTGGTCCTCTGAGGGTAAGGTATCATATGAAAGAAGAGAGAGTTAGTATCACCTGGAGAGGACAGGAGCTCCATAAGGTCCAAATATATCTGGGCACAGGGGTCTTTTATGAGACTGTATCTCCAACCAAGGACCATTCATGGATATAACCTAGAATCCCTGCTCCGATGGAGTCCATGGTAGCTTAGTATCCAAGTGGGTACCCTAGTAAGGGGAACAGGGACTACTTCTGACATGACCTCAATGTCTGGCTCTTTTACTTCCCCCTGCAAGGGAGGAGCAGCCTTGCTAGGCCACAAAAGTGGACACTGCAGGCAGTCTTGAAGATACCTGATAAGCTAAGGTCAGATGGAAGGGGAGGTCCTCTTCAGAGGACTTGGAAAAAGGTAGGGAGGAGATGAGGGAGGGAGGGTGGGATTGGGAGGTAATGAGGGAGCAGGCTACAGCTGGGATACAAAGTTAATAAACTGTAATTTATATTTAAAAAATAAAAATATAAAATAAAAAACAGAGAACATATCTCAACAGTTAATTCTCAACAGGAGAATCTCAAATGGCTGAGAAACACTGTTAAGGTTCAGCATCCTTAGCCTTTAAGGAAATGCAAATGAAAACTACTTTGAGCTTTAATTTTACACATGTCAGAATGGTGAAGTTCAACAGGACAAGCGACAGCTCACTCATACTGATAAAGGTGTTGGGGAAGAGGAACACTCCTCCATTGCTGGTTGGAGGGCAAACAAATACAGCCAACATTGTATTTTCTCACACAACTTGGTTGTTGTCCCAGGAGGTTGTATGAGGATGCCTAAAAGCCCAGGCTGATGTTAGGAGAGAGCGTTGCTCTCTGAAAAACAACAGCAGGGCCACACTCTGGAGGAAAGCTTATACACAGTGCACTGAAGGTGCACTGAAGGTGGACCAGG
>NW_026595867.1:0-2911 GCF_907164565.1 Psammomys obesus
ATTGTAAAAATATATCACTTACAAAGCCCTGCTTTATTACAGAGCACTGACCTCTTTTTCTTTATGACCTTGTGCTCCAGACCAAATGTTAAGAGATATAAATTAAGGGCCTTTAAATCCAGACCAAATGTCTTAGAAAACAGTTAAAGGCCTTGAGCCCAGTGGCCTGAACCATCACAGCCTCCAACATAAACTCCCTTGTCTAACCCACAATGTTAAAATTTGATTGTATGACCCCAGGACTCACCAAGAGACCCTCCCCTTGGAGGATTAACTCTTTAAATATACAGTAAAGCTTAATCTGGGTCACCATTCAGATCCTGAACTGGCTGCCTCCCTAAGCTCAGAAAATAAAGATTTCATTTTAACCTTCTGTTCCGGAAATGAGTTTTTTTCTGCTCCCAACCCAAAGCCAACATAGTCAAAATATTCAGATGCTCTGCTCTTTTCAGGGATAGGAAAAGGGACCTCTCCCATGGCTGATTCTGGCTGCTTGTTCACACCCAGCCTTACGAAAGATCCTACACAGCAGCTCCTGCTGTTCAGCCTCGTGCTCCACAAGGTTGGGGACACTGACCACATAATCACCATGTTGAGACTTTGGAACTTGTCTGAAATCCCCTCACAGAACACAGCAGCTGCGCTCATACCAGATCACACCAACGATTCAATCCAGCTCAGCTATAGAGAGAACATGCACCATGGCACCAGGAAGAACCTGCCTCTTCTTCTACTGGAGGAATGGAAGATCCTGATTGGCCAGTGAGTCTTGAGTGACATGAGTACCTCCCTTAGGGTTACACTGTACTGAAAGGACAAGGGATAGTGATTCTTGGCCCAGGCTTCAGTTTCAAGACAAAACCTTCTTCAGATCTGCAGCGATTTGCATTTCATCATCATTTGTGCCTGTCTCCCCTAGCCTACCCTCTGACTTCCAGCAGTCAAGATGCAATTTCCCTCTTCCTACTGGAATCAAGGTGGATATTGCACAACCATTATTCAACCAGTACCATAGTGAACACTATGTCCAACAGGTGGAAGGGTGCCAAGAATTTTAAGAATTAAAGAGATTTAAGAAAATGCAAGGAGTTTTTTTTTTTTTTTTTTTTTCTGTGACTTCACGCTGGGGTCAGGTAAAATGCAGCCACTTTTCTCCTGGAAGATAAGAGACAACCCAGGAGAAAAAAAGCAAGGAAAACATGACACTTTGGAGTACTAGCATCAGGTAAAACTTCTTCCTCAATAGGAAGATGAAGAAAACAGAAACCTGCACTAGTAAAGGCTCTCTGCATGAAATGAACTGACAGAATAAATTTCTCTGTGTATGTATACAGCTAATACATATATGTGTATGTATGCACACACACATAAACACACACACAATTTGGCATTTTGAGACAGGGCTTCTTCCTTTAGCCCTGGTTGTCTTGGACTAGATCTGTAGACCAGGCTGACCTTAAACTTGCTGAGACTGGCCTGCTTCTTCCTGCCAGAGGGCTGGGATTCAAGCCCTGTGCCACTAAATCTATCTCAGATTTTCTGTTTTAATTTTATTTTTGTTTTTTTTTCTGTTTTTTTTTTTAAGACTGGGTTTCTTCATGGAGGCCTGTCTGTGCTGGGCTCTCTTTGTCAACCAGGCCAACACTGAACTCACAGAGAACAGCCTGTGTCTGACTTTCAGGTGCCTGGATTAAAGGCTTGTGCAAGCCTGGCTGGCAAGACCTTAGACTTTTAAAGATTTGTTTAAGGGAGTGTTTCTTATATAACTAAGTTTTCATAATATTTTTGAGTGGGTGGATGAAGGGGCCTCTATTATTATCTCTATTATTATCAATGTCTATTAAATCAGACATTGCTGTGATCCTCACAGACCTTCTTAGATCAGAGCTTTCACTCTTATGCTTAAGAAATTTTATTTTATTTTTTTTAGAAAAACATCTCCCCAGGCAGTGAGTTCTGTGCTGAGCATCACTTGCACTGTGGATCTGGTCCTCTGAGGGTAAGGTATCATATGAAAGAAGAGAGAGTTAGTATCACCTGGAGAGGACAGGAGCTCCATAAGGTCCAAATATATCTGGGCACAGGGGTCTTTTATGAGACTGTATCTCCAACCAAGGACCATTCATGGATATAACCTAGAATCCCTGCTCCGATGGAGTCCATGGTAGCTTAGTATGCAAGTGGGTACCCTTGTAAGGGGAACAGGGACTACTTCTGACATGACCTCAATGTCTGGCTCTTTTACTTCCCCCTGCAAGGGAGGAGCAGCCTTGCTAGGCCACAAAAGTGGACACTGCAGGCAGTCTTGAAGATACCTGATAAGCTAAGGTCAGATGGAAGGGGAGGTCCTCTTCAGAGGACTTGGAAAAAGGTAGGGAGGAGATGAGGGAGGGAGGGTGGGATTGGGAGGTAATGAGGGAGCAGGCTACAGCTGGGATACAAAGTTAATAAACTGTAATTTATATTTAAAAAATAAAAATATAAAATAAAAAACAGAGAACATATCTCAACAGTTAATTCTCAACAGGAGAATCTCAAATGGCTGAGAAACACTGTTAAGGTTCAGCATCCTTAGCCTTTAAGGAAATGCAAATGAAAACTACTTTGAGCTTTAATTTTACACATGTCAGAATGGTGAAGTTCAACAGGACAAGCGACAGCTCACTCATACTGATAAAGGTGTTGGGGAAGAGGAACACTCCTCCATTGCTGGTTGGAGGGCAAACAAATACAGCCAACATTGTATTTTCTCACACAACTTGGTTGTTGTCCCAGGAGGTTGTATGAGGATGCCTAAAAGCCCAGGCTGATGTTAGGAGAGAGCGTTGCTCTCTGAAAAACAACAGCAGGGCCACACTCTGGAAGAAAGCTTATACACAGTGCACTGAAGGTGCACTGAAGGTGGACCAGG
>NW_026595868.1:0-26604 GCF_907164565.1 Psammomys obesus
TACATAACCAACAAAGAACACAAATATACTCAGAGATAAAAAGTGGCTAGTGAATATTTCAGAAAGTAAAGAGGTGAATAACCCAAAGGAAGATGGAATCAGTGAACTTGACTTGGCACTGAGACAAGAATAAACAGTACACAGGAGAACTTGGATGAGGGATCAAAAAAAGAAATACAAGTAAAACACTGAGTACCAAAAACGATAAATCCTAAGATAAAATTCAGATTCTAGAGAAGAAGGACAAATGTTAACATTGGAAATAAAAAACACTAAGACTCCAATCATACCACAAGTCACTGTGTTTCCAGCAGAACTAAGTAGACATCAGAATATCAGGCATGAAGGAGATGAGTTTCAAAACACTGCATTAAAATTTCAGTGAAAAACAAATAAGCCATAACTATGACCACAGTGTCCAAATTCTGAGACACTTTGAAGAGATGAAAGCCAGAGCATGTGGGACAGGAGAAGCTTAGATTTGTACTAAGGACATGGGAATATTCAACTAATTTTTGGCTGAAAAGCTCCAAATCTGGAGAAAGAGACATTCAAATAAAAGATACTTAGATGCCCAAATAGAGGTGAGCAGAGTGGAAAATTTCCTTGACATATTAGAGTCAATGTGTCAAGAATACATAAGCCTGAGCATGCAATTCCACCATGGAGCAGACACAAAAGTTGGTGTTTTCTCTCACTTTTTTCTTCCCCACTGGATGTATAGGGAATAGAAATGAAAATGTTTATAGATGTTTAATGAAGGAGGACAGTTTCAAACTGTCTTTTACATTTCTCTGTATTTAGTTCAATATTCTCACATGTTCACAGAAGAGCAGATGCTGTCTTGTAGCTACAACAGCCACTGTACATTCACACAAAGTACTTACAGAGTGAATTTCCATAGTACACTTGGTTCTCCGTTGAAATCATATTGGAATTTGAAGTGTGATTCTACTGTGATGTAAATGGGGATAAATACACATAGGATTATATCTGCCTTTATGTAGGTGTTGGGTTGCTTCCAGTACTCAAAACAGCTGTGGTGAATCACTTCCATTGATGTAAACGGAGATTGCAGGAGTAGGAAGAGACAAAGCAGAAGAAAGGACATGTCAGCGTCTTCACAACACAGAGACAATGCCCTGCGTCTATGATGATACAAGGAGATTATTGGCTTAGGTCATGCAGCTGGCTCAAACCTCAACCTTGCCAGAGAAGACTGTGTATGTTACATCTGCTTCCTACTTCAGGTTCTCAGTCAATGCATACCCAATGGTTCTCATGACAGTCCTGCTCACAAACTGAAGCAAAGTCCAGTCAATAGAGGGTAGGTCACAGTGTTGAGATATTTCTGTAACTGTAACCAGAGTTACTCTGAGTTTCCTGGCTTTTCACTGTTCTATTTTCCTCTCCTACCTGTGCTCTGGGGATCCCATAGCCCTGGGGTTGTGCACCTGCATACTCAATATGGGTAAAAAAACATGTTTGGTTCTTTCTTTCTTCCAAAAACTGTAAGATTTCATCATGGTCCACAGTGACCTTGGAGATCACCATAGTCTGAAACAGAAATGTAGCTCATCTAAAACTACCTTGTTTGTTTTGGATTGCTATTGTGAAGGTAGTTTGAAAAAAATAGCTGTATTCCACAAAGCTGCACTGGTGGTGTCAGTCTCTTGTGTATACCATTCAAAAGCACATTATCCTTGTATCTATCTTGACTTCCTGAGTTGTTGTCTTCTCTTTGCACCAATAAAATTACAAAGTTATATTGAAAAAAGAGTAAAGGTATTACAGCCAAGTACACATGATCATTATCTATGTCACCTATTCATAGCATTAAGGTTCTCAAGCCTTAATCTCACAATCTGTGTTCTGCTAATAGCACACTTTCTTACCAGCCACTCCACAATTACATTTTGTAATAAATCCAATGTTGAGTTCTGAAACACCAAAACAATTCAAGAAGTCACAAAAGTCCAGGAAAGCATGATATTTATTGGAATTAGGTGCCAAAAACTGATCAGTCAGGGACAATAGCACAGAATTGGGTACTGACTCATTCTCTGAATAGTCCCCATTGTAAATATGTAAACAGATGACAAAATCCTATTGCATTAAGGCCACGACTGACCAATTATGGCCTCAGAACAGACTTTGTAGCCAAACCGTGATGCTAAAATGAAATTGTTCAGCATTTTTATAGGATGGAACTACAAAGCAAGGAGAGCAGGTGGGCCATAGAATTTTGCAGTCAAACTTTGGCACAGAGCTTTGAGCAAGGAAGTAAACGTTGGTGACTGAGTCTTATTCAGGACATATCTTTCCTGGGTTCTCAAATCGGCATTTGCAGTCACATCCACTCCTGGAATGCTGGCCCCAAATTCAGAATCCTACAGAAAGAAAAGAGGGAAAAAGCTGTTCATAATGAATTAAAGTAATGGCAAGGAACACATGTACAAATTGTGTGCCTCAGTTTAGATGATCAGCAATTTCCCTCTTTACATTCTTTACATGTTATCAGACAAACATGAAACACCTGAAGAAGAAGGTTAGGAGTTGGTTATGTGGCATGCATAACATGAACTCAGTTTTGACCCTGCCAGTAAGAAGGAGGTTGTTCCTGAGGTGGCTTGATCCTGGAAACCATCCCCTAACAACTAAAAAGAATAATACTTTACTCTATACTTTTTCTGTTATTCTTTCATACTATTGATGTAAACATGCTTGATATAATTTCATGATGATATTATACATTACTCTTACAATAATATAATATATATATATATAGTATAATACAAACAAAATTTTGAAATGTTACTTATGTAAAAACAGTTTATGAAAAAGTGGTCATGATTTTTTAAAAGACCAAAAGGTATTTGCTAGAGGCTTTGAAGGGAGAAAAGTGAAAGAAAAATGATTTCTTTATAAGTTTCATATACAAATAATAAATAAATAAATAAATAAATAAATAAATGAATAAATAAATAAATAAATAAATAAATAAATAAATAAATAAATAAATAAGCCATGCCCAGAGGATCCTCAAACAACAGGAATGTCACAGACAGATTTGGACAGGCAGTGGTTTCTCTCAGGGTTTGGGTACTCTTGACTTGAGTCAGGATTAGGGTTAGGGTTAAGGTTGATGCACTCCTGCTGATCACTGGGGAGGAAGATAATCAACATTTCACTTGTGCTATTATTTACTAATTGAACATTTAATTTATCAGAGTGCTTTCCAATGATATGTGTAGCCCGGCATATTCTGCTTCATGATAGTGCCAATATCATGAACTCTTTATGAGTCCCCAAATAACAATATTTTGACTCTTTCCTTGCTGATTTGTACACCCTTGATCTCCTTTAGTTGACCTCCTTTAGTTTCATGAGGTCCCATTTAATAATTGTTGACCTTAGAGTCTGAGCAATTGATATTCTGTTCAGGAAGTTGTCTCCTGTGCCATTGAATTAAAGGCTCTTCCCACTTTCTCTTCTAACATATTTAATGTATCTGCTGTTACATTAAGGTTTTTTTTATCTACTTGGGTTTGAGTTTTCTGCAGGGAGATAAATATGTTCTATTTGCATTTTTCTACATTCAGAGATACAGTTAGACCAGCGCCATTTTTTGAAGATGCTGTCTTTTTAAAAATTATGTGGTTTTGGCTTCTTTGTCAAAAATCAATTGACCAAAGGTATATGTGTTTATTTCTGGGTCTTTGATTTAATTCCATTGATCAACTAGTCTATCTTTATGCCAGTACCATGCAGCTTTTATTATTATTGCTCTGTAGTTTAGCTTAAAGTCAAGGACAGAGAGAACTCCAGAGGTTCTTCTATTGTGTAGTATTGTTTAAGTTATTCTAGGTTTTTGTTTGTTTGTTTGTTTGTTTTTCCATATGAAGTTATTTTTAAGGTCTGTAAATATCTGTGATGGAATTTTGATGGTGATTTCATTGAATCTGTAGATTGCCTTTGGTAGATGGCCATTTTTACTGTGTTAATCTTTCAGATCCTGGAGCACGGGAGATCTTTCCCTTCTCTGATATTTCCTTCAGTTTCTTTCTTCAGACACTTGAAGTATTTTCATAAAGGTTTTTAACCTCTTTGGTTAGAGTGAGTCCCACAATATACTTTATAGTATGTGTGGCTATTGTGTATGCTGTAGTTTTCCTAATTTCTTTCTCAGCTAATTTCTCACTTGTGTTCAGGAGGGCTACTATTTTTTTTAAATTAATCCTGTATCCAGCTACTTTGCTAAAGTTGTTTATCAGCTGTAGGAGTTATATTGTGGAATTTTTAAGGTTGCATACATACACTACCATCTCATCTGAAAAAAGCAATATTTTCATTTCTTCATTGCTGATTTTTATGCCCTTGATCTGTCTTAGTTGTCTTACTGCTCTAGCTATAACTTCAAGTACAATATTGAAGAGGTATGGAGAGAGTTGACACCCTTCTCTTGTCCCTGATTTTATTGAAATTGCTTTCAGTTTTTATTCCATTTAGTTTGATGCTTGCAATAAGCTTGTTGTACATAGCCTTTATTAAGTTTAAATATAGACACTGTGTCTCTGATCTCTCTAAAACTTTCATCATGATGGGATGTTGTACTTTGTCAAAAGCATTTTCTGCATGGAATGAGATGATCATGTGATATTTTCTCTGAGATTGTTTATATATATTTGATTAGATTGATGAAGTTCTGTATGATGAACCATCCCTGCACCCCTGCAATGATGTACATGATGTGTTCTTGGATTCAGATTATATTTTATTGAGTATATTTGCAAAGACGTTCATGCATGAAATTAGTCTGAAATTCTCTTTCTTTGTTGGGTCTTTGTGTGGTTTAGGTATCAGGGTGACTGTGGCTGGTAGAATGAATTTGGCAATGTTTCTTCTTTTTCTATTTTGTGAAAAAGTTTGAAGAGTATCTGTATTAACTCTTCTTTGAATGTCTGCTTCAATTCTGAGCTAAAACCTAGACCTCAGCATTATTTTTTAGTTGGGAGATTTTTGATGATTCCTTCTATTTTCGTAGTGGTTATAGCGCTGTTTAAAGTTTTTTCCTGATCTTGATTTAGCTTTGTAAGAACACATGATGGAGAGGTTGTGGAACCCCCCTCCACTGATTGTGGGAATGTGAACTTCTACAAGCACTCTGGAAATCAATCTGGTGCTTCTTCAGACAACTAGGTAGAGCATTTCCTCAAGATCCAGTTATACCACACCTAGGCATATACCCAAAAGAGGCTCAGTACACAATAAGGACATTTGCTCAACCATGTTTGCAGCAGCTTTATTTATAATAGCCAGAACCTGGAAACAACCCAGATGCCCCTCAACTAAAGAATGGATACAGAAATTGTGTTACATCTACACAATGAAATACTACTCAACAATGAAAAACAAGGAAATCATGAAATTTGCAGGTAAATGGTGGGAACTGGAAAGGGTTATCCTGAGTGAGTCATCCCAGAAGCAGAAAAACACACATGGTATATACTCACTTATATAGACATATAATATAGGATAAACCTACTAAAATCTGTACACCTAAAGAAACTAATCTAGAGGGAGGACTCTGGCTATAATGCTCAATCCCCACCCAAAAAGGCAAAGAGGATGGACATCAGAAGAAGAAGAAACCAAGAAACAAGCTAGGAGCCTCCCAGAGATGGCCTCTGAAAGGCTCTGCCCTGCAGACTATCAAAGCAGATGTGGAGACTTACGGCCAAACTTTGGGCAGAATGCAGGGAATCTTATGAAAGAAGCGGGAAATAGTAAGATCTGGAGAAAACAGGATGTCCACAAGGAGAGCAACAGAACCAAAAAATTTGCCAAAAAAGCACAGGGGTCTTTCCTGAGACTCATACTCCAACCAAGTTCCATGCATGGAGATAAACTAGAACACTTGCACAGATGTAGCCCATGGCAGTTCAGTGTCCAAGTGGGTTCCATAGTAATGGGAACGGGGACTAATTATGACAGAACTGATTGGCCTGCTCTTTGATCACCTCCCACTGAAAGGGGAGCAGTCTTACCAGGTCACAGAGGAAGACAATGCAGCCACTCCGGATGAGACCTAACAGACTAGGATCAGAAGGAAGGAAAAGAAACCCTCCCCTACCAGTGGACTTGGTGAGGGGTATGCATGGAGAAGGTGGAGGAAGGTAGGGATTGGAAGGGGATGAGGGAGGGAACTAGAGGGGGGATATAAAGTAAATAAAGTGTAATTAAAAATAAAATTAAATAAAAATAAAAACCTAAAACACTGAGAGAAAAAATATCTTAAGAATATTAGTGAATTGCAAGCCAGTTTCAGCTGGACACAAGATTTTATGTAAATACACCAGTTTATTTTGGTAATTAGAAAGGTGAATAAAATGGAAAAATTAAAAAACTTTTATTTAGTAAAAAAAAGAAAAGAGTAACATTGTGTTCTATAACATTCTGCCTAGCATAAATGTAAAAGAATTTAACAACAAATCATAGTATTCTGCATGGATTAGAATTGTATAGAGTGATTATTTTGCTAAGCAAGTTTTTTTGAGAGGGAAATTTTTATTATATCATACTTGAATGTGTAACATTTTAAATACTTAGATTCAATTTAGTGATGCATTATTACGTGACATCAAAGAAAGAGCATAAATCTAGACATGATTAAATTATGATTAAAAAGTTATATATAATGTTATATAATATATATTTATTTTATGGAGTTATAAAATAAATATATTTATTTATAATTTTATGAATAATATATAATATAAAGAACATAATCAAGATATATAGGATTCTAGTAATGGGCTAAATTCCATTTCTGTTTGGATAGAATAAAATGGATGAGATTCTGATGGCTTTTATTTGTGTTGTACATCTGCTTCTCATAAAAAGAAAACAAACAAAAAAACATTCTCAAATAGATACAACATAAGATAACCAAGGATTTGTAGGTAAAGTAAGTCAGAAAGAATAAGGAAAACTTGTCCATTAATAAGACTTTACAAAAACCAAACCAAACAAAACATAGGAACAAGTTAAAGGCGTGGAAATTTACTTGTAATTAAAAGTTTTGTAGGTTTGCTTAACTCTTATTTTCTAACCCCTACCCTTAGAATCTTTATTCTGATTAGTCACCAGCACTAGTATCCTATGAAGAAAATTTTAAAAAAAATTCAAAATTATTTTTATATTCATTTTACTAAGCAAAAACAGAGACTGCCCTTTTATTTTATGGCTTTGCAGAAAGCAGCCATAAAATTACAGATACTTTTAAATGAAAAAAAAAAACAATGACTAGGTTGGGTTGGTCACAGTGTCTTCCAGAAGGCCATGGATAAACAATTTTTGTTCAAAAATTAGAGTTATTAAATTAGAAAATATAGGCATAAATTAAATTAAAATCTAAGCACAGGATTATTAGTACATTATAGGTTAACATAGCTTCTTTTAATAAAATTCTACATAGACTTGCATACCTATAAGTTATTCCACCAATATCCTGCACACATACATGTATATAATATTTAACATATTATGTTTATATATTATAAATACATCATAATATATTACACATAATACAATATATTATGTTTATATATTATATATAATCCTATATTTAAAATACATTATATTATTTCCTAATATAATTTATTATATGTAATATAAAATCAAAAAAATTGCAGTATACAAATATGGCATTATTTAGTTAACAATAATCCACTATTAAGAATAATGTAGAAGTCATTAAGAAACTGTAGACAACTCTCTAGGAAAAGTTCTTCACGAACCCTTCATCTGGACAGAGGGCTAATATCCAGAATACATAGAGACCTGAAGAAGTTAAACACCCCACAAAAAACCTGCACAAATAATCCAATTAAAATATTTGGTACAGAACTAAAGAGATAATTCCTAACACAGGAATCTCCAATGGTGGAAAACACTTAAAGGAATGCTTAACATCTTTGGTCACCAGGGGAATGGACATCAAAAAGACCCTGAAATTCCACCTTATACCCATCAGAATGGCTAACAAGCGAGAAAAGATGCTGGAGAGGATGTGGAGAAAGAAGAATCCTCCTGCATCGCTAGTGGGATTGTAAAATTGTACAACCACTTTACAAACCAATCTGGTGCTTTCTACAGTTAGGATTAGTGCTACCTCAAGATCCAGCTGTACCATTCATGGGCATATATAAGATGTTCAGCCATACAATAAAAACATTTATTCAACTATGTTCAAAGCAGCTTTATTAATAATAGCCAGAATCTGGAAACAACCTAGATGTTCCTCAACTGAAGAATGGATACTGAAATTGTGGTATGTTTACACCATGGAATACTACTCAGCAACTTAAAACAAGGAAATCATGTAATTTGCAGGCAAATGCATGGAACTAGAATATTCTGAGTGTGGTAACCCCGAAGGGGAAAGACACACAGGATATATGCTCATTTATAAGTGGATATTAGCCATAATATATAGAAATAACATATTAAAATCTGTAGTCCTAAAAAAGCTAAACAACAATGAGAACACTTGGAAAGAGGCTTAAACCACATTCAGAAGGGAAAATACGATAGATATTAGAAGTAGGAGAAGATAAGGAACATAACAGGAGTCTTCCAAAGGGGGCCTCTGAAAGACTACCAATCAAAGCAGATGTGGAGACTCATCGCCAAACTTTGGCAGAGTTCAGGGAGTCTTATGGAAGAACTGGGAGATAGAAATATTTAGAGGGGATAGGAGTGCTGCAAGGAGACCAACGAAGCGAAAATTCTGGGCTCAGGGGATCCTGCAGAAATTGATGAATCAGCCAAGGACCATGCACGTAGAGGACCTAGACAGCCTGCTCAGATGTAGCCTATGGGGAATCCATTCTCCATGGTGTTTCCACAGTAAGTGGAGCAAGGGCTGCCTCTGAAGTGGACTCAGTGGCTGGTTCTTTGATCATCTTCCCCAGCAAGGTATCCTAACTAGGCCAGAGATAAAAAAGGATGCAGAGTTCTGATGAGTCCTAATAGCCTAGGGTCAGATAGTAGGGAAGGAGGACCTCCCCTATCTGTGGACTATGGGTGGGACGTAAGAGGAGAAGAGGGAGGAAGGGTGGGAGCTGGAGGAGAAAAGAGAGGGGCTACAGTTGGGATACAAAGTGAATAAATCATGAAGAAAAAACAGAAACTATAGGTAGTTGTTTATGTCTATATTTCTGGAAATTCAGAAGTGAAAGCATGGAGAGAAGGAGTTTCAACCCATATCTAATTACATAGCAAGAGTAAGGCCAATTGGAGTCACACCCACACCCCTCCACATATATATTGCTAAGTTTTGATTTGGAAGCTAAATTTATTTTCCTCTACTTTTTTCCATTGGTTGGGTTTGTAAATAAAATTACTGTTAATGGAATGTTGGCAGGACGGCTTCATAGTGTGCCTAATATGAGTGTGCTTTAGACAAGTGGATGCAGTTTATATTTTAACTACAGAATATGTATAAAGAGGACAAGTCCATATTGCTTCTGAAAGAACATTCTTTTATAAGTCATATAATATTCACCAAATGATAGAGTTGATATCAATTATGAGACTGTAGACAAAAGGATTAACATCTTGATTTTCATCGAAGATATTTTCTCTAACAATCTTGGCCCTGGAAAACATTACATTATATGAAATATAAAAGGCTAATACTGAAGAAAAAGGTTATTATCATATTACACCAATCATAATCCTCATTGGTATGTAGTTGAAATGTTAAAATCTAATGCCTTTGAAAAATGTCTTAATACCTGTTTTATTCTTCTTCTGATGTCCATCCTCTTTGCCTTTCAGGATGGGGATTGAGCGTTTTAGTTAGGGTCCTCTCTTTTGCTTAGTTTGTTTAGATGTACAGATTTTAGTGGGTTAATTTATATTGTATGTTTATATGAGTGAGTATATACCATGCATGTCTTTTTGCTTCTGGGACAACTCACTCAGGATGATCCTTTCCAGGTCCCACCATTTACCTGCAAATTTCATAATTTCCTTATTTTTCATTGCTGAGTAATACTCCATTGTATAGATGTACCACAGTTTCTGCATCCATTCTTTAGTTGAGGGGCATCTGGGCTGTTTCCAGCTTAGGAAACAACCTAGGAACCTGCTACAGAGGGCCTCTGAAAGCCAGAAGAAGAAAAGAGGAAACAACCTAGGAACCTGCCACAGAGGGCATCTGAAAGCCTCTGCCCTGCAGACTATCAAAACAGATGCTGAGCCTGATGGCCAACTGATGGGCAGAGTGAATGGAATTTTATGTAAGAAATGGGAAATAGCAAGAGCTGGAGAGGACAGGAACTCCACAAGGAGAGCAACAGAACGAGAAAATTTGAACACAGGGAACTTCCCAAAGACTCATACTCCAACCAAGGACTATTCATGGAGATAACCTAGAACCCCTGCACAGATGTAGCCCAGGGCAATTTAGTGTCCAAGTGGCTTACATAGTGATGGGAAGAGGGACTGCCTCTGACATAAACTGATTAGCCTGCTCTTTGATCACCTCCCCCTGAGGGGGAAGCAGCCTTACCAGGCCACAGAAGAAGGCAATGCAGCCATTCCTGATGTGATCTGATAGACTAAGATCAGAAGGCAGGAGAGGAGGACCTCCCCTATTAGTGGACGTGGGGAGGAGCATGCATGAAGAAAGGGGAGGTAGGGTAGGGTCAGGAGGGGAGGAGGGAGGGGCTTATGGGGGGATACTAAATGAATAAGGTGTAATTAATAATAATAATAATAAATAAAAAATGTCTTAATAGAAATGATTTTAACGATTGTATTTCCAAACTTAAAGCAACCATATATCTATTATTTATAAAATGGTTTTAAAAGAAGCACCATATTTGATATCCATATAGGCCTCTATACATGTTACTTTTATGTCTGAACCTAAAATACATATGCAATAATATGAAACATTGAATGAGCCTTCAATTACATTGATTAGAAAAAAAAATTGCTGAATATTCCATATATTCCTGAATATATATCTTAAAAATAAAACAAATAGTCAAGCAAAATAAGACACCAAAAGTGGAGAATTGGAAAATGTTACAATGCCATTTAAACATTCCTCAACATGTGGTGTCAATTGGGTATCTGTTGAAGAATAATGAAGTATCCTTATAATAGTGGGAATATCCTACTGTTCACTGTATAAAAACTTACATCCTGGTTCTTTGGTTGGAAATTATTGGTACTAGTGAGGCTCAAGTGTTTCAATGATGGTAGGTAGTTACACTTTTTAAAAGACAAGGTCTTTACTGAAAATATTTTGTCATTGTAAGTGCTGCCTTCTGGAGAGATTTATGTTTTACTGAAATTCTTTATAGTCCTTGCATTAAGATAGTTATAAGAGAGTAAGGCAACCTCTTTTTCACTGTCTGCCTTTTTCTCTTCTGAATGACACATCCATGAGGCCATTTGCTAAAAAATGACATCAGCTGGTTGGCATGTGCAGAGAACAAATGGATGAGACTAGGTGACTTGTCCTTACAAAACAGTAAGCAACATAAAATGGTCCTAGTATGTCTAATTATGGTAGCACATATAAGTATGAAGAGGCACATTAGTATTGATTTTAACCAATATCTATCAATCATATGTATCATATTATATGGCTATCATATATATATATATATATATATATATTATTGTAAAATACCTTATTCATCACAAACACAATAATTCAATAATTGTTCAAAAACAACTTTTTTGAGTCAAAAGTTTTAAGGAAAAGAAATGCATGTGTCACTTTGTCATTTATGACATGAGCCTTAGAATGTTGATGTCACAGTGGTTTCTCCCCCTGGCTAGTATAGAATGTTTATACTTTAGTGGTTTCTCTACAAACTGCTGTAGCCATTTTGGGTTAGTGCCAGGAAAGAAAAGTGAATTTCTTGCCCAATGAAAGTTTCTCTATTCTAGGCTCCTCTATAGAGGTATTTTAAATTGAGTATTATGATTCTCATGATAGACTAATGGTTTCAGGAAGTGTTCTGTCCTGATTTCTCCAGAACATGTGAACTAATTTTTTTAACAGTTGCTTTATGGCAAGCTACCTGTTAGCAATAGGCAATACTATTACCCCAAAGAAACAAAGTTATCATGTCAAAGAGGTATGCAGTAAGCTGTACAACATTCTGGTTTCAAACTTATATTTCTCAATATTTTAACATTGATTCAGCTAAATAGCAATAACTTTCCAGACATACTCATTAAATTTCAATTTTATTATGAAACTGAGTTGATAATATTTTATAAAATACCTTTAAATTATTGCCTGATGTGTTTGATGACAACCATTAACTGATATCTCTCTTTGACTGTTTGATTCACAGGGATATTTCCCAAGGAAAAACTATGGCTTCTCCATATATATTTTTTGAATGATGTAACATGATTTAGGCATAGTAATATTCACTTAATAAAATATATACTTTAAATGTTTAAACTGTATAAGCAGGGGCAGCAAAGAAACCAGCAAAATAGTAGTCACTCCATTATTACAGGGAATAATTTTATTATGACTCAGAAGATAAAATGTCCAGAGGCACTGGAAGAGTTCAGAGCAGAGAGAAAAAGAAGCAGACTTGATATGACCAAGACTGTCTAAAAGAGAATGGAGAATATTAAGAGAAAAGCAGAGATAGCTTAGACAGAGTCAAACAGTGCTTTCATAAGTATACAGGCTGAACCTAGGTCCACCTACACATGTGTAGCAGATGTGCATCTTTGTCAACATGTGTGTCCCGAAAATTCTGGTAGAATTTTGCTATCTTAATGTGAATTGTATAATTACTCGTAGTAATGAAATTACACACTTAGCAAAAGTCAAAACTTATTATTATCACCAATTACAATCATCATAAAGAGAGGCATTCTAATTTTGAATGTTCCTCCTATTATTGCACACATATTATTACAGTTATCTATCCTTCTATTTAACATCTATCATCTGTCTGTCTATTGTCTATATCATATATCTAAGACACACACTGACACCCCCACATCTTCACACACATATGGTGGTGAAAATGTTATTTTTTTCCAACACATGTAGTTCAAAAATTGCTCAAACTCAATGTTTTAAAGTCAAAAGTTTGAAGGCTTTGAAATGCATGTGTCACATGCATGTCATGAGTCTTGGAATGTTGGTATCACAGTGGTTTCTCCCCCTGACTATTATACAGTGTTTACACTTCAGTGGTTTGTCTACAAACTGCTGTAGCCATTTTTGGTTATTGCCAGGAAAGAAAAGTGCCCAATGAAAGTTTCTCTAATCTAAGCTCCACTACAAAAGTATTTTAAAATAACTACTATGATTCTCATGATAAGCCAATAGTTCTGGGAAGTGTTGTATCTTGATTTCTTTAGAATCTGTGAACTAATTCTTAACAGTTGCTTCATGAAAAGCTACTTCTCTTAGCAATAGTCAACACCACTCCCCCAAAAAACAAAGTTGTCATGTCAGAGAGGTATGCACTGAGCTATACAAAAATTTTCTGGTTCCAGAACTGACAGTTTTGAATGTTTGTATTCTCTGGGATCTGACTAGTTTAAATTATTAGGAAAGCCTGATTACTTTCTTCACACTTATTTATGTTCCTTTAAAAAGTAATGTGTTAAGTTATCGCATGCCACTATGAAGATTTCCTTCTGATATGTTTTTATTTCCCATGGTCAAATGTATCATAAAGTCTTACCATCTGCTCTGATACCCAGTAGGGTAGAGCCTTTCAGAGGCCCTGTGTAGTAGGCTCCTGACCTGTGCCCTATTTTCTCCCTCTTCTGATGTCCATCCTCTTTGCTTTTCTTAATGGGGATTGAGCATCTTAGCCAGAGTCTTCTTCTTGATTTGTTTCTTAAGGTGTACAGATTTAATAGGTTTAGCCTATATTATATATCTAATATCCACTTATGAGTGAGTAGGAATGGATACAGAAATTGTGGTACATTTATACAATGGAATATTACTTAGCAATAAAAAACAAGGAAATCATGAAATTTGCTGGCATATGGTGGGAATTGGAAAAGATAATCCTGAGTGAGGTATCCCAGAAGCAGGAAGACACACAGGGTATATACTCACTCATAAGTGGTTATTAGATATATAATATAGGATAAACATACTAAAATCTGTACACACTAGGAAGCTAATCAAGAAGGAGCATTCTGGCTAAGATGCTCAATCACTAGTCAGAAAGGCAAAGAAGATGGACATCGAAGGAGGTAGAAAACAGAGAACAGGACAGGAGCTTACCACAGAGGGCCTGTGAAAGATTCTACCCTTCAGTGTATTGAGGCAGATGCTGGGACTCATCTGCCAAACTTTGGGCAGAGTGCAGGGAATCTTATGAAAGAAGTGGGAGATAGTAAGATTTGGTGAGGACAGGAACTCTACAAGGAGAGCAACAGATCCAAAAAGTTTGGGCATAGGTGTCTTTTCTGAGACTGATACTACAGACAAGGACTACTTAGGGAGATGGCCTGGAGCCCTTGCACAGAGGTAGCCCATGACAGTTCAGTATACAAGTGTGTTCCATTGTAATGGGGACAAGGACTGTCTGCCAGGAATTTGATTGGCCTGTTCTTTGATCACTTCCCCCTGAGGAGGGAGCAGCCTTACCAGGCCACAGATGAAGACAATGCAGCCACTCCTGATGAGACCTGATAGAATAGGATCAGAGGGAAGGGAAGGAGGACCTCCCTTATCAGTGGACTGGGGGAGAGGCCCAGGTAGGGAAGAGGGAGAGTGGGTGTGACTGGGAGGGTAAAAGGAGGGAGCTATAAGGGGCATACAAAATGAAAAACTGTAATTAATAAAAATAAAAATAATTTTAAAAATAAAATAAAAACAGAAAACAATGACAAAAAGCATATTATTAATGAAAACTGAAAACATATTAAAACATATATTCCATAATTTTGACCAATGATGAAGTTATCCTTGATGTCCTAACAGTATCAGATGGAAGGCAAGATACACAACACTAAGTAATCTAACCAAGCCGTATAATAAATTTTCCCCATCCTTAAATCCCTCTTTCATTCTCAGCTCTTTCATCACCTACAAGGTATTCAGACATTGAGCTAATGTTTATTTAACAAAGAAGTCCTCATCTTGAGGAATCAGCCTTTTCACAGAAAGAGATTTGAGGGGAAAATAAAATTTCATGGAGTCCACGATTTCATTAGATGTTTGCCTAAGGGAGAGATATAAATGTAGCCCATGGTAGCTCAGTATCTAAGTGGGTTACCCTAGTAAGGGGAACAGGCACTATTTCTGACATGAACTCAATGACTGGCTTCTTTACATCCCCCCTCCTCCTGAGGGAGGAACAGCCTTGCTAGGCCACGGAGGAGGACATTGCAGCCAGTCCTGAAGATATCTGATAAGTCAGGGTCAAATGGAAGAGGAGGAGGACCTCTTCTAGCAATGGGCTTGGAAAGAGACAGGGAGGAGATGAGAGAGGGAGGGTGGGATTGGGAGGGAATGAAGGAGGGGGCTACTGCAGGGATAAAAAGTAAATAACCTGTGATTAATATTAAAAAATAAAAATTAATATCAAAAAATAGAATATCCTTATTCCTATCAGGCATACAGGTTAAAGGGATGAAAGATTGGGGACTGGGAAGCTTTAAGATGCAATAGGATATTTTTTCTTCATACAAGTCTTTCACTTGCTTGGTTAGAATCACACCAAGGTACTTTATGTTATTGTGGCTATTGTAAAGGATATTGTTTCTTTCTCAGCCTTTTTGTCTTTTGTATACAAGAGGGCTACTGATGTTTTTGAGTAACTTTTTTATCCAGCCAATTTGCTGAAGGTGTTTATCAGCTGAAGGAGTTTTCTGGCAGGCAAATTGTGGGAACTAGAAAAGATCATCTTGATTGAGATAACCCAGAAGCAGGAAGACACACATGGTATATATTCACTCATAAGTGGTTATGAGATATAGTAGATAAACATATTGAAATCTATAGTCCTTGAGAAGTTGGAAAGCATGGAAGACTCTAGGGAAAATGCTCAATTCTCATTTAGAAAGGCAAATGTGATAGATATCCAATGCAAGAGAAGACAGGGAATAGGACAGGAACCTTCACAGATGGACTCTGAAGCAATCCACTGATGGAGGTATCGAAGGAGAGAATGAGACTCATTGCCAAACTTTGGACAGAACAAATGGAATTTTATGAAAGAAGGGGGAGATAGAAAGACCTGTAGGGGAAAGGAGATACAAAAAGAGATCAACAGACCCCCAAAATACTGGGCTCTGGGGCCCTTGCAGAGACTGATACCCATGCATGGAGAAGACCTAAAACCACTGCTCAGGTGTAGCACAGAGACTCACACACTCACACTTACTCTTGAAGATGAAGTAAGAGAGACTCCAGAAGGTAAGTTCCAAAAAAGCTTCTCTTTATTTAAGCTTCTCTTCATTTAGCTTCTCTTATAGGATTCTTTTACTTTACACAATCACATACATACATACATGCCTGTATACATACATACACACATATTCATATACTGGGTACATGGAGCAAACTCGAGAGAGCAAGTTCCAATCTATTCTACAGATACACAATTTAGTGGAAAGAAGAAACTCTGAAGAGTAAGTTCCAAACCCACCTTACATACATACATATTGGTGGATGGAGCAAACTCCAGAAAGCAAGCACCAAACTTCCTTATATACATATACATACATCATTATGGATGGAACAAACACAAAAGAGCAACTTCCATCCCAAACTTACATACATACACCTTGGTGGATGGAACAAGACACAAAGTGCCAGTTCAGACCATACTTTTACTCTTTTTCCACAGCTTATCTATCCCAGCAAGATCTTTCAAGCAGTACGAAACACACAATGTGGTTACCCTATACTTTTCTTTAAGTGAATGAGTATAATGAATATACTTAAAAAATATATTCCCCAATACCTTCACATGATCAAATGTTTTACATATTATGGGTGGAAAAAAATGGAAAAACCAAGACCCAATATCTTGTAATTAACTATCTTGTGTTCAGTTAACAACATGAGCAAGCAACGTAACTCCTCAGTCAGATTTTCTTTACTGGCAAGCTGAAATTTGGGGTAATCAAAAAATTATATTAAAAAGTAGTCTTATAAAAGTCTTAAAAGGATCACAAATCTGAAGTTTGTGGCTTATAAAACAATAAGCCACCTCAACATTAAATCTTGAAGGGTGGGATATGTCTAATAACCACTTATGAGTGAATATATACCATATGTGTCTTCACGGTTCTGGGTTATCTCAATCAAGATGGTCTTTTCTAGTTCCCACCTGCTAATTAATAACTTTTATTAAATCATATCAAGAAATTGGAGGCAAAAACAAGTATGAATAAAACTATTGCTATCTCAGCTATACTTCCAGCTGGACAGTGTCCAGTCAGCAAGTGCTACCTTGGGCTTTTGTTTCTGCTCATCAACCTTAAAGAGTCCCTGGCTTTACTATTAAGAGGGTACTTTTCTTAATATCACATGGTTCTATAAAATTTTTTACATCAGACCTATTAGCAAAAACATCTTACCTGACCTTGCTAAACAATCTACAAGTTGATATCGGGAAGGGAGGTTATCATCCCTGGGCAAGAAAATTCAGGGTAGGGAGTGGGATATTCTGGCCAAGGGAACCATATTATCCCTTGGAAGAACCAAGGGATTTCTGGGAGAAAATTGGTAGTTTTTATATAGGTCAGTTTTTATATAGGCACCTCTCCCATTTGTCCAAGATTTGAAACCTACATCTATGGAAATATAAACTTTAGAGAGCAGCATGTTCTCCACTGGGTAATGATTATCAAATGAGCCCACAAGGAAGAAAGGTAGCAAAGAAGAAGATTCTATTTTTTTCTTTTCTTTCTTTGTATCTTCTGATTTCTGTAAGGGAGAGCAGTTATCCAGGCTGATCTCAAATTTCTGTTCTTATTTCTTCTCCATAGGCCACTGTAATTGGCTCAGAAGATTCCTTACCCTGAAACTTACCTGCAACCTTACTGTGAAATAAACATTAGGTGTAACCCATTTTACGGAGTCCCATCCAAAGGCACTGGTTGGTTGAGCGAGAAACATCTAAAATATGAAAGGCTATGATGTCTGAAACTTTTGATCCCAAGCATTTCATAGATAAGTTGATTTCTCTCCTGCCTTGGGGGCTATTTTCCCCAACCCAGGAAAGCAGGAGGGGCAGAAGATGAGGTGTAATGCTTAGAAGGCCAACAAGCATGACAGATTCAGACATACTGGGAGCCAACACAAAGAGAAATTTTAAGTTTAATTCAAGAAACAAAGTTTATATACCCCTTGGGGAGTGAGTGGAGTGCTCCAAGGTTTGGTGTACATAATTGTTTAATAGGCATTTCAAGGATTCTTGTTTTACATTAAACAGCACACTCACATTATATCAACACAAAGTACCTAATTATCCTATAGGTGAAGGGAAGGGATCTGTGTCAAAAAGCATCTATCAAATGTGCTTGGTGCTATCTATGTCTAAAGACACTAACCAGATAAAGTCAGACAGAGATCAGGAGGCTCTGGTGGGGAGAGGGAGTCCTGCACCTTAATGCCTAGCTCAGAAAGGCTATCCAGACCTTGAGGGCTACAACCTGAAACAGCAAGGCACTTCCGTCCAGATAAAAGACATCCATCCTGAAATTAGCATGTAATTAACAAAAATGAAGATCTTTTGTTGGCAGAACTCTTAAACTTTTCACATTCAAACTCAGGTCCTCAAGAGCAACAAGTCTCTTAATCAGCCATTGCTCTAGAGTGCCAAAGTTCAGATCCTACTAGTAGTGAACAATACAGTCAGATCACAATCTCCTTTAACTTCACCTTCAGGCAGTCTGAAAGTCTCTTTAGGCCTCCAGGGTTCCCTGCACTAGTAACAGTTAATACATTAATAAAACATTAGTAACAGTTGAATACAATTAATACAGTCACATTGTTACCTAAAAATTAATCAGAATTAACTTGATAGTGGAATTTTCCCATGCCTTTAATCCCAGCACTCTGGAGGCAAAGGCAAAGGATTCTCTGAGTTTGGGGATAGTCTTATCTACAGAGTAAGTTCCAGGAAAACCATGGCTAAAAACAAAAAAACTAATTTGTTGATTAAAAGATTTGAGAGATTTATGTAGCACAAAAGACCACGTAAACTAACATGAGTGTCTGTTACTTAATTTCTTTTGTAATATTTTTATGTTCATATAAAGCACTGAGTGTTCTTTTTTTATCTGGTGGTTGTCTGGGATACGACGGTCAGCAGGTCCCTCAGAACATAGGTACCAATTCTCTTAGAATAAATTTGAGTGATCAAGGGAGTTGGCTCAAGACCTTTTTCTGTAGTCCAGGTCTGACTGTGGGAGGTGGAAATGAGGATCACACCAAGCGTTACAATTAGATTTTTAAAATGAGGCTTTCACTGTCACACAGCAGTGCCTGTGATGATGTGGAAGTGTTTCATTTCTTTGGCTAAACTGGTGTGGGATTGCAGCCAAATTACAGGCCTTGCCAGGCTCAGACCAAGCACACCAGGAAATAGGTCCAGTGGGTTATAGGCCTGTTGGGCTGAAAGGCAGGTCTAGGCCCAAGGGGTACATTGCTTGAGGTCAACAGGGTTTTTCAAAGTTCAGCAGTATCCAGCCATCCTAGCTGGCACCCAAGTTCTGGGAGCTCAGTGGCAAATCTCAAGAAAGAAGGAGAAACCCTCTCTCCTCCAGAATAAAGGACTGACAAATTTCAGGTAGCCATGGTAGAAAGCTGAAGGTATCACAATATTAATTTCTTGTGAAATCAGGGATTTATAAACCTTGGGCTTAGAGGATGAATGTGTTTGTTTGGCTTCCTGGGACTAGATGCTAGGGATAGTTGATTAATATGTTGTGGTGTAGTACCTCATTTGCATGCAGTATCAAAGTCCTATGATGAGGAGAATATATAAATTAATTATCCTGTTGTGGTGGAATATCTCCAGGTACAGTTGAAGTTCATTTGCTGAAAGCTAAAATATCCTTAGCATAAGGTGGTGTATTTCCAGGAATCCCCAGGGGCTTGCTGAGCAGGGTTCTTATCAGGAAAGGGTCAGGCCTGTAATCTTCATTTAGGTCTTTGTGATGCTCCTTACAGTTCCCCAGATCAGGCAAAGATAGAACCCCAATGAGAAAGGGAGTCCATTGTATAGACCTAGCTAAGAGGCTATCTGGAATTTTCATACTTTAAAATTACCAGGAGAGCCCCACAATTGAGATTCTGCAACCACTCCTCAGTATCAGCTCTATGTTTAACAGTGCTTCTTACCCAGTACCAGCCTGTCTGTTTGCTTGTTTATTTGTCTTGCATTGGTGGGAATTAAGCTAAAAGCATTCTGCAGTGCCAGATCTTTTAGCAAAAACCTACATTCCCACACTCTTTTTTGTCAGTATCAATAACAGCATCAAATTGAGTAATGGTTTTGCATTTCTGTGACAAGTTTTAAACTGTGGAAACTTTAATTTATTTTATTTTATGACATGAAAGCATGCCTTTTCAACACCAAGAGTCAATAAAGACCAGTACAGATCAGTAAGTAATACCTTCCATTCCTATTGCTCCAATCCTCTTTCCTTTTCTCCTCAGAATAAGGAAACCATACTCTGCCATACCAAGCCATCCTCTTCTACTGAGGCTGGGCAAGGCAGCCCCACCAGTGGGGCTTCACTTACTTCAGGGACTCACATGAAGACTAACTTGTGCATAAGACACATATGTACAGCTGATCTTAGTCTAGTCCATGCATGGTCCTAGGTAGCTGCAACGGGAAAGGCCAATTACATCTGATATCTCATTGGAAACTTTAAAAGACACAAGAGCCTGGACATATATCTTATAAACAATAAAGACCACAGATGTCAGCCCCAAATACTTTACCCAGCCAAACCTTTAAACAACATAAAGAGAGAAAATAAGATATAACATGGACAAAAACAAATTTAAACTCTACCTATTCACAAATCCAGCTCTATAGAAGATACTACAGGGAAAATTCCACCCAAGAAGGCCAAATACAACCAGGAAAACACAGTATTATATAAGTTCATATCAGCAAAACTAAAGAAGGGAAACACAAACACAATCATATAAACACACTCTCACAGACATACAGATACAGGCTATCTGGGCTGGAGAGAAGGCTCTGCCGTTAAAGGCTAGGCTAACAACAAAAAATATAAGACACACACTACCACCACCAACATCAAAATAACAGTGACAAAAACTGGTCATTATTATCTCCCAACTCCAATGGCATCAGGTCCCTAGTAAAAGGACACAGATTACAAAATAGATTTTAAAAAGGTCCTATCTTTCTGCTTCATACAAGAAACATACCTCAGCACTAAAGATAAACATTACTGTTATTAATGATATGTTCCTAGCGCTAAACAGATGGCTCAACACCTATGGCTGGCTGCTCAGCCATATGGCCTAGGTAAGAGATAGACCACAACTGTCTGTAACTCCAGTCATGGGGGGAACAGATATTCTGGCCTCCACTGATATTGCACATGTACTTGGTATACACACTGGCAAAACTTCTGCACCTAAATTAAATCAATTTATTTTTAAAGAAAAAAAATAAGATATATGTGAAGAAAATGTTTTACATTAGGGAATGACATGTTCATGTGTCTTTTCACCATTTTCACTGTCTTCTCCTCCAAGAGGCCAGAAGACTACATCCAATGTCCTTGACTTAGAAACACAGGTGGTTCTTAGTCATGTGAGTGCTAGAAATTAAACTGAGTTTACAAAGGAGTAGTACCACTAACCCTCCAGTTCCCAATGATGTCATTATAATGCAGAGGAAGCAAATGCTGCATTACCCCTTCTGTCTCCTAGCACTGGAAGATGATAAAGGCCCTGATAAATGGCTAGAATAGGATTCAATGGATTTCCACCCCTGTATGAATGGACTTTCCACATTATTCTTTATTTTCATTGTTACCACAGTTCTCTTGATGTGAGTAAATACAACAAAAGGCTTTGTGGAAGCCAGTCAATTATATTGGAAAAAATCCACAATTTCAGATATAGTCTACTTTTTTGGAATGATTTAGAGACAGGATATGTTCACATAGCCATGGCTGTTTTAGAACTCAATCTGTGGAGCAGGGCATGGTGGCACACATATGTAATGCCAGCACTCAGGGAGCAAGAGGCTGGCAGATCTCTGTAAATTTAAGACCATCCTGGTCTACAAAGTGAGTCCAGGACAGCCAAGGATAAACAAGTAAATTCTCCCTCAAAAACAAACAAGCAAAAGTATTCACTCTGTGGACCATGCTGGCCTCAACCTCAGAGAGAGGGACCTGCCACTGACTCCCAGGTCTAGGATGACAAAGATCATTTTTGAGCCTCAGCTGAAATACATTTTTAAAATGACCTATCCTTGAATCAAGGAATGAAATGATAAAATAAGATGTATAAAGGAACCATTATTCTTTTAATAAACAGTAATGATTCTTTAAATTCTACAGTTAACACAAAAGCAGTAATCATTTTCATTTGCAAATAGCATTATCCAAATCATATCATTTTCTTCCATCCTTAGATGACAATTTGTTTATAATATGAATAGAAGACAATATGTACTATTTCAACTAAGTTTGAGTATCAATGAGCTCAGTGGGGGAATGTTTGTGGTACGTAAAACTGGCAACATAACTTTGAACATCATATAACAATGAAAATAAACCTCACAACATGATCACAGAATCTTCATATATCTGTCATCGCCCAGGATCCCACAGTTACATTACACACACACAACATTCTTTTTTGAAATAACCCTCATTGCTTTACATTATCTAACACCTCTAGACAATTCTCTTAGAAGGAAGTTCTTCAAGATGATTTGACATATAGAAAATAAGGGAACATGAAGAAGCATGGAACTTCAAACAATATATACATACATAAACACATATTATTGAGCATTTTAACATTAACTATTTACATTCAAGTGAGGTTGAAAACCAAACATCTTAAAAGAATTTGTGAAAATGCAAAAAGTACCATGCTTTCTCAGAGACCCTTCCGTAAAAACTATGATCACACACTGCCAGATAGAAGTAAGCAATAGATCACACAAATGATGGAAATCCCATTCTATACATTGCAGCAGAAAAATATCTACCACAAAGCAGAAATGCAGATGAACAGCCACCACAGAAAGAATATCAGAACAACCTCATAAACATCTGTGAATAGATTTGCTACACATACAGCAAACTTCAGTACTTACTCCAAGGTTTCAATTCAGACCACAACCACAATTGATACAACCATTACATTTAAGTGAACACGGTAAATAATTTATTTCCTCCAAGGCTATAATAAAAACATATTTTAAAAAGTTTCTTTTCTTGAAATTGAATACATTTATTATGTCCAGTGTCATCAAATCTTATGCAGAAATACGGTTGCTCTCTTCTATGAATTCTTTTCTACTTCTTGACATCAAGATGATATATAAAGATTTAAAATATTTACAGTACTAGAGAGATTGCTTTGCACTTAAGTTCATTCCCAGGACCTAGGTCAGGTTTTTGACAACTTTCTATAATTCTTGGTATGAAAGGGTCTGCTCTTCATGGAAACCAGAATGGACAGGCACATAAACACAAAGAGACACACTGATAACACATAATGGAAATTCAAACAAATTCTTAAACAAATATATGTTTACTCATGAATGTTTTACTTGTGTAATCATTCATTACTGTAACTCAGGTGTTGAGGCATCTACAGGCTTATCTACAGAGTTTTTCTTCATCATGAATTCCTTTATGTAACAGAAATCAAACATGTAGATTTGAAGTCAGAGAAATGAATCCTCAGTTGGTGGTATCATTTATGAATGTTTAGGAAATGAAGCACTCTTAGAGAAAGTATGTTTCTTGGGGTGGGCTTGATAGTTTTCAACTGCATAGCATTTGTAATTCTCACTCTCTGCTTCATACTGAAGGTTGAGGCTGTGAGCTGTAAGCTTCCTTCTTCAGCTGCCACATGTGACACTTGGATGCCCATATCATAGAGATCCTATATCCCTCGGGAACCATAAGGCAAAGCAAACACATTTGGAAGTTGACACAGACATGGTGTTTTGTCACAGAAAAGGCAGTAAACACACATAAATTTTACAACTGGATGATTTATTTAATGTAATTGAAGAGAATTTTGAAATCTAAAAGGGTTACCTTATGGTTTAAATTCATAAGCCTTTTGTCCATGTGAGCTTTGAATTGGAAATAAAATAAGGATGGATGTTATAATGCATGAATACATTGTAGACACTTGTTAGAGTTTTCCTCCCAAATAATCTCGTGTAACTGAATGCAAGTTGGTGGGTCAAAGATCTTAACAAATCTTTTATCCCAATAGATTTTCTTCAGAATGAGTTCTTTCAGGTTCTCAAAGACTATTGTGATATGCAAAGGCTTTAACAGGTTGCTCACACACTACAGCTTTTACTCTTCTATAATGGTAACATGAAGAGGAAAACTACCATACTGACTACATTCATGGGGTTTCTCTGCAGCATGGCTTTTTCTCAAGATTTGAAAGACAACTACATGAAAAAGATTTACCACATTGTTTATTCATAGGTTTTCACTGCAGTATATGTTTTTTCTATGTATTTGGAGATATCTATGTTAAGAAAAGGCTTTATCACAATGATTTCAGGTGTAAGGTTTCTCTCTACTATCTGTTCTTTTATATATTTGAAGATGACTGTGATATGCAAAAACATGCAAAAGTTTTTTGCATGTGTAAACATGCAAATTAAATTTGTCCTAAGTATTGCCTTTTAGATATCAGCGTCTATTGAATTATAGGGTGAACCTAAGTTTAAGTTTATCATCTCTAGGAAAGCTGCAGGCTTCCCAATAGCTGACTAGCTTTCATTATTTATCTTTTGTTCTCCCAAACCTGACTGTTCCATACCACGGCTTCTGTTTCCCTAACATAATGACTGTCCCAAACCACAACTTCTCTTCCCTAAAATATAATACCTTTCCTAACCACAAAAGAACAAATGGATATGATTGTTTTAACTGTAAAACCTACATTTTGCATCAGGTGACTTTCTCAATGACATAAACCAATCCCATATCCTTAAACCCTGATTGATTAAAAAAAATTAAAAAACAGCACAGATGTTTACAAATTTCAAGCACAGAACTGCTGTAACTTTCTGGCCCAGTGAGTGGGTAGGTATCACAGTTCAGTTCCCAAGAATTTTATGTGGCCCTCATCAACCAGTAGTGCCATGATAACAAAAAATTTTTGTCATTTGCATTGACCTAGTGTTTGGGTTTTATTTGATTCAATGGACCAAAGAACGCAAAGGCACAAAGAACAGAAAGAGAACAGTTTTGCTTATATTCTCAGGATTTCTCTCCAGTATTAAACTTTTATGATGAAGAATGTAGATATGTGCAAAACTCTCATATTTTAAAACATTCATAAACATTTCTCTCCAGCATGAATTCTTTTATGATGATGAGTATACAAATGTGGAATAGCTTCACCATTTTAAATACACTCAGTTTTTCTGTCCAGTATGAATTTTTTCATGACTTTGAAAATGATTCTGAAGAGCAAAAGTTTTACCACATTGGTTACAGTCATAAGGTTTCTCCCCAGTGTGTATTTTTTTATGTACTTGGAGAAAATTATGGCATACAAAGGTTTTGCCACATTGGTTACATTCATAGGATTTCACTCCAGTATGTTTCTTGTCCTAGATGAGTTTTACATGAAAAGTCTTTAGGACACTGGTTATATTCACAAGGATATTCTGCAATATGTATTTTTATGGTTTAGGAGATGACTGTGTTATACAAAGGTGATTACATTCATAAGGATTTTTTTTTCTCCTGGGTGTGTTCTTTTATGTTTTCAGAGACTACTCTGAAATGCATAGTCTTTATCACATTGGATACATTCTTAACATTTCTCTATAGTGTGAACTCTTTTAAGTACTACGAGATGACTGTGCTGTGCAAAAGCTTTACCAACTTCGGTTTCATTCACAAGTTTTCTCTCCAGTGTGAGTTATTTTATGTCTTAGGAGATGACTATTACGTGCAAAGGCTTTACCACATAGGTTACATTCATACGGTTTCTCTCCAGTGTGAGTTCTTTTATGTCTTAGGAGATCACTGTTATCTGCAAAGGCTTTACCACATTGGTTACATTCATAAGGTTTCTCCCCAGTATGAGTTCTTTCATGTGTTAGGAGATGACTGTAACATACAAAGGCTTTACCACATTGGTTACATTCATAAGGTCTCTCCCCAGTATGAGTTCTTTCATGTACTTGGAGATGACTGTAACATACAAAGGCTTTACCACATTGAATACATTCATAAGGTTTCTCTCCAGTGTGAGTTCTTTTATGTATTAGGAGATTACTTTTATGTCCAAAGGCTTTACCACATTGGTTACATTCATAAGGTTTCTCTCCAGTG
>NW_026595869.1:0-13403 GCF_907164565.1 Psammomys obesus
AGGCTTTACCACATTGGTTACATTCATAAGGTTTCTCTCCAGTGTGAATTCTTTTATGTATTAGGAGATGACTGTTACTTGCAAATGATTTACCGCATCGATTACATTCATAAGGTTTCTCTCCAGTATGGGTTCTTTTATGTATTAGGAGACACCTGTTGTTTGCAAAGGCTTTTGCACTTTGATTACATTTGTGGGGTTTTTGTCCAGCATCAATTCTTCCACACATTTGAAGTTCACTATTATATGCCCAGGATTTACCATATTGGTTACATTCATAGAGTTCCTCATCAGCATGTATTCTTTTATATGTGTGGGGACTACTGTGATGTGCAAAGACTTCACCATATTGAATATCTGCAGAAGGTTTTTCTCCACTATGACTGTTTTCACACCTGCAAAAATAATTGGCACATAAAAAAGCTTTACCACACTCATTACACTGTTGAATATTTTTATCCATGTCAATTTTACAATATGGTGTAAAGGTAAAGAGGAACTACATCTTGGTTTCATCACTATTTTTACATTCATCGTGTTCTCCTTCTCTATGTGTAGTTTTGCATATTTAAACATACCTGTGATGATAAAAATGTTTGTTACCTGGCTCATATTTTTACTATATTTTTCTTCTATAAGATGTTTTACCACATATTTGTAGAAAACTGCAAAATCTACTGGCTTCATAAACTCCCCTATACTGGGCGCCATGATAAATTTGCAAAGATAACTGGGACAAACAAAATTTCAACATTCCTAAAACTTACATTTTCTGCAGTGTGAGTTTATGAGTATTCTTAAGGAAATTGAATAACCAATAAATTGATGTTGGGGTATATTGTGTGAAAGTGTGTCAGCATATGTGAATGCTGATTGCTGAGACAGCAGAGAACTAAGTGCTGGCCAGAACTTAGTATTGTTCTTTCTATTGCCAATCACCTGTCATATATTTTGTAAACATTTGTCCTTCCTTTCTTATCTATTGGAAACAATAAAAGTGGACAACTAATAGCAGGGCACAAAATAGAGGGCAGAACATCTGAGTGAGAGAGGGTTGCTGGGAAGAAGAAAGCAAAAGACAAATTCATTAGCAGTACACTGCAGGTAACAGATGTATATGAACATTTATGAAGAGGTAGAGCTGGCCATGCAACGGGACACCTGACTAGTTTTATTTGGGTTAAGGGAAAAAGAGGGTTCAGAGGCTGCCCAGGTAAATTGCCTAAGCTTTAAAATATTAAAAAGATTCTGTGTCATTCTTTGCACTGCTGCCAGGTCGGAATATCCTATATAAAACATAACAGGTATCACATTTAAAAAATCTACTCAAAATGGGGACTATTATATCTTTTAATTGTTCTGGGAGGTACATTGCTTCTTTCAATAGCCCCATGCTAATATGTCTTCACTGTGACAATGATATACCTATTAAAAGAAGAATAAAGAATAATAAATGGCATGGTTTTATGCTGCATTCACACATTTTATTTTGTTCATCATAGATATGTAAGGATTATGGTTTTTCCACAACAACATTCTGGACTATAAAAAACTGCCCTTCTCACCAAACTAAGCAACATTATTACACGTATATGAGTAACTCTAGCTTTAGCATGGACTACTTAATTAGGATAATATTTTGGATATGCTTTCATCACCTATATAATGTGAATTCCTTTGGCAATATCTGAGTTGTAGGAGACTAAACAAAATGCAGTTCTACCGCATAGCTCTGATGAGGCTATGATTTAAATGGTGATCTTAGGTAAGGTATGATTTGCTTACATTCTTTTCTAGAGTGGTGCCTTGCAAACAAACTTCAAATACATAACATGGAGGTAGTACATGGTTTGGTAACAAGTTAGTAACATCAATAAATACACTTAAAGCAGTTCATTTACATTGTTCCTTTTCTTTCAATCTTCCAGGACATATTAAAATTTTTCTCAGAACCATATTTATAATACATTACACATGAAAATTACCTTGTATGTCTTCTAGAACTTTGACAATGCTCTTCAATATTATGATCTTTCCAATTGTAGCCTAAAATACAGTACAACAAAATATATTATGTTTTATTGGAAAAAAGGTCATGATCTATGGTCAATCAAAGAACCATTCTTCTCATTTTTCCGCATCCTCAAGCTAAATTACATAAGTGCATGAATAATGAATAGTTTCCCTCATATTTTGAAAAGTAAAGAAAATTCACTGTCCTACCTATAGCAGTGAGGTTCCTGTAGGTCTCCAGCATCACATCTTTGTAGAGATTCCTCTGGGAAGGATCTAGCAAAGCCCACTCTTCTCGAGTAAAGTTCACATGCACATCATTGTAGGTCAATGCATTCTAAAATATCCACACATGTGTACAACAAAAAGCTTGAAACTTACAACACTAAAAATGTATACTTCATTTACAATATTTTTTACAGAATTCTGGAGTTTCTTCTACTTATTTTCTGACACACAAGTTCTAATGTAATCACCAACTCTTTAGAAGTAAACTGAATAGTGAGGTTCACCTCTCTAATTTCTGCATCCTTTCAGTAAGATATAGCCTTGCAAGAGAAATACCTATTAATAGACATAAAGAGAGAGTAAACAAAAGTACTGCAACGACATCAGAAAAACAGTATGAACAATTAATAACTATAATAACAATAGGTAAGATGGGTGTATTTTCTCATGCCATTTATTTTAAAAAACACTCAGGAAACAGATGCAGGTGTATCACATATAGCTGGATGCTAGCCTGGTCTAAACAATAAGTTCCATGACTGTCAGGGTTATATAATAAGACCTGAATATTCTGCAAAATTTAATCAAACAAAAAGAGAGAAAGAACTGAGAGATCTTTCTCAAGTTTCTACAGAGATATACATTCTCTCCAGTTCTTCATGCATGTCTAGAAACCTGAAGTGCCTCATTTTAAATGTAATATTAATATGATCTTTCTAAAATAAAATGTATGTATGAACAATTACAAAAGGACAGATGAAAATATTAGCAATGTAAATGTTGGTCTTAAATAGGCAACATATTGGGCTGGAGGTATGGCTTAGTGGATAAGAACACCACTTTTGCTTTCCAGAGGACCTGGCTTCAATTCCCAGAACCCACATGACAGCTCACAGCAGTGTGTAACTCAAATTCAATCGATTTGACATCCTCACATCAATGCACACAAAATTAAATTAGTTACTAGAAATGAATGAATGAATGAATAAATAAATAAATAAATAAATAAATAAAAATAAGCAACATAGGTCATAAGTGATGGCTCAGCAGTGAAGAGGTCTTGTTGGTCTTGCAAATATTTGGGCCTGAATGCTGGTACTTACACAGGTGGGAATCAGGAACCAATGGGTAGGTGGATTAGGGGTGACAGAGTCTACACAGAAACTTGGTAATCAAATTCCAGAGACAACACTCAAAGGTGCAGCTCTAACTTTATTATTCAGTGTAACAGTCTTTAAATGACTGAAAGCCCAATCAGAATATTCCATGCTGGCCTCAAGTACCAGTAACCATCAATCAGGATGATACAACTGTAAGGAAATGTGGGAGTTGTGGGGGCTGGCCACCCCACAAATTAGGCGATTTCCATAAAGAAGGGTGAAGCAGCACTGCCATAGCCTTGGACCCCTTTGAGACTTAGTATGCTATGAGTTGCTAGTAGAGCAACAATGTGTGCACTGGAACAAGAAGTTGTAGGAGTTCCTAAAGCTTCACTTGCCATTCCCTATGGGCCTCCTAAATATTTACCTTGACATACCCCACACATAGGAGCTCACAACTATTTATTATTCCATGTTCAAGAGTTCTGAAGCCATCTTTGAAGACCAGGCACACATGAAATACTTATTTACATAAATATGGAAAATAGTCATATTCATTCAAAAAATTTTAAAACAGGCATAAAAAGTCCTGCAATCATATGATTCATAAGGTTCAAGCAGTATTAATATCATAATAAAGAGCATAATACAAGAGCATGTTTGACATGTAAATACCTACATTCCTGAACTGTCACGTAATAATTTAACGATGAAACAAAAAGGTCAGGCATATGGGCCCACAACTAATACCAGCACTCTAGAGACACTGTAAAGTGGATCTCGAAGTTGAGGCCTGCCTGGTCTAAATACCTACTTACAGGACTGACAGGACTACAAAAAAGTACTTTGACTTTAAAAACAAACACCAACCCCCCCCACAAAATAAAACAAAAAACAAGGCCTATATACCCTAAGGGAAAAGTAGCAGTCATTAAAGCTCTCCTAAGCAAAATAGAAACCTCTGAGACAGAGGATATTTGCACAGAATTCTACCAGACTTTAAATAAAAGCCAATACAAATACTCCTTTTTAAATTTTTATTTTATTTTTTTAATATTACTTACAGTTTGTTAACTTCGTATCCCTGCTGTATATCCCACTCCCTCTTTTCCTCCCAACCCCACCCTCCCACCCTCATCTCCCTGCCCCTTTCCAAGTCCACTGATAAGGGAGAACCTCCTACCCTTCCATCTGATACTGGTTTATCAGGTGTCATCAGGACTGGCTGCAAAGTCCTCCTCTGTGGCCTAGCAGGGCTGCTCCTCCCTGTGTGTGTGGGGGGGGGTCAAAGAGCCCACAATCAAGTTTATGTCAGAAACAGTCCCTGTTCCCCTTATTAGGGTACCCACTTGGATACTGAGCTACCAAGGGCTACATCTGAGCAGGGGCTCTACTTTGCATCCATACATGACCCTTGTTTGGAGAAACAGTCTCATAAAAGACCCCTGTGTCCAGATATATTTGGTCTTTGTGGAACTCCTGTCCTCTCCAGGTTGTATTAACTCCCACCCCTTTTTTGATTCCCTACACTCTGCCAGAGGTTTGGTTATGAGTCTTAATATCTGTTTTGATACACTGCTAGGTAGAGTCTTTCAGAGGCCCTCTGTGGTAGGCTCCTGTCCTGTTACTTGTTTGCTCCTATATCCAATGTCTATCCCATTTACCTTTCTAAGTGAGGATTGATCATCATACCCTGGGTCCTCTTCCTGGTTTATTTTCTTTAGGTGGATAGATTTCAGTATATTTATCCTATCTTATAGGTCTATATAAGTGAGTACATACCATGTGTGTCTTTCTGCTTTTGGGATAGCTCAGTCAGGATGATTGTTTCTAGGTCCCACCACTTGCCTGTAAATTTCATGATTTCCTCATTTTTAATTGCTGAGTAGTATTCCATTGTGTAAAAGTACCACAATTTTTGTATCCGTTCCTCAACTGAGGGACACCTGGGTTGTTTCCAGGTTCTGGCTATTACAAATAAAGCTGCTACAAACATGGTTGAGCATATGTCCTTGTGTACTTGAGCCTCTTTTGGATATATGCCTAGGAGTGATATAGCTAGATCTTGATGAAACACTATTCCTAACTGTCTGAGAAAGCTCCAGATTGATTTCCAAAGTGGTTGTGCAAGTTTACATTCCCACCAGCAATGGAGGAGGGTTCCCCTTTCTGGACATCTCCTCCAGCATGTGTTGTCACTTGAGCTTTTAATCGTAGCCATTTTGATGGTTGTAAGGTGAAATCTCAGGGTTGTTATGATTTGCATTTCCCTGATGATTAATGACGCTGAACATTGTTTTAACTGTTTCTCTGGAATTCGATATTCCTCTACTGAGAATTCTCTGTTTAGCTCTATACCACATTTTTAATTGGACTACCTGAATTTTTTGCTGTTTAACTTCTTGAGTTCTTTATATATTCTGAATTTGCCCTCTGTCAGATATAGGGTTGAAGATCCTTTCCCAATCTGTAGGCTGTCATTTCATCCTGAAGACAGTGTCCTTTGTTTATAGAAATGTTTCAGTTTCATGAGATCCCATTTATTAATTGTTGATCTTAGAGCCTGACCTATTGGTGTTCTGTTCAGGAAGTACTGTCCCATACCAATACATTCAAGGCTGCTCCCCAATATTTCTTTTAACAGATTTAGTATGTCTAGTTTTATGTTGAGATCTTTGATCCACTTTGAACTTCAGTTTTGTGCAAGGTAATTAATATGTATCTTTTTGCATTTTTCTACAAGCAGACATCCAGTTAGGCCAGCACCATTTGTTGAAGATGCTGGCTTTTTCTATTGTATGCTTTTGGCTTCTTTGTAAAAAATCAAGTATCCATAGACATGTGGGTTTATTTCTATTTGAGTCCATTGATCCACCATTCTGTTTATATGTCAGTACTATGCAGTTGCTTTTTAGCATAGCTTGAGATCAGGAATGGAGATGCCTCCAAATGATCTGTTGTTGCACAAATAGTTTTAGCAATTCTGGGAATTTTTGTTGTTCCATATGAAGTTAAGAATTGTTCTTTCAAGGTCTATAAAGAATTGTGTTGGTATTTTGATGGGAACTGCATTGAATCTGTTGATAGCTTTTGGCAGGATGGCCATTTTCACTATGTTAATGCTACTAATCTATGAGCATGGGAGATTGTTCCTTCTTCTGATACCTTCAATTTCTTTCTTCAGAGCCTTGACGTTTTTTTTCAAACAGGTCTTTCACATGATTGGTTAGAGTCACACCAAGATACTTATTACTGGCTAATGTGAAGGGTGTAGTTTCCCTAATTATTCTCAGCCCTTTTGTCTTTTGTACACATAAGGGCTACTGATTTTTTTTTCAGTTAATTTTTTATCCAGCCACTTTGTTGAAGGTGTTTATGAGCTAACGAATTTCTCTGGTTGAATTTCTGTGGTCACTCATGTATACTATATTATCTTCAAATAATGATACTTTGACTTCTTCCTTTCTGATTTGTATCCTTTTGATCTCCTTTAGTTATCTTACTGCTCTAGTGAGGACTTCAAGTATTATGTTGAAGAGATACTGAGAGAGTGGGAAGTCATACCTTTTCTATGAGTTTACTGGGATTCTCTCCATTTAGTTTGATATTGGTTAAAGACTTGCTGTATACTGTCTTTACTATGTTTAGGTATGTGCCTTGTATCCCTCATTTCTCCAAGACTTTAAAAATGAATGGGTGTTGGATTTTGTCAAATGATTTTTCAGCATTTAAGAAGATCATGTGGTTTTTCTCCTTCAGTTTGTTTATATGGTGGATTATAATGGTGGATTTCCATATATTGAATGATCCCTGCATGCAGGGATGTAGCCTAATTGGTCATGGTGGATATCTTTGATGTGTTCTTGGATTCAGTTTGCAAGTATTTTATTGAGTATTTTTGCATCAATGTTCATAATAGAGGTAGGTCTGAAGTTCTCTTTTTTTGGTTGGGTCTTTTTGGAGTTTAGGTGAGAAGGTGACTGTGGCTTAATAGAATGAGATTTCAGCTCTAAATTTGTTTTCTTTTAATCATCTACTCCACTTGGGTGTGTCTGCTTAAGATGAAGCCACACCAGAATTCTACCAGACATTCAAAAAGGAGCTACAATAATCCTTCTTAAACTATCATGAAAAGAAAAAAAAGGAAGAGAAACAGAAGGAGCCCTTCAAAATTCTTTCTAGAAATCCAGCATTGCAAATAAGCAAACCAGTTAAAATCGCACAGAAAGAAAACCACAGACCAATACTCTTGATAAAAATAGACTTTTCAACAAAAATTAATCAAAGAAAAGATGAAGAAGGGCAATTCATTCTTATCAAAGGAAAAATCCACCAGAAGGATATCATAATTCTGAACATCTATGCCCCAAATTCAAGAGCACCCGCATTTGTAAATGAAACATGATTAAAGCTTAAAACACACATCAATCCCAACACATTAATAGTGGGAGACTTCAACACTCCACTCTCACCAAGGGACAGATCATCTAGACAGAAGCAAAATAGGGAAATAATAACAATTACAGACATCCTAAATAAAATAGACCTAATAGATGTCTACAGAACTTTTTACCCCAACACAAAAGAGTATACCTTCTTTTCAGCACCTTATGGAACCTTCTCAAAAATTGACCACATAATTGGGCACAAAACAAGCCTCAAAAGACACAAGATCGAAATAATCCTTTGTATTCTATCACACCAACATGGACTAAAACTAGACTTCAACAACAACATAAATAACAAAAAAAAAACACCTACATACACAGGTAAACTAAACAACTCTCTACTCAATGATAGCTTTGTCAGGGAAGAAATAGAAAAATAAATTAGAGACTTCCTAAAATTCGATGAAAATGAAGGCACAACTTACCCAAACTTGTGGGACACAATTAAAGCACTGCTAAAAGGAAAGTTCATAGCACTAAGTGCCTCCAGAGAGTAGTTCATCTCATAGAAGCAATTTAATGACACACCTAAAAGCCCTAGGAAAAAAAGAAGCAGGCACACTCACAAGGAGTAGATGATTGGAAATAATCAATCTCAGAGCTGAGATGAATGAATTAGAAACAAAGAAAATAATTCAAAAACTCAATAAGAGCTGGTTCTTGGAGAAAATCAACAAGATAGACAAATACTTAGCCAAACTAAGTAAAGGACAGAGAGAAACTATCCAAATCAGCAAAGTCAGAAATGAAAAGGGGCCATACCAACAGACACTGAGGAAATCAAAACAATCATTAGGTCTTACTACAAAAGCCTATATTCCACAAATTTGAAAATCTAAATGAAATGGACAACTTCGATATATTCCATCAACCAAAATTAAATCAAGATCAGGTAAATAGATTGAATAGTCCTATATCTCCCAAAGAAAAAGAAACAGTCATCACAAATCTCCCTTCCAAAAAAAGAAAGCCCAGGGCTAGATGGTTTCAACATAGAGTTATACCAGACCTTCAAAGAAGAGCTAACTCCAATTCCCTTCAAACTATTCCACAAAATAGATACACAATGGACATTACCAAACTCATTTTAGGAAGCCACAGTCACTTTGATACCTAAACCCCACAAAGACCCAACCAAAAAAGAGAACTTCAGACCTATCTCTCTTATGAACATTGATGCAGAAATACTCAATAAAATACTTGCACACCAAATCTAAGAATACATTAAAGATATCACCCACCATATCCAGGCTAGAGCAGTAAGGCAACTAAAGTAGAACAAAGGGATACAAATCAGAAAGGAAGAAGTCAAAGTATCACTATTCACAGATGATATGATAGTATACATGAGTGGACCCACAAATTCTACCAGAGAACTCCTACAGCTGATAAACACTTTCAGCAAAATTGCTGGATATGAAATTAACTCAAAAAAATCTGAAGTCTTCCTGTATACAAAAGACAAGTGAGGTGAGAAAGAAATTGGGGCAACAACAACCTTCCAATAGTCATAAATAACATAAAGTACACTGGTTTAACTCTTACCAAGCAAGTGAAAGATCTGTATGAAAAAAAAAAAAAAAACTTCAAATCTCTGAAGAAATTGAAGAAGATATCAGAAGATGGAGAGATTTTCCATGCTTATGGATCAGTAAGAATAACAGCAAAAAATGGTCATCCTACCAAAAGAAATCTAGAGATTAATGTAATTCCCAATAAGATACCAATACTATTCTTTACAAACCTTGAAAGAACAATTCTCAACATCATATTAAAAAAATAGTTGAAACAACCCAGTACGATAAAGGATTTCTGAAGTTATCTCCATCCCCGTTCTAAAGCTATACTACAGAGCAATAGTAATAATAACGACATAGTACTGGCAGAGAAACAGACATGTCGGTCAATGGAATTGAATCAAATACCCAGAAATAAACCCATACACCTACAGAAGGCAGCACTAAGGCCAGAAATTTATACACTGAACCCCCATGGTATGTCCTTCTCCCCATCAAGCTACTTAAGACCTCCAGCCACTGTACTACAGTGCAGAATCTCCACTTACCCCCTCAAAAGACTAGTATAATCAGTGTTTTGTCTGAAAGAAAAATCCTGCTTTTGAAAATGTCTGTCTGTTCTCTTCTAAGTCCATGTCAACTGTTATCGATCCTAATCTAACAGACACTACAACATGCACTGAGAAGAGCAGAGAATCATAGGTTCATATTTTTAAAGTCTTTATTCAACTAAGCATTTAAATGTAAAAACATAAATGGATAGACTTCTAGATGTATAAAATCTAACAACATTAAATCAAGAAGAAGTAAATTATTAAAACAGACACATAACAACCAAGATAGAAATGATAATTTGAAAATCTCTTAATTAAAAGAAAAAAAAGAAAGAAAGCCTAGGTCTAGTGATTCAGCATGAATTCTACAAGAGTCTCAAATAACTCACTGCAATATTCCTCAAAGTATTCCACAAAAGGAAAAAGGAAGAAACACTTCTATATTTTTGTGAAGACACCAATATTATCTTGATTACAAAAAATCAACTTCTAAAAATAACACAAGCTAATATTGTGTTAACTAATTAATAACTCATGTTATAAAGAACTTCTATATAGATACTTAGTTATCTGTACAAGAGATATATTTACCTATGTTATGACTGGAAGTCATGACTACAGACTATGTCAATACCAATGTCAAACATTACTGATTCCTATAATACTAAACTATATAGTATACAAACATTCACATTTCATCTTTTATTTACCTAATGTTGACTGAATGAAAAGTTTAATTGACTCGCTCAACAATCTTCTTCATGATACCCTATTTGAAGGTGATCTCCAAGGCTCATAAGTGTAAATGAGTCTTAGTTTATATCTTGTTGGTTTAAAACCCACACATTACACTTACCACAAACACGTTGAGATACGGCCCCAGCTCATGAGCACTGTCTCTATTCTAAAATCTAATAATGGGAGCACAGTTTTGGTTTCACCTTCATCATACCATATTAATACTAAAAAAATCTGTGAAAGCAATTATGTTTCAGTACTGCCTACTCTAGTACAGGTTATTTATTGTCCACAAAAGGATCTTCTTATGGTCTCGTCATGAATATAGATTGTATTTTAGATGAAATGGTTGCTTTGGATATGATGCCCTAGTCTATGTCTTATGGCATTAGACATATTCCATGAAATCATAAAAATTTTCGTTATTGAACTTGCTATATTTTTATACTATTTACACATATATCTTACAGAATCTCATCTCAGTCCCCAAATCATGTAAGATACAGATATATACACATACATTTTGACAGAACCTTTTTCCATTTTAATTTGTACTTTCAATGATAAGAGGAAAACGTTTTATTGGCTTGATGACAGTGAATTACTTACCAATAATATAAGATCTTGATGCTTCCCTTGCTTATGAGTGAGGCTTACCTGGCATGGTAGAAGCCAGTCAGGGTTTCTGTCTTTAGATTCCATTTCAATTTTGCTCAAACCCGTTTAATGGAGGGCATGGCCACTGAATACACTGCATTCCATATGGAATAGCTCAGAAACAATCACCACATCATTTTCTTCTGGTATAATCTCTATAGAAATTGGGTATGGGTCATGATTTTCACATAGCAAAGCAGGAGGTGAGCAATCAAACCTGTCAATCCAGAATTTATGTAAGTAAGAATCTCCTGGGTACTAGGAGGGTGTAGGTGACTAGAGAAAGTTCATTAAGCCAGTGATAGCTCCTGTGTTTTAATATGAGAAGCTTCCTCTGAAAAAGTTCACCAAGTCATTCCTATTTGATACGGACTCTAAATAAAATGTGTTGGTTTGCCACGTTCTACACCTCCGTTCTGGCTGAAAATAATTTATTTACCATGTGGAAAAATGTCAATTACTTTTATCACTACAGAATACCTGCATTTATCTGCGTATGTTGGCTTAAATTCAGCAAACCAACGCCAAATAGTACCCAAGTTTCAATTAGCTGACTTTTTTCTGTAAAAACCACAGATTTCTTTCTTCCTTTTTTCTCTCTTACTCTTTCCTTCCTTCCTCTTTCTTCTCCACCGCTTACTTTTTCTCTTTGCCCATGTGTGTATGCCTTCAGACCAGCAGAGGTGGCCAGATCCTTCTGTACTGAGTCTCCGGCACCCTAACAACTAAGCCCAGTGCATCTTACCTACTCAACCCCCCCAAACATCATTTATAGGGTCCTCCCTGCTCATGCACCCGCAGGCCAGCAGAGGGCGCCAGAACAACATATAGAAGGTCGTGCACAACCTCACCCAGGGCAGGGTGCACCCATCTTCCCCACGAAGCACACAAGCCTGGTGGGAGAGAAGGACTGGGCCTCTTCTCTTCCCGCCATCCCCCTTGCCCCACGCAGGAGCCGCTCGGGGACACCAGGACGGTCGGCTGGCGGTGGACAGGGGAGGGAGGCGGCGAACCCCAAGGTTCTTTCCCTCCCCGAACCCTCGTGTGACCAGGACTACGAGTTCATTACTGCTTGGGATAAGAAGATTGCTGACAAGGGACAACAGGTCCAGGTAGCGGTGTGCCACTAGCGGAAGTCCCGCCCTTTGGGCTTTGCTTCCGGATCTGCCCTGCAGAGACTTCCGGGTGCAGACGCTCCGAGGCGGCCCCGCCATCTCCCTGTCCCCCGCCACAGGGATGTAAGCACAAACCTACTCACAGACGGACCTTCATCCTTTTTCCCCACTTCTGAGCGAGCGCTCGCTGGTTTGGGAAGTACCAACAGTAACATGATGCTTTGCGGAAAAGACCAACCTTCCTGAAAACTACAAACATGGCGTCGAAGCAAGGACTTCTGGGATTGTATCTAGAACTACCAAAATGGTGTCTGGCCGGCGCAATGCCTTCTGGGATTGTTTGCAGTCCCATCTCTGAGTCTCTCCCGTTAAGCAGCTTGGACCAGGGACGGGGCACGCCTACAAATCCCAGAATGCCCGACATGCTGTTCCCATCAACTCGTGCTGGCCTCCCTCACCCAAGTAGGCATGGGGGCCTCTTCACGCTGCTGCTGCTAGTTTTCAGAGTCTGCACGGCCATTCCCCTGCTCCAAGTGCCTGCAAATCTCCCTGGCATGCCATTCTGTCGTTGGGTCACGATTGGACAGTTGCTTTGTGACGTCATCGCCCCGCCCCATGTCTTGGAAGCTGCTGCTACAGTATAAAATGTCTAGTGCCTGGGAGCTGGAGAAGTGATCCTTGGGTCTCTGCACATTTTATTACGTCATTAGGAGTCAGACACAGGAAATAAATCTCTTCCAAATACATACATATATATATATATATGTAAGGCCGGGTATGGCAGCACACGCCTGTCATCCTAGCATTCCTGCAGGCAGTGGCAGGAGGGTCTCTTGAGTTTTCTTCACCCCATAATCCCAGTATCAGATGAGTTGTAGCGATTTTGTTTGACAGTGATTAATACTCTTTTTTTAATTACATAACAAACTGCTGGAGGTGCCTGCTGCTCCAGATGGACCTAGGCTCAATCCCCAACACTTACCACTGTTCTGAATCCCCTTCCAGCAGATCTCACAATCTCACACACAGGAAG
>NW_026595870.1:0-13403 GCF_907164565.1 Psammomys obesus
AGGCTTTACCACATTGGTTACATTCATAAGGTTTCTCTCCAGTGTGAATTCTTTTATGTATTAGGAGATGACTGTTACTTGCAAATGATTTACCGCATCGATTACATTCATAAGGTTTCTCTCCAGTATGGGTTCTTTTATGTATTAGGAGACACCTGTTGTTTGCAAAGGCTTTTGCACTTTGATTACATTTGTGGGGTTTTTGTCCAGCATCAATTCTTCCACACATTTGAAGTTCACTATTATATGCCCAGGATTTACCATATTGGTTACATTCATAGAGTTCCTCATCAGCATGTATTCTTTTATATGTGTGGGGACTACTGTGATGTGCAAAGACTTCACCATATTGAATATCTGCAGAAGGTTTTTCTCCACTATGACTGTTTTCACACCTGCAAAAATAATTGGCACATAAAAAAGCTTTACCACACTCATTACACTGTTGAATATTTTTATCCATGTCAATTTTACAATATGGTGTAAAGGTAAAGAGGAACTACATCTTGGTTTCATCACTATTTTTACATTCATCGTGTTCTCCTTCTCTATGTGTAGTTTTGCATATTTAAACATACCTGTGATGATAAAAATGTTTGTTACCTGGCTCATATTTTTACTATATTTTTCTTCTATAAGATGTTTTACCACATATTTGTAGAAAACTGCAAAATCTACTGGCTTCATAAACTCCCCTATACTGGGCGCCATGATAAATTTGCAAAGATAACTGGGACAAACAAAATTTCAACATTCCTAAAACTTACATTTTCTGCAGTGTGAGTTTATGAGTATTCTTAAGGAAATTGAATAACCAATAAATTGATGTTGGGGTATATTGTGTGAAAGTGTGTCAGCATATGTGAATGCTGATTGCTGAGACAGCAGAGAACTAAGTGCTGGCCAGAACTTAGTATTGTTCTTTCTATTGCCAATCACCTGTCATATATTTTGTAAACATTTGTCCTTCCTTTCTTATCTATTGGAAACAATAAAAGTGGACAACTAATAGCAGGGCACAAAATAGAGGGCAGAACATCTGAGTGAGAGAGGGTTGCTGGGAAGAAGAAAGCAAAAGACAAATTCATTAGCAGTACACTGCAGGTAACAGATGTATATGAACATTTATGAAGAGGTAGAGCTGGCCATGCAACGGGACACCTGACTAGTTTTATTTGGGTTAAGGGAAAAAGAGGGTTCAGAGGCTGCCCAGGTAAATTGCCTAAGCTTTAAAATATTAAAAAGATTCTGTGTCATTCTTTGCACTGCTGCCAGGTCGGAATATCCTATATAAAACATAACAGGTATCACATTTAAAAAATCTACTCAAAATGGGGACTATTATATCTTTTAATTGTTCTGGGAGGTACATTGCTTCTTTCAATAGCCCCATGCTAATATGTCTTCACTGTGACAATGATATACCTATTAAAAGAAGAATAAAGAATAATAAATGGCATGGTTTTATGCTGCATTCACACATTTTATTTTGTTCATCATAGATATGTAAGGATTATGGTTTTTCCACAACAACATTCTGGACTATAAAAAACTGCCCTTCTCACCAAACTAAGCAACATTATTACACGTATATGAGTAACTCTAGCTTTAGCATGGACTACTTAATTAGGATAATATTTTGGATATGCTTTCATCACCTATATAATGTGAATTCCTTTGGCAATATCTGAGTTGTAGGAGAATAAACAAAATGCAGTTCTACCGCATAGCTCTGATGAGGCTATGATTTAAATGGTGATCTTAGGTAAGGTATGATTTGCTTACATTCTTTTCTAGAGTGGTGCCTTGCAAACAAACTTCAAATACATAACATGGAGGTAGTACATGGTTTGGTAACAAGTTAGTAACATCAATAAATACACTTAAAGCAGTTCATTTACATTGTTCCTTTTCTTTCAATCTTCCAGGACATATTAAAATTTTTCTCAGAACCATATTTATAATACATTACACATGAAAATTACCTTGTATGTCTTCTAGAACTTTGACAATGCTCTTCAATATTATGATCTTTCCAATTGTAGCCTAAAATACAGTACAACAAAATATATTATGTTTTATTGGAAAAAAGGTCATGATCTATGGTCAATCAAAGAACCATTCTTCTCATTTTTCCGCATCCTCAAGCTAAATTACATAAGTGCATGAATAATGAATAGTTTCCCTCATATTTTGAAAAGTAAAGAAAATTCACTGTCCTACCTATAGCAGTGAGGTTCCTGTAGGTCTCCAGCATCACATCTTTGTAGAGATTCCTCTGGGAAGGATCTAGCAAAGCCCACTCTTCTCGAGTAAAGTTCACATGCACATCATTGTAGGTCAATGCATTCTAAAATATCCACACATGTGTACAACAAAAAGCTTGAAACTTACAACACTAAAAATGTATACTTCATTTACAATATTTTTTACAGAATTCTGGAGTTTCTTCTACTTATTTTCTGACACACAAGTTCTAATGTAATCACCAACTCTTTAGAAGTAAACTGAATAGTGAGGTTCACCTCTCTAATTTCTGCATCCTTTCAGTAGGATATAGCCTTGCAAGAGAAATACCTATTAATAGACATAAAGAGAGAGTAAACAAAAGTACTGCAACGACATCAGAAAAACAGTATGAACAATTAATAACTATAATAACAATAGGTAAGATGGGTGTATTTTCTCATGCCATTTATTTTAAAAAACACTCAGGAAACAGATGCAGGTGTATCACATATAGCTGGATGCTAGCCTGGTCTAAACAATAAGTTCCATGACTGTCAGGGTTATATAATAAGACCTGAATATTCTGCAAAATTTAATCAAACAAAAAGAGAGAAAGAACTGAGAGATCTTTCTCAAGTTTCTACAGAGATATACATTCTCTCCAGTTCTTCATGCATGTCTAGAAACCTGAAGTGCCTCATTTTAAATGTAATATTAATATGATCTTTCTAAAATAAAATGTATGTATGAACAATTACAAAAGGACAGATGAAAATATTAGCAATGTAAATGTTGGTCTTAAATAGGCAACATATTGGGCTGGAGGTATGGCTTAGTGGATAAGAACACCACTTTTGCTTTCCAGAGGACCTGGCTTCAATTCCCAGAACCCACATGACAGCTCACAGCAGTGTGTAACTCAAATTCAATCGATTTGACATCCTCACATCAATGCACACAAAATTAAATTAGTTACTAGAAATGAATGAATGAATGAATAAATAAATAAATAAATAAATAAATAAATAAAAATAAGCAACATAGGTCATAAGTGATGGCTCAGCAGTGAAGAGGTCTTGTTGGTCTTGCAAATATTTGGGCCTGAATGCTGGTACTTACACAGGTGGGAATCAGGAACCAATGGGTAGGTGGATTAGGGGTGACAGAGTCTACACAGAAACTTGGTAATCAAATTCCAGAGACAACACTCAAAGGTGCAGCTCTAACTTTATTATTCAGTGTAACAGTCTTTAAATGACTGAAAGCCCAATCAGAATATTCCATGCTGGCCTCAAGTACCAGTAACCATCAATCAGGATGATACAACTGTAAGGGAATGTGGGAGTTGTGGGGGCTGGCCACCCCACAAATTAGGCGATTTCCATAAAGAAGGGTGAAGCAGCACTGCCATAGCCTTGGACCCCTTTGAGACTTAGTATGCTATGAGTTGCTAGTAGAGCAACAATGTGTGCACTGGAACAAGAAGTTGTAGGAGTTCCTAAAGCTTCACTTGCCATTCCCTATGGGCCTCCTAAATATTTACCTTGACATACCCCACACATAGGAGCTCACAACTATTTATTATTCCATGTTCAAGAGTTCTGAAGCCATCTTTGAAGACCAGGCACACATGAAATACTTATTTACATAAATATGGAAAATAGTCATATTCATTCAAAAAATTTTAAAACAGGCATAAAAAGTCCTGCAATCATATGATTCATAAGGTTCAAGCAGTATTAATATCATAATAAAGAGCATAATACAAGAGCAGGTTTGACATGTAAATACCTACATTCCTGAACTGTCACGTAATAATTTAACGATGAAACAAAAAGGTCAGGCATATGGGCCCACAACTAATACCAGCACTCTAGAGACACTGTAAAGTGGATCTCGAAGTTGAGGCCTGCCTGGTCTAAATACCTACTTACAGGACTGACAGGACTACAAAAAAGTACTTTGACTTTAAAAACAAACACCAACCCCCCCCCACAAAATAAAACAAAAAACAAGGCCTATATACCCTAAGGGAAAAGTAGCAGTCATTAAAGCTCTCCTAAGCAAAATAGAAACCTCTGAGACAGAGGATATTTGCACAGAATTCTACCAGACTTTAAATAAAAGCCAATACAAATACTCCTTTTTAAATTTTTATTTTATTTTTTTAATATTACTTACAGTTTGTTAACTTCGTATCCCTGCTGTATATCCCACTCCCTCTTTTCCTCCCAACCCCACCCTCCCACCCTCATCTCCCTGCCCCTTTCCAAGTCCACTGATAAGGGAGAACCTCCTACCCTTCCATCTGATACTGGTTTATCAGGTGTCATCAGGACTGGCTGCAAAGTCCTCCTCTGTGGCCTAGCAGGGCTGCTCCTCCCTGTGTGTGTGGGGGGGGGTCAAAGAGCCCACAATCAAGTTTATGTCAGAAACAGTCCCTGTTCCCCTTATTAGGGTACCCACTTGGATACTGAGCTACCAAGGGCTACATCTGAAAAGGGGCTCTACTTTGCATCCATACATGACCCTTGTTTGGAGAAACAGTCTCATAAAAGACCCCTGTGTCCAGATATATTTGGTCTTTGTGGAACTCCTGTCCTCTCCAGGTTGTATTAACTCCCACCCCTTTTTTGATTCCCTACACTCTGCCAGAGGTTTGGTTATGAGTCTTAATATCTGTTTTGGTACACTGCTAGGTAGAGTCTTTCAGAGGCCCTCTGTGGTAGGCTCCTGTCCTGTTACTTGTTTGCTCCTATATCCAATGTCTATCCCATTTACCTTTCTAAGTGAGGATTGATCATCATACCCTGGGTCCTCTTCCTGGTTTATTTTCTTTAGGTGGATAGATTTCAGTATATTTATCCTATCTTATAGGTCTATATAAGTGAGTACATACCATGTGTGTCTTTCTGCTTTTGGGATAGCTCAGTCAGGATGATTGTTTCTAGGTCCCACCACTTGCCTGTAAATTTCATGATTTCCTCATTTTTAATTGCTGAGTAGTATTCCATTGTGTAAAAGTACCACAATTTTTGTATCCGTTCCTCAACTGAGGGACACCTGGGTTGTTTCCAGGTTCTGGCTATTACAAATAAAGCTGCTACAAACATGGTTGAGCATATGTCCTTGTGTACTTGAGCCTCTTTTGGATATATGCCTAGGAGTGATATAGCTAGATCTTGATGAAACACTATTCCTAACTGTCTGAGAAAGCTCCAGATTGATTTCCAAAGTGGTTGTGCAAGTTTACATTCCCACCAGCAATGGAGGAGGGTTCCCCTTTCTGGACATCTCCTCCAGCATGTGTTGTCACTTGAGCTTTTAATCGTAGCCATTTTGATGGTTGTAAGGTGAAATCTCAGGGTTGTTATGATTTGCATTTCCCTGATGATTAATGACGCTGAACATTGTTTTAACTGTTTCTCTGGAATTCGATATTCCTCTACTGAGAATTCTCTGTTTAGCTCTATACCACATTTTTAATTGGACTACCTGAATTTTTTGCTGTTTAACTTCTTGAGTTCTTTATATATTCTGAATTTGCCCTCTGTCAGATATAGGGTTGAAGATCCTTTCCCAATCTGTAGGCTGTCATTTCATCCTGAAGACAGTGTCCTTTGTTTATAGAAACGTTTCAGTTTAATGAGATCCCATTTATTAATTGTTGATCTTAGAGCCTGACCTATTGGTGTTCTGTTCAGGAAGTACTGTCCCATACCAATACATTCAAGGCTGCTCCCCAATATTTCTTTTAACAGATTTAGTATGTCTAGTTTTATGTTGAGATCTTTGATCCACTTTGAACTTCAGTTTTGTGCAAGGTAATTAATATGTATCTTTTTGCATTTTTCTACAAGCAGACATCCAGTTAGGCCAGCACCATTTGTTGAAGATGCTGGCTTTTTCTATTGTATGCTTTTGGCTTCTTTGTAAAAAATCAAGTATCCATAGACATGTGGGTTTATTTCTATTTGAGTCCATTGATCCACCATTCTGTTTATATGTCAGTACTATGCAGTTGCTTTTTAGCATAGCTTGAGATCAGGAATGGAGATGCCTCCAAATGATCTGTTGTTGCACAAATAGTTTTAGCAATTCTGGGAATTTTTGTTGTTCCATATGAAGTTAAGAATTGTTCTTTCAAGGTCTATAAAGAATTGTGTTGGTATTTTGATGGGAACTGCATTGAATCTGTTGATAGCTTTTGGCAGGATGGCCATTTTCACTATGTTAATGCTACTAATCTATGAGCATGGGAGATCGTTCCTTCTTCTGATACCTTCAATTTCTTTCTTCAGAGCCTTGACGTTTTTTTTCAAACAGGTCTTTCACATGATTGGTTAGAGTCACACCAAGATACTTATTACTGGCTAATGTGAAGGGTGTAGTTTCCCTAATTATTCTCAGCCCTTTTGTCTTTTGTACACATAAGGGCTACTGATTTTTTTTTCAGTTAATTTTTTATCCAGCCACTTTGTTGAAGGTGTTTATGAGCTAACGAATTTCTCTGGTTGAATTTCTGTGGTCACTCATGTATACTATATTATCTTCAAATAATGATACTTTGACTTCTTCCTTTCTGATTTGTATCCTTTTGATCTCCTTTAGTTATCTTACTGCTCTAGTGAGGACTTCAAGTATTATGTTGAAGAGATACTGAGAGAGTGGGAAGTCATACCTTTTCTATGAGTTTACTGGGATTCTCTCCATTTAGTTTGATATTGGTTAAAGACTTGCTGTATACTGTCTTTACTATGTTTAGGTATGTGCCTTGTATCCCTCATTTCTCCAAGACTTTAAAAATGAATGGGTGTTGGATTTTGTCAAATGATTTTTCAGCATTTAAGAAGATCATGTGGTTTTTCTCCTTCAGTTTGTTTATATGGTGGATTATAATGGTGGATTTCCATATATTGAATGATCCCTGCATGCAGGGATGTAGCCTAATTGGTCATGGTGGATATCTTTGATGTGTTCTTGGATTCAGTTTGCAAGTATTTTATTGAGTATTTTTGCATCAATGTTCATAATAGAGGTAGGTCTGAAGTTCTCTTTTTTTGGTTGGGTCTTTTTGGAGTTTAGGTGAGAAGGTGACTGTGGCTTAATAGAATGAGATTTCAGCTCTAAATTTGTTTTCTTTTAATCATCTACTCCACTTGGGTGTGTCTGCTTAAGATGAAGCCACACCAGAATTCTACCAGACATTCAAAAAGGAGCTACAATAATCCTTCTTAAACTATCATGAAAAGAAAAAAAAGGAAGAGAAACAGAAGGAGCCCTTCAAAATTCTTTCTAGAAATCCAGCATTGCAAATAAGCAAACCAGTTAAAATCGCACAGAAAGAAAACCACAGACCAATACTCTTGATAAAAATAGACTTTTCAACAAAAATTAATCAAAGAAAAGATGAAGAAGGGCAATTCATTCTTATCAAAGGAAAAATCCACCAGAAGGATATCATGATTCTGAACATCTATGCCCCAAATTCAAGAGCACCCGCATTTGTAAATGAAACATGATTAAAGCTTAAAACACACATCAATCCCAACACATTAATAGTGGGAGACTTCAACACTCCACTCTCACCAAGGGACAGATCATCTAGACAGAAGCAAAATAGGGAAATAATAACAATTACAGACATCCTAAATAAAATAGACCTAATAGATGTCTACAGAACTTTTTACCCCAACACAAAAGAGTATACCTTCTTTTCAGCACCTTATGGAACCTTCTCAAAAATTGACCACATAATTGGGCACAAAACAAGCCTCAAAAGACACAAGATCGAAATAATCCTTTGTATTCTATCACACCAACATGGACTAAAACTAGACTTCAACAACAACATAAATAACAAAAAAAAAACACCTACATACACAGGTAAACTAAACAACTCTCTACTCAATGATAGCTTTGTCAGGGAAGAAATAGAAAAATAAATTAGAGACTTCCTAAAATTCGATGAAAATGAAGGCACAACTTACCCAAACTTGTGGGACACAATTAAAGCACTGCTAAAAGGAAAGTTCATAGCACTAAGTGCCTCCAGAGAGTAGTTCATCTCATAGAAGCAATTTAATGACACACCTAAAAGCCCTAGGAAAAAAAGCAGGCACACTCACAAGGAGTAGATGATTGGAAATAATCAATCTCAGAGCTGAGATGAATGAATTAGCAACAAAGAAAATAATTCAAAAACTCAATAAGAGCTGGTTCTTGGAGAAAATCAACAAGATAGACAAATACTTAGCCAAACTAAGTAAAGGACAGAGAGAAACTATCCAAATCAGCAAAGTCAGAAATGAAAAGGGGCCATACCAACAGACACTGAGGAAATCAAAACAATCATTAGGTCTTACTACAAAAGCCTATATCCCACAAATTTGAAAATCTAAATGAAATGGACAACTTCGATATATTCCATCAACCAAAATTAAATCAAGATCAGGTAAATAGATTGAATAGTCCTATATCTCCCAAAGAAAAAGAAACAGTCATCACAAATCTCCCTTCCAAAAAAAGAAAGCCCAGGGCTAGATGGTTTCAACATAGAGTTATACCAGACCTTCAAAGAAGAGCTAACTCCAATTCCCTTCAAACTATTCCACAAAATAGATACACAATGGACATTACCAAACTCATTTTAGGAAGCCACAGTCACTTTGATACCTAAACCCCACAAAGACCCAACCAAAAAAGAGAACTTCAGACCTATCTCTCTTATGAACATTGATGCAGAAATACTCAATAAAATACTTGCACACCAAATCTAAGAATACATTAAAGATATCACCCACCATATCCAGGCTAGAGCAGTAAGGCAACTAAAGTAGAACAAAGGGATACAAATCAGAAAGGAAGAAGTCAAAGTATCACTATTCACAGATGATATGATAGTATACATGAGTGGACCCACAAATTCTACCAGAGAACTCCTACAGCTGATAAACACTTTCAGCAAAATTGCTGGATATGAAATTAACTCAAAAAAATCTGAAGTCTTCCTGTATACAAAAGACAAGTGAGGTGAGAAAGAAATTGGGGCAACAACAACCTTCCAATAGTCATAAATAACATAAAGTACACTGGTTTAACTCTTACCAAGCAAGTGAAAGATCTGTATGAAAAAAAAAAAAAAAACTTCAAATCTCTGAAGAAATTGAAGAAGATATCAGAAGATGGAGAGATTTTCCATGCTTATGGATCAGTAAGAATAACAGCAAAAAATGGTCATCCTACCAAAAGAAATCTAGAGATTAATGTAATTCCCAATAAGATACCAATACTATTCTTTACAAACCTTGAAAGAACAATTCTCAACATCATATTAAAAAAATAGTTGAAACAACCCAGTACGATAAAGGATTTCTGAAGTTATCTCCATCCCCGTTCTAAAGCTATACTACAGAGCAATAGTAATAATAACGGCATAGTACTGGCAGAGAAACAGACATGTCGGTCAATGGAATTGAATCAAATACCCAGAAATAAACCCATACACCTACAGAAGGCAGCACTAAGGCCAGAAATTTATACACTGAACCCCCATGGTATGTCCTTCTCCCCATCAAGCTACTTAAGACCTCCAGCCACTGTACTACAGTGCAGAATCTCCACTTACCCCCTCAAAAGACTAGTATAATCAGTGTTTTGTCTGAAAGAAAAATCCTGCTTTTGAAAATGTCTGTCTGTTCTCTTCTAAGTCCATGTCAACTGTTATCGATCCTAATCTAACAGACACTACAACATGCACTGAGAAGAGCAGAGAATCATAGGTTCATATTTTTAAAGTCTTTATTCAACTAAGCATTTAAATGTAAAAACATAAATGGATAGACTTCTAGATGTATAAAATCTAACAACATTAAATCAAGAAGAAGTAAATTATTAAAACAGACACATAACAACCAAGATAGAAATGATAATTTGAAAATCTCTTAATTAAAAGAAAAAAAAGAAAGAAAGCCTAGGTCTAGTGATTCAGCATGAATTCTACAAGAGTCTCAAATAACTCACTGCAATATTCCTCAAAGTATTCCACAAAAGGAAAAAGGAAGAAACACTTCTATATTTTTGTGAAGACACCAATATTATCTTGATTACAAAAAATCAACTTCTAAAAATAACACAAGCTAATATTGTGTTAACTAATTAATAACTCATGTTATAAAGAACTTCTATATAGATACTTAGTTATCTGTACAAGAGATATATTTACCTATGTTATGACTGGAAGTCATGACTACAGACTATGTCAATATCAATGTCAAACATTACTGATTCCTATAATACTAAACTATATAGTATACAAACATTCACATTTCATCTTTTATTTACCTAATGTTGACTGAATGAAAAGTTTAATTGACTCGCTCAACAATCTTCTTCATGATACCCTATTTGAAGGTGATCTCCAAGGCTCATAAGTGTAAATGAGTCTTAGTTTATATCTTGTTGGTTTAAAACCCACACATTACACTTACCACAAACACGTTGAGATACGGCCCCAGCTCATGAGCACTGTCTCTATTCTAAAATCTAATAATGGGAGCACAGTTTTGGTTTCACCTTCATCATACCATATTAATACTAAAAAAATCTGTGAAAGCAATTATGTTTCAGTACTGCCTACTCTAGTACAGGTTATTTATTGTCCACAAAAGGATCTTCTTATGGTCTCGTCATGAATATAGATTGTATTTTAGATGAAATGGTTGCTTTGGATATGATGCCCTAGTCTATGTCTTATGGCATTAGACATATTCCATGAAATCATAAAAATTTTCGTTATTGAACTTGCTATATTTTTATACTATTTACACATATATCTTACAGAATCTCATCTCAGTCCCCAAATCATGTAAGATACAGATATATACACATACATTTTGACAGAACCTTTTTCCATTTTAATTTGTACTTTCAATGATAAGAGGAAAACGTTTTATTGGCTTGATGACAGTGAATTACTTACCAATAATATAAGATCTTGATGCTTCCCTTGCTTATGAGTGAGGCTTACCTGGCATGGTAGAAGCCAGTCAGGGTTTCTGTCTTTAGATTCCATTTCAATTTTGCTCAAACCCGTTTAATGGAGGGCATGGCCACTGAATACACTGCATTCCATATGGAATAGCTCAGAAACAATCACCACATCATTTTCTTCTGGTATAATCTCTATAGAAATTGGGTATGGGTCATGATTTTCACATAGCAAAGCAGGAGGTGAGCAATCAAACCTGTCAATCCAGAATTTATGTAAGTAAGAATCTCCTGGGTACTAGGAGGGTGTAGGTGACTAGAGAAAGTTCATTAAGCCAGTGATAGCTCCTGTGTTTTAATATGAGAAGCTTCCTCTGAAAAAGTTCACCAAGTCATTCCTATTTGATACGGACTCTAAATAAAATGTGTTGGTTTGCCACGTTCTACACCTCCGTTCTGGCTGAAAATAATTTATTTACCATGTGGAAAAATGTCAATTACTTTTATCACTACAGAATACCTGCATTTATCTGCGTATGTTGGCTTAAATTCAGCAAACCAACGCCAAATAGTACCCAAGTTTCAATTAGCTGACTTTTTTCTGTAAAAACCACAGATTTCTTTCTTCCTTTTTTCTCTCTTACTCTTTCCTTCCTTCCTCTTTCTTCTCCAGCGCTTACTTTTTCTCTTTGCCCATGTGTGTATGCCTTCAGACCAGCAGAGGTGGCCAGATCCTTCTGTACTGAGTCTCCGGCACCCTAACAACTAAGCCCAGTGCATCTTACCTACTCAACCCCCCAAACATCATTTATAGGGTCCTCCCTGCTCATGCACCCGCAGGCCAGCAGAGGGCGCCAGAACAACATATAGAAGGTCGTGCACAACCTCACCCAGGGCAGGGTGCACCCATCTTCCCCACGAAGCACACAAGCCTGGTGGGAGAGAAGGACTGGGCCTCTTCTCTTCCCGCCATCCCCCTTGCCCCACGCAGGAGCCGCTCGGGGACACCAGGACGGTCGGCTGGCGGTGGACAGGGGAGGGAGGCGGCGAACCCCAAGGTTCTTTCCCTCCCCGAACCCTCGTGTGACCAGGACTACGAGTTCATTACTGCTTGGGATAAGAAGATTGCTGACAAGGGACAACAGGTCCAGGTAGCGGTGTGCCACTAGCGGAAGTCCCGCCCTTTGGGCTTTGCTTCCGGATCTGCCCTGCAGAGACTTCCGGGTGCAGACGCTCCGAGGCGGCCCCGCCATCTCCCTGTCCCCCGCCACAGGGATGTAAGCACAAACCTACTCACAGACGGACCTTCATCCTTTTTCCCCACTTCTGAGCGAGCGCTCGCTGGTTTGGGAAGTACCAACAGTAACATGATGCTTTGCGGAAAAGACCAACCTTCCTGAAAACTACAAACATGGCGTCGAAGCAAGGACTTCTGGGATTGTATCTAGAACTACCAAAATGGTGTCTGGCCGGCGCAATGCCTTCTGGGATTGTTTGCAGTCCCATCTCTGAGTCTCTCCCGTTAAGCAGCTTGGACCAGGGACGGGGCACGCCTACAAATCCCAGAATGCCCGACATGCTGTTCCCATCAACTCGTGCTGGCCTCCCTCACCCAAGTAGGCATGGGGGCCTCTTCACGCTGCTGCTGCTAGTTTTCAGAGTCTGCACGGCCATTCCCCTGCTCCAAGTGCCTGCAAATCTCCCTGGCATGCCATTCTGTCGTTGGGTCACGATTGGACAGTTGCTTTGTGACGTCATCGCCCCGCCCCATGTCTTGGAAGCTGCTGCTACAGTATAAAATGTCTAGTGCCTGGGAGCTGGAGAAGTGATCCTTGGGTCTCTGCACATTTTATTACGTCATTAGGAGTCAGACACAGGAAATAAATCTCTTCCAAATACATACATATATATATATATGTAAGGCCGGGTATGGCAGCACACGCCTGTCATCCTAGCATTCCTGCAGGCAGTGGCAGGAGGGTCTCTTGAGTTTTCTTCACCCCATAATCCCAGTATCAGATGAGTTGTAGCGATTTTGTTTGACAGTGATTAATACTCTTTTTTTTAATTACATAACAAACTGCTGGAGGTGCCTGCTGCTCCAGATGGACCTAAGCTCAATCCCCAACACTTACCACGGTTCTGAATCCCCTTCCAGCAGATCTCACAATCTCACACACAGGAAG
>NW_026595871.1:0-26608 GCF_907164565.1 Psammomys obesus
TACATAACCAACAAAGAACACAAATATACTCAGAGATAAAAAGTGGCCAGTGAATATTTCAGAAAGTAAAGAGGTGAATAACCCAAAGGAAGATGGAATCAGTGAACTTGACTTGGCACTGAGACAAGAATAAACAGTACACAGGAGAACTTGGATGAGGGATCAAAAAAAGAAATACAAGTAAAACACTGAGTACCAAAAACGATAAATCCTAAGATAAAATTCAGATTCTAGAGAAGAAGGACAAATGTTAACATTGGAAATAAAAAACACTAAGACTCCAATCATACCACAAGTCACTGTGTTTCCAGCAGAACTAAGTAGACATCAGAATATCAGGCATGAAGGAGATGAGTTTCAAAACACTGCATTAAAATTTCAGTGAAAAACAAATAAGCCATAACTATGACCACAGTGTCCAAATTCTGAGACACTTTGAAGAGATGAAAGCCAGAGCATGTGGGACAGGAGAAGCTTAGATTTGTACTAAGGACATGGGAATATTCAACTAATTTTTGGCTGAAAAGCTCCAAATCTGGAGAAAGAGACATTCAAATAAAAGATACTTAGATGCCCAAATAGAGGTGAGCAGAGTGGAAAATTTCCTTGACATATTAGAGTCAATGTGTCAAGAATACATAAGCCTGAGCATGCAATTCCACCATGGAGCAGACACAAAAGTTGGTGTTTTCTCTCACTTTTTTCTTCCCCACTGGATGTATAGGGAATAGAAATGAAAATGTTTATAGATGTTTAATGAAGGAGGACAGTTTCAAACTGTCTTTTACATTTCTCTGTATTTAGTTCAATATTCTCACATGTTCACAGAAGAGCAGATGCTGTCTTGTAGCTACAACAGCCACTGTACATTCACACAAAGTACTTACAGAGTGAATTTCCATAGTACACTTGGTTCTCCGTTGAAATCATATTGGAATTTGAAGTGTGATTCTACTGTGATGTAAATGGGGATAAATACACATAGGATTATATCTGCCTTTATGTAGGTGTTGGGTTGCTTCCAGTACTCAAAACAGCTGTGGTGAATCACTTCCATTGATGTAAACGGAGATTGCAGGAGTAGGAAGAGACAAAGCAGAAGAAAGGACATGTCAGCGTCTTCACAACACAGAGACAATGCCCTGCGTCTATGATGATACAAGGAGATTATTGGCTTAGGTCATGCAGCTGGCTCAAACCTCAACCTTGCCAGAGAAGACTGTGTATGTTACATCTGCTTCCTACTTCAGGTTCTCAGTCAATGCATACCCAATGGTTCTCATGACAGTCCTGCTCACAAACTGAAGCAAAGTCCAGTCAATAGAGGGTAGGTCACAGTGTTGAGATATTTCTGTAACTGTAACCAGAGTTACTCTGAGTTTCCTGGCTTTTCACTGTTCTATTTTCCTCTCCTACCTGTGCTCTGGGGATCCCATAGCCCTGGGGTTGTGCACCTGCATACTCAATATGGGTAAAAAAACATGTTTGGTTCTTTCTTTCTTCCAAAAACTGTAAGATTTCATCATGGTCCACAGTGACCTTGGAGATCACCATAGTCTGAAACAGAAATGTAGCTCATCTAAAACTACCTTGTTTGTTTTGGATTGCTATTGTGAAGGTAGTTTGAAAAAAATAGCTGTATTCCACAAAGCTGCACTGGTGGTGTCAGTCTCTTGTGTATACCATTCAAAAGCACATTATCCTTGTATCTATCTTGACTTCCTGAGTTGTTGTCTTCTCTTTGCACCAATAAAATTACAAAGTTATATTGAAAAAAGAGTAAAGGTATTACAGCCAAGTACACATGATCATTATCTATGTCACCTATTCATAGCATTAAGGTTCTCAAGCCTTAATCTCACAATCTGTGTTCTGCTAATAGCACACTTTCTTACCAGCCACTCCACAATTACATTTTGTAATAAATCCAATGTTGAGTTCTGAAACACCAAAACAATTCAAGAAGTCACAAAAGTCCAGGAAAGCATGATATTTATTGGAATTAGGTGCCAAAAACTGATCAGTCAGGGACAATAGCACAGAATTGGGTACTGACTCATTCTCTGAATAGTCCCCATTGTAAATATGTAAACAGATGACAAAATCCTATTGCATTAAGGCCACGACTGACCAATTATGGCCTCAGAACAGACTTTGTAGCCAAACAGTGATGCTAAAATGAAATTGTTCAGCATTTTTATAGGATGGAACTACAAAGCAAGGAGAGCAGGTGGGCCATAGAATTTTGCAGTCAAACTTTGGCACAGAGCTTTGAGCAAGGAAGTAAACGTTGGTGACTGAGTCTTATTCAGGACATATCTTTCCTGGGTTCTCAAATCGGCATTTGCAGTCACATCCACTCCTGGAATGCTGGCCCCAAATTCAGAATCCTACAGAAAGAAAAGAGGGAAAAAGCTGTTCATAATGAATTAAAGTAATGGCAAGGAACACATGTACAAATTGTGTGCCTCAGTTTAGATGATCAGCAATTTCCCTCTTTACATTCTTTACATGTTATCAGACAAACATGAAACACCTGAAGAAGAAGGTTAGGAGTTGGTTATGTGGCATGCATAACATGAACTCAGTTTTGACCCTGCCAGTAAGGAGGTTGTTCCTGAGGTGGCTTGATCCTGGAAACCATCCCCTAACAACTAAAAAGAATAATACTTTACTCTATACTTTTTCTGTTATTCTTTCATACTATTGATGTAAACATGCTTGATATAATTTCATGATGATATTATACATTACTCTTACAATAATATAATATATATATATAGTATAATACAAACAAAATTTTGAAATGTTACTTATGTAAAAACAGTTTATGAAAAAGTGGTCATGATTTTTTAAAAGACCAAAAGGTATTTGCTAGAGGATTTGAAGGGAGAAAAGTGAAAGAAAAATGATTTCTTTATAAGTTTCATATACAAATAATAAATAAATAAATAAATAAATAAATAAATGAATAAATAAATAAATAAATAAATAAATAAATAAATAAATAAATAAATAAGCCATGCCCAGAGGATCCTCAAACAACAGGAATGTCACAGACAGATTTGGACAGGCAGTGGTTTCTCTCAGGGTTTGGGTACTCTTGACTTGAGTCAGGATTAGGGTTAGGGTTAAGGTTGATGCACTCCTGCTGATCACTGGGGAGGAAGATAATCAACATTTCACTTGTGCTATTATTTACTAATTGAACATTTAATTTATCAGAGTGCTTTCCAATGATATGTGTAGCCCGGCATATTCTGCTTCATGATAGTGCCAATATCATGAACTCTTTATGAGTCCCCAAATAACAATATTTTGACTCTTTCCTTGCTGATTTGTACACCCTTGATCTCCTTTAGTTGACCTCCTTTAGTTTCATGAGGTCCCATTTAATAATTGTTGACCTTAGAGTCTGAGCAATTGATATTCTGTTCAGGAAGTTGTCTCCTGTGCCATTGAATTAAAGGCTCTTCCCACTTTCTCTTCTAACATATTTAATGTATCTGCTGTTACATTAAGGTTTTTTTTATCTACTTGGGTTTGAGTTTTCTGCAGGGAGATAAATATGTTCTATTTGCATTTTTCTACATTCAGAGATACAGTTAGACCAGCGCCATTTTTTGAAGATGCTGTCTTTTTAAAAATTATGTGGTTTTGGCTTCTTTGTCAAAAATCAATTGACCAAAGGTATATGTGTTTATTTCTGGGTCTTTGATTTAATTCCATTGATCAACTAGTCTATCTTTATGCCAGTACCATGCAGCTTTTATTATTATTGCTCTGTAGTTTAGCTTAAAGTCAAGGACAGAGAGAACTCCAGAGGTTCTTCTATTGTGTAGTATTGTTTAAGTTATTCTAGGTTTTTGTTTGTTTGTTTGTTTGTTTTTCCATATGAAGTTATTTTTAAGGTCTGTAAATATCTGTGATGGAATTTTGATGGTGATTTCATTGAATCTGTAGATTGCCTTTGGTAGATGGCCATTTTTACTGTGTTAATCTTTCAGATCCTGGAGCACGGGAGATCTTTCCCTTCTCTGATATTTCCTTCAGTTTCTTTCTTCAGACACTTGAAGTATTTTCATAAAGGTTTTTAACCTCTTTGGTTAGAGTGAGTCCCACAATATACTTTATAGTATGTGTGGCTATTGTGTATGCTGTAGTTTTCCTAATTTCTTTCTCAGCTAATTTCTCACTTGTGTTCAGGAGGGCTACTATTTTTTTTAAATTAATCCTGTATCCAGCTACTTTGCTAAAGTTGTTTATCAGCTGTAGGAGTTATATTGTGGAATTTTTAAGGTTGCATACATACACTACCATCTCATCTGAAAAAAGCAATATTTTCATTTCTTCATTGCTGATTTTTATGCCCTTGATCTGTCTTAGTTGTCTTACTGCTCTAGCTATAACTTCAAGTACAATATTGAAGAGGTATGGAGAGAGTTGACACCCTTCTCTTGTCCCTGATTTTATTGAAATTGCTTTCAGTTTTTATTCCATTTAGTTTGATGCTTGCAATAAGCTTGTTGTACATAGCCTTTATTAAGTTTAAATATAGACACTGTGTCTCTGATCTCTCTAAAACTTTCATCATGATGGGATGTTGTACTTTGTCAAAAGCATTTTCTGCATGGAATGAGATGATCATGTGATATTTTCTCTGAGATTGTTTATATATATTTGATTAGATTGATGAAGTTCTGTATGATGAACCATCCCTGCACCCCTGCAATGATGTACATGATGTGTTCTTGGATTCAGATTATATTTTATTGAGTATATTTGCAAAGACGTTCATGCATGAAATTAGTCTGAAATTCTCTTTCTTTGTTGGGTCTTTGTGTGGTTTAGGTATCAGGGTGACTGTGGCTGGTAGAATGAATTTGGCAATGCTCCTTCTTTTTCTATTTTGTGAAAAAGTTTGAAGAGTATCTGTATTAACTCTTCTTTGAATGTCTGCTTCAATTCTGAGCTAAAACCTAGACCTCAGCATTATTTTTTAGTTGGGAGATTTTTGATGATTCCTTCTATTTTCGTAGTGGTTATAGCGCTGTTTAAAGTTTTTTCCTGATCTTGATTTAGCTTTGTAAGAACACATGATGGAGAGGTTGTGGAACCCCCCTCCACTGATTGTGGGAATGTGAACTTCTACAAGCACTCTGGAAATCAATCTGGTGCTTCTTCAGACAACTAGGTAGAGCATTTCCTCAAGATCCAGTTATACCACACCTAGGCATATACCCAAAAGAGGCTCAGTACACAATAAGGACATTTGCTCAACCATGTTTGCAGCAGCTTTATTTATAATAGCCAGAACCTGGAAACAACCCAGATGCCCCTCAACTAAAGAATGGATACAGAAATTGTGTTACATCTACACAATGAAATACTACTCAACAATGAAAAACAAGGAAATCATGAAATTTGCAGGTAAATGGTGGGAACTGGAAAGGGTTATCCTGAGTGAGTCATCCCAGAAGCAGAAAAACACACATGGTATATACTCACTTATATAGACATATAATATAGGATAAACCTACTAAAATCTGTACACCTAAAGAAACTAATCTAGAGGGAGGACTCTGGCTATAATGCTCAATCCCCACCCAAAAAGGCAAAGAGGATGGACATCAGAAGAAGAAGAAACCAAGAAACAAGCTAGGAGCCTCCCAGAGATGGCCTCTGAAAGGCTCTGCCCTGCAGACTATCAAAGCAGATGTGGAGACTTACGGCCAAACTTTGGGCAGAATGCAGGGAATCTTATGAAAGAAGCGGGAAATAGTAAGATCTGGAGAAAACAGGATGTCCACAAGGAGAGCAACAGAACCAAAAAATTTGCCAAAAAAGCACAGGGGTCTTTCCTGAGACTCATACTCCAACCAAGTTCCATGCATGGAGATAAACTAGAACACTTGCACAGATGTAGCCCATGGCAGTTCAGTGTCCAAGTGGGTTCCATAGTAATGGGAACGGGGACTAATTATGACAGAACTGATTGGCCTGCTCTTTGATCACCTCCCACTGAAAGGGGAGCAGTCTTACCAGGTCACAGAGGAAGACAATGCAGCCACTCCGGATGAGACCTAACAGACTAGGATCAGAAGGAAGGAAAAGAAACCCTCCCCTACCAGTGGACTTGGTGAGGGGTATGCATGGAGAAGGTGGAGGAAGGTAGGGATTGGAAGGGGATGAGGGAGGGAACTAGAGGGGGGATATAAAGTAAATAAAGTGTAATTAAAAATAAAATTAAATAAAAATAAAAAACCTAAAACACTGAGAGAAAAAATATCTTAAGAATATTAGTGAATTGCAAGCCAGTTTCAGCTGGACACAAGATTTTATGTAAATACACCAGTTTATTTTGGTAATTAGAAAGGTGAATAAAATGGAAAAATTAAAAAACTTTTATTTAGTAAAAAAAAGAAAAGAGTAACATTGTGTTCTATAACATTCTGCCTAGCATAAATGTAAAAGAATTTAACAACAAATCATAGTATTCTGCATGGATTAGAATTGTATAGAGTGATTATTTTGCTAAGCAAGTTTTTTTGAGAGGGAAATTTTTATTATATCATACTTGAATGTGTAACATTTTAAATACTTAGATTCAATTTAGTGATGCATTATTACGTGACATCAAAGAAAGAGCATAAATCTAGACATGATTAAATTATGATTAAAAAGTTATATATAATGTTATATAATATATATTTATTTTATGGAGTTATAAAATAAATATATTTATTTATAATTTTATGAATAATATATAATATAAAGAACATAATCAAGATATATAGGATTCTAGTAATGGGCTAAATTCCATTTCTGTTTGGATAGAATAAAATGGATGAGATTCTGATGGCTTTTATTTGTGTTGTACATCTGCTTCTCATAAAAAGAAAACAAACAAAAAAACATTCTCAAATAGATACAACATAAGATAACCAAGGATTTGTAGGTAAAGTAAGTCAGAAAGAATAAGGAAAACTTGTCCATTAATAAGACTTTACAAAAACCAAACCAAACAAAACATAGGAACAAGTTAAAGGCGTGGAAATTTACTTGTAATTAAAAGTTTTGTAGGTTTGCTTAACTCTTATTTTCTAACCCCTACCCTTAGAATCTTTATTCTGATTAGTCACCAGCACTAGTATCCTATGAAGAAAATTTTTAAAAAAATTCAAAATTATTTTTATATTCATTTTACTAAGCAAAAACAGAGACTGCCCTTTTATTTTATGGCTTTGCAGAAAGCAGCCATAAAATTACAGATACTTTTAAATGAAAAAAAAAAAAACAATGACTAGGTTGGGTTGGTCACAGTGTCTTCCAGAAGGCCATGGATAAACAATTTTTGTTCAAAAATTAGAGTTATTAAATTAGAAAATATAGGCATAAATTAAATTAAAATCTAAGCACAGGATTATTAGTACATTATAGGTTAACATAGCTTCTTTTAATAAAATTCTACATAGACTTGCATACCTATAAGTTATTCCACCAATATCCTGCACACATACATGTATATAATATTTAACATATTATGTTTATATATTATAAATACATCATAATATATTACATATAATACAATATATTATGTTTATATATTATATATAATCCTATATTTAAAATACATTATATTATTTCCTAATATAATTTATTATATGTAATATAAAATCAATAAAATTGCAGTATACAAATATGGCATTATTTAGTTAACAATAATCCACTATTAAGAATAATGTAGAAGTCATTAAGAAACTGTAGACAACTCTCTAGGAAAAGTTCTTCACGAACCCTTCATCTGGACAGAGGGCTAATATCCAGAATACATAGAGACCTGAAGAAGTTAAACACCCCACAAAAAACCTGCACAAATAATCCAATTAAAATATTTGGTACAGAACTAAAGAGATAATTCCTAACACAGGAATCTCCAATGGTGGAAAACACTTAAAGGAATGCTTAACATCTTTGGTCACCAGGGGAATGGACATCAAAAAGACCCTGAAATTCCACCTTATACCCATCAGAATGGCTAACAAGCGAGAAAAGATGCTGGAGAGGATGTGGAGAAAGAAGAATCCTCCTGCATCGCTAGTGGGATTGTAAAATTGTACAACCACTTTACAAACCAATCTGGTGCTTTCTACAGTTAGGATTAGTGCTACCTCAAGATCCAGCTGTACCATTCATGGGCATATATAAGATGTTCAGCCATACAATAAAAACATTTATTCAACTATGTTCAAAGCAGCTTTATTAATAATAGCCAGAATCTGGAAACAACCTAGATGTTCCTCAACTGAAGAATGGATACTGAAATTGTGGTATGTTTACACCATGGAATACTACTCAGCAACTTAAAACAAGGAAATCATGTAATTTGCAGGCAAATGCATGGAACTAGAATATTCTGAGTGTGGTAACCCCGAAGGGGAAAGACACACAGGATATATGCTCATTTATAAGTGGATATTAGCCATAATATATAGAAATAACATATTAAAATCTGTAGTCCTAAAAAAGCTAAACAACAATGAGAACACTTGGAAAGAGGCTTAAACCACATTCAGAAGGGAAAATACGATAGATATTAGAAGTAGGAGAAGATAAGGAACATAACAGGAGTCTTCCAAAGGGGGCCTCTGAAAGACTACCAATCAAAGCAGATGTGGAGACTCATCGCCAAACTTTGGCAGAGTTCAGGGAGTCTTATGGAAGAACTGGGAGATAGAAATATTTAGAGGGGATAGGAGTGCTGCAAGGAGACCAACGAAGCGAAAATTCTGGGCTCAGGGGATCCTGCAGAAATTGATGAATCAGCCAAGGACCATGCACGTAGAGGACCTAGACAGCCTGCTCAGATGTAGCCTATGGGGAATCCATTCTCCATGGTGTTTCCACAGTAAGTGGAGCAAGGGCTGCCTCTGAAGTGGACTCAGTGGCTGGTTCTTTGATCATCTTCCCCAGCAAGGTATCCTAACTAGGCCAGAGATAAAAAAGGATGCAGAGTTCTGATGAGTCCTAATAGCCTAGGGTCAGATAGTAGGGAAGGAGGACCTCCCCTATCTGTGGACTATGGGTGGGACGTAAGAGGAGAAGAGGGAGGAAGGGTGGGAGCTGGAGGAGAAAAGAGAGGGGCTACAGTTGGGATACAAAGTGAATAAATCATGAAGAAAAAACAGAAACTATAGGTAGTTGTTTATGTCTATATTTCTGGAAATTCAGAAGTGAAAGCATGGAGAGAAGGAGTTTCAACCCATATCTAATTACATAGCAAGAGTAAGGCCAATTGGAGTCACACCCACACCCCTCCACATATATATTGCTAAGTTTTGATTTGGAAGCTAAATTTATTTTCCTCTACTTTTTTCCATTGGTTGGGTTTGTAAATAAAATTACTGTTAATGGAATGTTGGCAGGACGGCTTCATAGTGTGCCTAATATGAGTGTGCTTTAGACAAGTGGATGCAGTTTATATTTTAACTACAGAATATGTATAAAGAGGACAAGTCCATATTGCTTCTGAAAGAACATTCTTTTATAAGTCATATAATATTCACCAAATGATAGAGTTGATATCAATTATGAGACTGTAGACAAAAGGATTAACATCTTGATTTTCATCGAAGATATTTTCTCTAACAATCTTGGCCCTGGAAAACATTACATTATATGAAATATAAAAGGCTAATACTGAAGAAAAAGGTTATTATCATATTACACCAATCATAATCCTCATTGGTATGTAGTTGAAATGTTAAAATCTAATGCCTTTGAAAAATGTCTTAATATCTGTTTTATTCTTCTTCTGATGTCCATCCTCTTTGCCTTTCAGGATGGGGATTGAGCGTTTTAGTTAGGGTCCTCTCTTTTGCTTAGTTTGTTTAGATGTACAGATTTTAGTGGGTTAATTTATATTGTATGTTTATATGAGTGAGTATATACCATGCATGTCTTTTTGCTTCTGGGACAACTCACTCAGGATGATCCTTTCCAGGTCCCACCATTTACCTGCAAATTTCATAATTTCCTTATTTTTCATTGCTGAGTAATACTCCATTGTATAGATGTACCACAGTTTCTGCATCCATTCTTCAGTTGAGGGGCATCTGGGCTGTTTCCAGCTTAGGAAACAACCTAGGAACCTGCTACAGAGGGCCTCTGAAAGCCAGAAGAAGAAAAGAGGAAACAACCTAGGAACCTGCCACAGAGGGCATCTGAAAGCCTCTGCCCTGCAGACTATCAAAACAGATGCTGAGCCTGATGGCCAACTGATGGGCAGAGTGAATGGAATTTTATGTAAGAAATGGGAAATAGCAAGAGCTGGAGAGGACAGGAACTCCACAAGGAGAGCAACAGAACGAGAAAATTTGAACACAGGGAACTTCCCAAAGACTCATACTCCAACCAAGGACTATTCATGGAGATAACCTAGAACCCCTGCACAGATGTAGCCCAGGGCAATTTAGTGTCCAAGTGGCTTACATAGTGATGGGAAGAGGGACTGCCTCTGACATAAACTGATTAGCCTGCTCTTTGATCACCTCCCCCTGAGGGGGAAGCAGCCTTACCAGGCCACAGAAGAAGGCAATGCAGCCATTCCTGATGTGATCTGATAGACTAAGATCAGAAGGCAGGAGAGGAGGACCTCCCCTATTAGTGGACGTGGGGAGGAGCATGCATGAAGAAAGGGGAGGTAGGGTAGGGTCAGGAGGGGAGGAGGGAGGGGCTTATGGGGGGATACTAAATGAATAAGGTGTAATTAATAATAATAATAATAATAAATAAAAAATGTCTTAATAGAAATGATTTTAACGATTGTATTTCCAAACTTAAAGCAACCATATATCTATTATTTATAAAATGGTTTTAAAAGAAGCACCATATTTGATATCCATATAGGCCTCTATACATGTTACTTTTATGTCTGAACCTAAAATACATATGCAATAATATGAAACATTGAATGAGCCTTCAATTACATTGATTAGAAAAAAAAATTGCTGAATATTCCATATATTCCTGAATATATATCTTAAAAATAAAACAAATAGTCAAGCAAAATAAGACACCAAAAGTGGAGAATTGGAAAATGTTACAATGCCATTTAAACATTCCTCAACATGTGGTGTCAATTGGGTATCTGTTGAAGAATAATGAAGTATCCTTATAATAGTGGGAATATCCTACTGTTCACTGTATAAAAACTTACATCCTGGTTCTTTGGTTGGAAATTATTGGTACTAGTGAGGCTCAAGTGTTTCAATGATGGTAGGTAGTTACACTTTTTAAAAGACAAGGTCTTTACTGAAAATATTTTGTCATTGTAAGTGCTGCCTTCTGGAGAGATTTATGTTTTACTGAAATTCTTTATAGTCCTTGCATTAAGATAGTTATAAGAGAGTAAGGCAACCTCTTTTTCACTGTCTGCCTTTTTCTCTTCTGAATGACACATCCATGAGGCCATTTGCTAAAAAATGACATCAGCTGGTTGGCATGTGCAGAGAACAAATGGATGAGACTAGGTGACTTGTCCTTACAAAACAGTAAGCAACATAAAATGGTCCTAGTATGTCTAATTATGGTAGCACATATAAGTATGAAGAGGCACATTAGTATTGATTTTAACCAATATCTATCAATCATATGTATCATATTATATGGCTATCATATATATATACATATATATATATTATTGTAAAATACCTTATTCATCACAAACACAATAATTCAATAATTGTTCAAAAACAACTTTTTTGAGTCAAAAGTTTTAAGGAAAAGAAATGCATGTGTCACTTTGTCATTTATGACATGAGCCTTAGAATGTTGATGTCACAGTGGTTTCTCCCCCTGGCTAGTATAGAATGTTTATACTTTAGTGGTTTCTCTACAAACTGCTGTAGCCATTTTGGGTTAGTGCCAGGAAAGAAAAGTGAATTTCTTGCCCAATGAAAGTTTCTCTATTCTAGGCTCCTCTATAGAGGTATTTTAAATTGAGTATTATGATTCTCATGATAGACTAATGGTTTCAGGAAGTGTTCTGTCCTGATTTCTCCAGAACATGTGAACTAATTTTTTTAACAGTTGCTTTATGGCAAGCTACCTGTTAGCAATAGGCAATACTATTACCCCAAAGAAACAAAGTTATCATGTCAAAGAGGTATGCAGTAAGCTGTACAACATTCTGGTTTCAAACTTATATTTCTCAATATTTTAACATTGATTCAGCTAAATAGCAATAACTTTCCAGACATACTCATTAAATTTCAATTTTATTATGAAACTGAGTTGATAATATTTTATAAAATACCTTTAAATTATTGCCTGATGTGTTTGATGACAACCATTAACTGATATCTCTCTTTGACTGTTTGATTCACAGGGATATTTCCCAAGGAAAAACTATGGCTTCTCCATATATATTTTTTGAATGATGTAACATGATTTAGGCATAGTAATATTCACTTAATAAAATATATACTTTAAATGTTTAAACTGTATAAGCAGGGGCAGCAAAGAAACCAGCAAAATAGTAGTCACTCCATTATTACAGGGAATAATTTTATTATGACTCAGAAGATAAAATGTCCAGAGGCACTGGAAGAGTTCAGAGCAGAGAGAAAAAGAAGCAGACTTGATATGACCAAGACTGTCTAAAAGAGAATGGAGAATATTAAGAGAAAAGCAGAGATAGCTTAGACAGAGTCAAACAGTGCTTTCATAAGTATACAGGCTGAACCTAGGTCCACCTACACATGTGTAGCAGATGTGCATCTTTGTCAACATGTGTGTCCCGAAAATTCTGGTAGAATTTTGCTATCTTAATGTGAATTGTATAATTACTCGTAGTAATGAAATTACACACTTAGCAAAAGTCAAAACTTATTATTATCACCAATTACAATCATCATAAAGAGAGGCATTCTAATTTTGAATGTTCCTCCTATTATTGCACACATATTATTACAGTTATCTATCCTTCTATTTAACATCTATCATCTGTCTGTCTATTGTCTATATCATATATCTAAGACACACACTGACACCCCCACATCTTCACACACATATGGTGGTGAAAATGTTATTTTTTTCCAACACATGTAGTTCAAAAATTGCTCAAACTCAATGTTTTAAAGTCAAAAGTTTGAAGGCTTTGAAATGCATGTGTCACATGCATGTCATGAGTCTTGGAATGTTGGCATCACAGTGGTTTCTCCCCCTGACTATTATACAGTGTTTACACTTCAGTGGTTTGTCTACAAACTGCTGTAGCCATTTTTGGTTATTGCCAGGAAAGAAAAGTGCCCAATGAAAGTTTCTCTAATCTAAGCTCCACTACAAAAGTATTTTAAAATAACTACTATGATTCTCATGATAAGCCAATAGTTCTGGGAAGTGTTGTATCTTGATTTCTTTAGAATCTGTGAACTAATTCTTAACAGTTGCTTCATGAAAAGCTACTTCTCTTAGCAATAGTCAACACCACTCCCCCAAAAAACAAAGTTGTCATGTCAGAGAGGTATGCACTGAGCTATACAAAAATTTTCTGGTTCCAGAACTGACAGTTTTGAATGTTTGTATTCTCTGGGATCTGACTAGTTTAAATTATTAGGAAAGCCTGATTACTTTCTTCACACTTATTTATGTTCCTTTAAAAAGTAATGTGTTAAGTTATCGCATGCCACTATGAAGATTTCCTTCTGATATGTTTTTATTTCCCATGGTCAAATGTATCATAAAGTCTTACCATCTGCTCTGATACCCAGTAGGGTAGAGCCTTTCAGAGGTCCTGTGTAGTAGGCTCCTGACCTGTGCCCTATTTTCTCCCTCTTCTGATGTCCATCCTCTTTGCTTTTCTTAATGGGGATTGAGCATCTTAGCCAGAGTCTTCTTCTTGATTTGTTTCTTAAGGTGTACAGATTTAATAGGTTTAGCCTATATTATATATCTAATATCCACTTATGAGTGAGTAGGAATGGATACAGAAATTGTGGTACATTTATACAATGGAATATTACTTAGCAATAAAAAACAAGGAAATCATGAAATTTGCTGGCATATGGTGGGAATTGGAAAAGATAATCCTGAGTGAGGTATCCCAGAAGCAGGAAGACACACAGGGTATATACTCACTCATAAGTGGTTATTAGATATATAATATAGGATAAACATACTAAAATCTGTACACACTAGGAAGCTAATCAAGAAGGAGCATTCTGGCTAAGATGCTCAATCACTAGTCAGAAAGGCAAAGAAGATGGACATCGAAGGAGGTAGAAAACAGAGAACAGGACAGGAGCTTACCACAGAGGGCCTGTGAAAGATTCTACCCTTCAGTGTATTGAGGCAGATGCTGGGACTTATCTGCCAAACTTTGGGCAGAGTGCAGGGAATCTTATGAAAGAAGTGGGAGATAGTAAGATTTGGTGAGGACAGGAACTCTACAAGGAGAGCAACAGATCCAAAAAGTTTGGGCATAGGTGTCTTTTCTGAGACTGATACTACAGACAAGGACTACTTAGGGAGATGGCCTGGAGCCCTTGCACAGAGGTAGCCCATGACAGTTCAGTATACAAGTGTGTTCCATTGTAATGGGGACAAGGACTGTCTGCCAGGAATTTGATTGGCCTGTTCTTTGATCACTTCCCCCTGAGGAGGGAGCAGCCTTACCAGGCCACAGATGAAGACAATGCAGCCACTCCTGATGAGACCTGATAGAATAGGATCAGAGGGAAGGGAAGGAGGACCTCCCTTATCAGTGGACTGGGGGAGAGGCCCAGGTAGGGAAGAGGGAGAGTGGGTGTGACTGGGAGGGTAAAAGGAGGGAGCTATAAGGGGCATACAAAATGAAAAACTGTAATTAATAAAAATAAAAATAATTTTAAAAATAAAATAAAAACAGAAAACAATGACAAAAAGCATATTATTAATGAAAACTGAAAACATATTAAAACATATATTCCATAATTTTGACCAATGATGAAGTTATCCTTGATGTCCTAACAGTATCAGATGGAAGGCAAGATACACAACACTAAGTAATCTAACCAAGCCGTATAATAAATTTTCCCCATCCTTAAATCCCTCTTTCATTCTCAGCTCTTTCATCACCTACAAGGTATTCAGACATTGAGCTAATGTTTATTTAACAAAGAAGTCCTCATCTTGAGGAATCAGCCTTTTCACAGAAAGAGATTTGAGGGGAAAATAAAATTTCATGGAGTCCACGATTTCATTAGATGTTTGCCTAAGGGAGAGATATAAATGTAGCCCATGGTAGCTCAGTATCTAAGTGGGTTACCCTAGTAAGGGGAACAGGCACTATTTCTGACATGAACTCAATGACTGGCTTCTTTACATCCCCCCTCCTCCTGAGGGAGGAACAGCCTTGCTAGGCCACGGAGGAGGACATTGCAGCCAGTCCTGAAGATATCTGATAAGTCAGGGTCAAATGGAAGAGGAGGAGGACCTCTTCTAGCAATGGGCTTGGAAAGAGACAGGGAGGAGATGAGAGAGGGAGGGTGGGATTGGGAGGGAATGAAGGAGGGGGCTACTGCAGGGATAAAAAGTAAATAACCTGTGATTAATATTAAAAAATAAAAATTAATATCAAAAAATAGAATATCCTTATTCCTATCAGGCATACAGGTTAAAGGGATGAAAGATTGGGGACTGGGAAGCTTTAAGATGCAATAGGATATTTTTTCTTCATACAAGTCTTTCACTTGCTTGGTTAGAATCACACCAAGGTACTTTATGTTATTGTGGCTATTGTAAAGGATATTGTTTCTTTCTCAGCCTTTTTGTCTTTTGTATACAAGAGGGCTACTGATGTTTTTGAGTAACTTTTTTATCCAGCCAATTTGCTGAAGGTGTTTATCAGCTGAAGGAGTTTTCTGGCAGGCAAATTGTGGGAACTAGAAAAGATCATCTTGATTGAGATAACCCAGAAGCAGGAAGACACACATGGTATATATTCACTCATAAGTGGTTATGAGATATAGTAGATAAACATATTGAAATCTATAGTCCTTGAGAAGTTGGAAAGCATGGAAGACTCTAGGGAAAATGCTCAATTCTCATTTAGAAAGGCAAATGTGATAGATATCCAATGCAAGAGAAGACAGGGAATAGGACAGGAACCTTCACAGATGGACTCTGAAGCAATCCACTGATGGAGGTATCGAAGGAGAGAATGAGACTCATTGCCAAACTTTGGACAGAACAAATGGAATTTTATGAAAGAAGGGGGAGATAGAAAGACCTGTAGGGGAAAGGAGATACAAAAAGAGATCAACAGACCCCCAAAATACTGGGCTCTGGGGCCCTTGCAGAGACTGATACCCATGCATGGAGAAGACCTAAAACCACTGCTCAGGTGTAGCACAGAGACTCACACACTCACACTTACTCTTGAAGATGAAGTAAGAGAGACTCCAGAAGGTAAGTTCCAAAAAAGCTTCTCTTTATTTAAGCTTCTCTTCATTTAGCTTCTCTTATAGGATTCTTTTACTTTACACAATCACATACATACATACATGCCTGTATACATACATACACACATATTCATATACTGGGTACATGGAGCAAACTCGAGAGAGCAAGTTCCAATCTATTCTACAGATACACAATTTAGTGGAAAGAAGAAACTCTGAAGAGTAAGTTCCAAACCCACCTTACATACATACATATTGGTGGATGGAGCAAACTCCAGAAAGCAAGCACCAAACTTCCTTATATACATATACATACATCATTATGGATGGAACAAACACAAAAGAGCAACTTCCATCCCAAACTTACATACATACACCTTGGTGGATGGAACAAGACACAAAGTGCCAGTTCAGACCATACTTTTACTCTTTTTCCACAGCTTATCTATCCCAGCAAGATCTTTCAAGCAGTACGAAACACACAATGTGGTTACCCTATACTTTTCTTTAAGTGAATGAGTATAATGAATATACTTAAAAAATATATTCCCCAATACCTTCACATGATCAAATGTTTTACATATTATGGGTGGAAAAAAATGGAAAAACCAAGACCCAATATCTTGTAATTAACTATCTTGTGTTCAGTTAACAACATGAGCAAGCAACGTAACTCCTCAGTCAGATTTTCTTTACTGGCAAGCTGAAATTTGGGGTAATCAAAAAATTATATTAAAAAGTAGTCTTATAAAAGTCTTAAAAGGATCACAAATCTGAAGTTTGTGGCTTATAAAACAATAAGCCACCTCAACATTAAATCTTGAAGGGTGGGATATGTCTAATAACCACTTATGAGTGAATATATACCATATGTGTCTTCACGGTTCTGGGTTATCTCAATCAAGATGGTCTTTTCTAGTTCCCACCTGCTAATTAATAACTTTTATTAAATCATATCAAGAAATTGGAGGCAAAAACAAGTATGAATAAAACTATTGCTATCTCAGCTATAGTTCCAGCTGGACAGTGTCCAGTCAGCAAGTGCTACCTTGGGCTTTTGTTTCTGCTCATCAACCTTAAAGAGTCCCTGGCTTTACTATTAAGAGGGTACTTTTCTTAATATCACATGGTTCTATAAAATTTTTTACATCAGACCTATTAGCAAAAACATCTTACCTGACCTTGCTAAACAATCTACAAGTTGATATCGGGAAGGGAGGTTATCATCCCTGGGCAAGAAAATTCAGGGTAGGGAGTGGGATATTCTGGCCAAGGGAACCATATTATCCCTTGGAAGAACCAAGGGATTTCTGGGAGAAAATTGGTAGTTTTTATATAGGTCAGTTTTTATATAGGCACCTCTCCCATTTGTCCAAGATTTGAAACCTACATCTATGGAAATATAAACTTTAGAGAGCAGCATGTTCTCCACTGGGTAATGATTATCAAATGAGCCCACAAGGAAGAAAGGTAGCAAAGAAGAAGATTCTATTTTTTTCTTTTCTTTCTTTGTATCTTCTGATTTCTGTAAGGGAGAGCAGTTATCCAGGCTGATCTCAAATTTCTGTTCTTATTTCTTCTCCATAGGCCACTGTAATTGGCTCAGAAGATTCCTTACCCTGAAACTTACCTGCAACCTTACTGTGAAATAAACATTAGGTGTAACCCATTTTACGGAGTCCCATCCAAAGGCACTGGTTGGTTGAGCGAGAAACATCTAAAATATGAAAGGCTATGATGTCTGAAACTTTTGATCCCAAGCATTTCATAGATAAGTTGATTTCTCTCCTGCCTTGGGGGCTATTTCCCCCAACCCAGGAAAGCAGGAGGGGCAGAAGATGAGGTGTAATGCTTAGAAGGCCAACAAGCATGACAGATTCAGACATACTGGGAGCCAACACAAAGAGAAATTTTAAGTTTAATTCAAGAAACAAAGTTTATATACCCCTTGGGGAGTGAGTGGAGTGCTCCAAGGTTTGGTGTACATAATTGTTTAATAGGCATTTCAAGGATTCTTGTTTTACATTAAACAGCACACTCACATTATATCAACACAAAGTACCTAATTATCCTATAGGTGAAGGGAAGGGATCTGTGTCAAAAAGCATCTATCAAATGTGCTTGGTGCTATCTATGTCTAAAGACACTAACCAGATAAAGTCAGACAGAGATCAGGAGGCTCTGGTGGGGAGAGGGAGTCCTGCACCTTAATGCCTAGCTCAGAAAGGCTATCCAGACCTTGAGGGCTACAACCTGAAACAGCAAGGCACTTCCGTCCAGATAAAAGACATCCATCCTGAAATTAGCATGTAATTAACAAAAATGAAGATCTTTTGTTGGCAGAACTCTTAAACTTTTCACATTCAAACTCAGGTCCTCAAGAGCAACAAGTCTCTTAATCAGCCATTGCTCTAGAGTGCCAAAGTTCAGATCCTACTAGTAGTGAACAATACAGTCAGATCACAATCTCCTTTAACTTCACCTTCAGGCAGTCTGAAAGTCTCTTTAGGCCTCCAGGGTTCCCTGCACTAGTAACAGTTAATACATTAATAAAACATTAGTAACAGTTGAATACAATTAATACAGTCACATTGTTACCTAAAAATTAATCAGAATTAACTTGATAGTGGAATTTTCCCATGCCTTTAATCCCAGCACGCTGGAGGCAAAGGCAAAGGATTCTCTGAGTTTGGGGATAGTCTTATCTACAGAGTAAGTTCCAGGAAAACCATGGCTAAAAACAAAAAAACTAATTTGTTGATTAAAAGATTTGAGAGATTTATGTAGCACAAAAGACCACGTAAACTAACATGAGTGTCTGTTACTTAATTTCTTTTGTAATATTTTTATGTTCATATAAAGCACTGAGTGTTCTTTTTTTATCTGGTGGTTGTCTGGGATACGACGGTCAGCAGGTCCCTCAGAACATAGGTACCAATTCTCTTAGAATAAATTTGAGTGATCAAGGGAGTTGGCTCAAGACCTTTTTCTGTAGTCCAGGTCTGACTGTGGGAGGTGGAAATGAGGATCACACCAAGCGTTACAATTAGATTTTTAAAATGAGGCTTTCACTGTCACACAGCAGTGCCTGTGATGATGTGGAAGTGTTTCATTTCTTTGGCTAAACTGGTGTGGGATTGCAGCCAAATTACAGGCCTTGCCAGGCTCAGACCAAGCACACCAGGAAATAGGTCCAGTGGGTTATAGGCCTGTTGGGCTGAAAGGCAGGTCTAGGCCCAAGGGGTACATTGCTTGAGGTCAACAGGGTTTTTCAAAGTTCAGCAGTATCCAGCCATCCTAGCTGGCACCCAAGTTCTGGGAGCTCAGTGGCAAATCTCAAGAAAGAAGGAGAAACCCTCTCTCCTCCAGAATAAAGGACTGACAAATTTCAGGTAGCCATGGTAGAAAGCTGAAGGTATCACAATATTAATTTCTTGTGAAATCAGGGATTTATAAACCTTGGGCTTAGAGGATGAATGTGTTTGTTTGGCTTCCTGGGACTAGATGCTAGGGATAGTTGATTAATATGTTGTGGTGTAGTACCTCATTTGCATGCAGTATCAAAGTCCTATGATGAGGAGAATATATAAATTAATTATCCTGTTGTGGTGGAATATCTCCAGGTACAGTTGAAGTTCATTTGCTGAAAGCTAAAATATCCTTAGCATAAGGTGGTGTATTTCCAGGAATCCCCAGGGGCTTGCTGAGCAGGGTTCTTATCAGGAAAGGGTCAGGCCTGTAATCTTCATTTAGGTCTTTGTGATGCTCCTTACAGTTCCCCAGATCAGGCAAAGATAGAACCCCAATGAGAAAGGGAGTCCATTGTATAGACCTAGCTAAGAGGCTATCTGGAATTTTCATACTTTAAAATTACCAGGAGAGCCCCACAATTGAGATTCTGCAACCACTCCTCAGTATCAGCTCTATGTTTAACAGTGCTTCTTACCCAGTACCAGCCTGTCTGTTTGCTTGTTTATTTGTCTTGCATTGGTGGGAATTAAGCTCAAAGCATTCTGCAGTGCCAGATCTTTTAGCAAAAACCTACATTCCCACACTCTTTTTTGTCAGTATCAATAACAGCATCAAATTGAGTAATGGTTTTGCATTTCTGTGACAAGTTTTAAACTGTGGAAACTTTAATTTATTTTATTTTATGACATGAAAGCATGCCTTTTCAACACCAAGAGTCAATAAAGACCAGTACAGATCAGTAAGTAATACCTTCCATTCCTATTGCTCCAATCCTCTTTCCTTTTCTCCTCAGAATAAGGAAACCATACTCTGCCATACCAAGCCATCCTCTTCTACTGAGGCTGGGCAAGGCAGCCCCACCAGTGGGGCTTCACTTACTTCAGGGACTCACATGAAGACTAACTTGTGCATAAGACACATATGTACAGCTGATCTTAGTCTAGTCCATGCATGGTCCTAGGTAGCTGCAACGGGAAAGGCCAATTACATCTGATATCTCATTGGAAACTTTAAAAGACACAAGAGCCTGGACATATATCTTATAAACAATAAAGACCACAGATGTCAGCCCCAAATACTTTACCCAGCCAAACCTTTAAACAACATAAAGAGAGAAAACAAGATATAACATGGACAAAAACAAATTTAAACTCTACCTATTCACAAATCCAGCTCTATAGAAGATACTACAGGGAAAATTCCACCCAAGAAGGCCAAATACAACCAGGAAAACACAGTATTATATAAGTTCATATCAGCAAAACTAAAGAAGGGAAACACAAACACAATCATATAAACACACTCTCACAGACATACAGATACAGGCTATCTGGGCTGGAGAGAAGGCTCTGCCGTTAAAGGCTAGGCTAACAACAAAAAATATAAGACACACACTACCACCACCAACATCAAAATAACAGTGACAAAAACTGGTCATTATTATCTCCCAACACCAATGGCATCAAGTCCCTAGTAAAAGGACACAGATTACAAAATAGATTTTAAAAAGGTCCTATCTTTCTGCTTCATACAAGAAACATACCTCAGCACTAAAGATAAACATTACTGTTATTAATGATATGTTCCTAGCGCTAAACAGATGGCTCAACACCTATGGCTGGCTGCTCAGCCATATGGCCTAGGTAAGAGATAGACCACAACTGTCTGTAACTCCAGTCATGGGGGGAACAGATATTCTGGCCTCCACTGATATTGCACATGTACTTGGTATACACACTGGCAAAACTTCTGCACCTAAATTAAATCAATTTATTTTTAAAGAAAAAAAATAAGATATATGTGAAGAAAATGTTTTACATTAGGGAATGACATGTTCATGTGTCTTTTCACCATTTTCACTGTCTTCTCCTCCAAGAGGCCAGAAGACTACATCCAATGTCCTTGACTTAGAAACACAAGTGGTTCTTAGTCATGTGAGTGCTAGAAATTAAACTGAGTTTACAAAGGAGTAGTACCACTAACCCTCCAGTTCCCAATGATGTCATTATAATGCAGAGGAAGCAAATGCTGCATTACCCCTTCTGTCTCCTAGCACTGGAAGATGATAAAGGCCCTGATAAATGGCTAGAATAGGATTCAATGGATTTCCACCCCTGTATGAATGGACTTTCCACATTATTCTTTATTTTCATTGTTACCACAGTTCTCTTGATGTGAGTAAATACAACAAAAGGCTTTGTGGAAGCCAGTCAATTATATTGGAAAAAATCCACAATTTCAGATATAGTCTACTTTTTTGGAATGATTTAGAGACAGGATATGTTCACATAGCCATGGCTGTTTTAGAACTCAATCTGTGGAGCAGGGCATGGTGGCACACATATGTAATGCCAGCACTCAGGGAGCAAGAGGCTGGCAGATCTCTGTAAATTTAAGACCATCCTGGTCTACAAAGTGAGTCCAGGACAGCCAAGGATAAACAAGTAAATTCTCCCTCAAAAACAAACAAGCAAAAGTATTCACTCTGTGGACCATGCTGGCCTCAACCTCAGAGAGAGGGACCTGCCACTGACTCCCAGGTCTAGGATGACAAAGATCATTTTTGAGCCTCAGCTGAAATACATTTTTAAAATGACCTATCCTTGAATCAAGGAATGAAAAGATAAAATAAGATGTATAAAGGAACCATTATTCTTTTAATAAACAGTAATGATTCTTTAAATTCTACAGTTAACACAAAAGCAGTAATCATTTTCATTTGCAAATAGCATTATCCAAATCATATCATTTTCTTCCATCCTTAGATGACAATTTGTTTATAATATGAATAGAAGACAATATGTACTATTTCAACTAAGTTTATTTGAGTATCAATGAGCTCAGTGGGGGAATGTTTGTGGTACGTAAAACTGGCAACATAACTTTGAACATCATATAACAATGAAAATAAACCTCACAACGTGATCACAGAATCTTCATATATCTGTCATCGCCCAGGATCCCACAGTTACATTACACACACACAACATTCTTTTTTGAAATAACCCTCATTGCTTTACATTATCTAACACCTCTAGACAATTCTCTTAGAAGGAAGTTCTTCAAGATGATTTGACATATAGAAAATAAGGGAACATGAAGAAGCATGGAACTTCAAACAATATATACATACATAAACACATATTATTGAGCATTTTAACATTAACTATTTACATTCAAGTGAGGTTGAAAACCAAACATCTTAAAAGAATTTGTGAAAATGCAAAAAGTACCATGCTTTCTCAGAGACCCTTCCGTAAAAACTATGATCACACACTGCCAGATAGAAGTAAGCAATAGATCACACAAATGATGGAAATCCCATTCTATACATTGCAGCAGAAAAATATCTACCACAAAGCAGAAATGCAGATGAACAGCCACCACAGAAAGAATATCAGAACAACCTCATAAACATCTGTGAATAGATTTGCTACACATACAGCAAACTTCAGTACTTACTCCAAGGTTTCAATTCAGACCACAACCACAATTGATACAACCATTACATTTAAGTGAACACGGTAAATAATTTATTTCCTCCAAGGCTATAATAAAAACATATTTTAAAAAGTTTCTTTTCTTGAAATTGAATACATTTATTATGTCCAGTGTCATCAAATCTTATGCAGAAATACGGTTTCTCTCTTCTATGAATTCTTTTCTACTTCTTGACATCAAGATGATATATAAAGATTTAAAATATTTACAGTACTAGAGAGATTGCTTTGCACTTAAGTTCATTCCCAGGACCTAGGTCAGGTTTTTGACAACTTTCTATAATTCTTGGTATGAAAGGGTCTGCTCTTCATGGAAACCAGAATGGACAGGCACATAAACACAAAGAGACACACTGATAACACATAATGGAAATTCAAACAAATTCTTAAACAAATATATGTTTACTCATGAATGTTTTACTTGTGTAATCATTCATTACTGTAACTCAGGTGTTGAGGCATCTACAGGCTTATCTACAGAGTTTTTCTTCATCATGAATTCCTTTATGTAACAGAAATCAAACATGTAGATTTGAAGTCAGAGAAATGAATCCTCAGTTGGTGGTATCATTTATGAATGTTTAGGAAATGAAGCACTCTTAGAGAAAGTATGTTTCTTGGGGTGGGCTTGATAGTTTTCAACTGCATAGCATTTGTAATTCTCACTCTCTGCTTCATACTGAAGGTTGAGGCTGTGAGCTGTAAGCTTCCTTCTTCAGCTGCCACATGTGACACTTGGATGCCCATATCATAGAGATCCTATATCCCTCGGGAACCATAAGGCAAAGCAAACACATTTGGAAGTTGACACAGACATGGTGTTTTGTCACAGAAAAGGCAGTAAACACACATAAATTTTACAACTGGATGATTTATTTAATGTAATTGAAGAGAATTTTGAAATCTAAAAGGGTTACCTTATGGTTTAAATTCATAAGCCTTTTGTCCATGTGAGCTTTGAATTGGAAATAAAATAAGGATGGATGTTATAATGCATGAATACATTGTAGACACTTGTTAGAGTTTTCCTCCCAAATAATCTCGTGTAACTGAATGCAAGTTGGTGGGTCAAAGATCTTAACAAATCTTTTATCCCAATAGATTTTCTTCAGAATGAGTTCTTTCAGGTTCTCAAAGACTATTGTGATATGCAAAGGCTTTAACAGGTTGCTCACACACTACAGCTTTTACTCTTCTATAATGGTAACATGAAGAGGAAAACTACCATACTGACTACATTCATGGGGTTTCTCTGCAGCATGGCTTTTTCTCAAGATTTGAAAGACAACTACATGAAAAAGATTTACCACATTGTTTATTCATAGGTTTTCACTGCAGTATATGTTTTTTCTATGTATTTGGAGATATCTATGTTAAGAAAAGGCTTTATCACAATGATTTCAGGTGTAAGGTTTCTCTCTACTATCTGTTCTTTTATATATTTGAAGATGACTGTGATATGCAAAAACATGCAAAAGTTTTTTGCATGTGTAAACATGCAAATTAAATTTGTCCTAAGTATTGCCTTTTAGATATCAGCGTCTATTGAATTATAGGGTGAACCTAAGTTTAAGTTTATCATCTCTAGGAAAGCTGCAGGCTTCCCAATAGCTGACTAGCTTTCATTATTTATCTTTTGTTCTCCCAAACCTGACTGTTCCATACCACGGCTTCTGTTTCCCTAACATAATGACTGTCCCAAACCACAACTTCTCTTCCCTAAAATATAATACCTTTCCTAACCACAAAAGAACAAATGGATATGATTGTTTTAACTGTAAAACCTACATTTTGCATCAGGTGACTTTCTCAATGACATAAACCAATCCCATATCCTTAAACCCTGATTGATTAAAAAAAATTAAAAAACAGCACAGATGTTTACAAATTTCAAGCACAGAACTGCTGTAACTTTCTGGCCCAGTGAGTGGGTAGGTATCACAGTTCAGTTCCCAAGAATTTTATGTGGCCCTCATCAACCAGTAGTGCCATGATAACAAAAAATTTTTGTCATTTGCATTGACCTAGTGTTTGGGTTTTATTTGATTCAATGGACCAAAGAACGCAAAGGCACAAAGAACAGAAAGAGAACAGTTTTGCTTATATTCTCAGGATTTCTCTCCAGTATTAAACTTTTATGATGAAGAATGTAGATATGTGCAAAACTCTCATATTTTAAAACATTCATAAACATTTCTCTCCAGCATGAATTCTTTTATGATGATGAGTATACAAATGTGGAATAGCTTCACCATTTTAAATACACTCAGTTTTTCTGTCCAGTATGAATTTTTTCATGACTTTGAAAATGATTCTGAAGAGCAAAAGTTTTACCACATTGGTTACAGTCATAAGGTTTCTCCCCAGTGTGTATTTTTTTTATGTACTTGGAGAAAATTATGGCATACAAAGGTTTTGCCACATTGGTTACATTCATAGGATTTCACTCCAGTATGTTTCTTGTCCTAGATGAGTTTTACATGAAAAGTCTTTAGGACACTGGTTATATTCACAAGGATATTCTGCAATATGTATTTTTATGGTTTAGGAGATGACTGTGTTATACAAAGGTGATTACATTCATAAGGATTTTTTTTTCTCCTGGGTGTGTTCTTTTATGTTTTCAGAGACTACTCTGAAATGCATAGTCTTTATCACATTGGATACATTCTTAACATTTCTCTATAGTGTGAACTCTTTTAAGTACTACGAGATGACTGTGCTGTGCAAAAGCTTTACCAACTTCGGTTTCATTCACAAGTTTTCTCTCCAGTGTGAGTTATTTTATGTCTTAGGAGATGACTATTACGTGCAAAGGCTTTACCACATAGGTTACATTCATACGGTTTCTCTCCAGTGTGAGTTCTTTTATGTCTTAGGAGATCACTGTTATCTGCAAAGGCTTTACCACATTGGTTACATTCATAAGGTTTCTCCCCAGTATGAGTTCTTTCATGTGTTAGGAGATGACTGTAACATACAAAGGCTTTACCACATTGGTTACATTCATAAGGTCTCTCCCCAGTATGAGTTCTTTCATGTACTTGGAGATGACTGTAACATACAAAGGCTTTACCACATTGAATACATTCATAAGGTTTCTCTCCAGTGTGAGTTCTTTTATGTATTAGGAGATTACTTTTATGTCCAAAGGCTTTACCACATTGGTTACATTCATAAGGTTTCTCTCCAGTG
>NW_026595872.1:0-32685 GCF_907164565.1 Psammomys obesus
AAGAAGAAGAAGAAGAAGAAGAAGAAGAAGAAGAAGAAGAAGAAGAAAAGTTGCATAAGAAACTGTAATGAAGCTAAGTCCAGTGCTTAAGGAGATTAAAAAAAAAAAAAGAAAAAAAACCTGGAGAGAGTCTAAGATGGCAGAGACCAGCGCACACTGTAGCTGAGCGGCACAGGATCTGAAACTCCAAAGTTGGAGAGTGGAAGGGCAGCTAAAGCCAGAATATCAGCATTGAGGCTTCCTGGGCTACACAGAACAACCCGTGAACTGGGACCTTTTGATCCAGGTCACCTGTGGATGTCTCTGGGGACAGAGAGTGACAAACATTCAACACCCTTGCACTCCCCTTTGTCCCATGCATGGGCCTCCTTGTCAGCAGAGACAGCAGTGATTGCCCCAAACAGGATCATCCTGGCTCAATGACTGAGAAAACAGAGGAGGGCATCCCAGGTCAGCAGCAGCAGGTGGGTGGCTGTATAAGCCTCAGAGGATTGCAGCAGCAGAAGGCCTCCTAGCAGGCAGCTGTACTGGCCTTCCAGTTCTTCCATGGCAGTGGTGTGGTGGTTAGCCCAAGCAGGAACAGCCTTACTCCCTGACTGAGACAGCAGAGGTGGCTACCCCAAGTACAAGTCTCCCTCTTCTATGGCCAAATAGTGGACATTTCTGAGCTTAATGATTTCCTAAAGTCTCATTTGCCCCTGTGGGCCCAAATCTGAGAATAGAGAACAGGCAGAAACCTTGTGCTTTCAGATTAGACCTGTGAGCAAGTGAGTGCACTTTAAAGTGAGTGCATGCAGAGTCCCAAATCCAGGATCCCTCTATGCTAGCAGCCAGACATTTGATACTTCCCACACACAACCCCACTGGGGGCAACATAGGGATCCTTGAGACAACGTTCTCAAGATTGAAGTCCTGTTCTGTGGGTCTACCAGTGGAGTTGAGGCAAGCAATTACTGGAGCCCAGCAGCTCTGAATACCAGGGGAACAGTATGACAGGCCTGTAGGCCTTCAGGTATTCAGGGTACCTGGGCATGTGCTTTGCACTGGTGAACAGTGCCAGCACCTGCACTCCCTCCTGGGCTTAAGGTCCACATTCCAGGCATATACATGCTCTAACAACCTGTCCTTCAAGACACACTTCCACACACACGTCTGCACTTGCACACATGTGCCTGTGACATTACAACCTTAGATACAGCTGAAACACTAGCATCCACTCTTGAACCAGAAAACCTCTCTCAACTTCTTGAAGAATATTCCAGACCCCAGAGACAGACAAACCCAGTCTGAGTACAGACCCCAGGAACAGACAATGAGGGTTACAACTAAGCAGATGGCTGGAGGTTGGCATAAGAACACATCCAACAAATTCAGGACATCATGGCTTAACAGGCAATCCCAAAAATCAAGGGATATGATAATTCATTGGAAACATAGGAAAATTACCTCAAATCTTTGCTTATTCAGATGTTAGAGACACACAAGGAGCAAATGAACAAAACTCTCAAAGAAATACAGGCAAATACAGCCAAACAAAAAGAGGAATAAGTACAAGCACAACTAGTGGCATATAGTGAGGAAATGGAGAAAAAATAGAGGCCAACAGGAAATTACAAGAATCCACATTTAAAAAAAAAGAAAGTGGTGCAATGTATGAAAACAGAAATGGACTCAATAAAGAAAAGACAAACAGAGAAAACCCTGGAGTTGAAGTACTTAGAGAAAAGACCAGGAACCACAAAGGTAAGCATCACCAACAGAATACAAGAGATGGAAGAGAGAATCTCAGATGCTGAACATACAATTGCAGAAATTGATACATCTCTCAAAGAAAAATTAAATCAGAGAAGTTACAAACAAAAACCATATAAGACAACAAGGACTACATGAAAATACGAAAGCTAAGAATAATAAGAAGAGATGGCTCCAAGGTCCAGAAAATATTTTCAAGAAAATCATAGAGCATTCTCCCAATTGAAAGAAAGAGATGTCCCTAAACATACAAGAAGCCTACAGAATACCAAATAGATTAGACTAGAAAAGAAACTCCTTCCATCATATGATATAGTCAAAAACCTAAATAGAACAAAGAAAAATATTAAAACAGCAAGGGAAAAAGGCCAAGAAACATATAAAGGTAGACCTATCAGAATCACAGCAGACTTCTCAACAGAAAATATGAAAAATACAAGGTCCTAGACAGTTGTCATGCAGACTCTAAGAGAGCACAAATGCCAACCCAGACTACTATAAATAGCAAAGTTTTCAAACAACAGGGAGAAAAAAAATTCCACGCAAAACTAAACTTATACAATATCTACATAGCAACCCAGCCCTATAGTAGATACTAGAAGGAAAACACATATCCAATGAAATCAACTGCACCCTAGAAAACACAGGATATAGATAACTTCACAACAACAACAACAAAAAAAATTAAAGGAAAACAAGCATTGAAACACAGTAACACCACCAACTCCACAATAAAAGGTCACTTTTATCTACCATCAGGAATGGAGTCAGCTCACCAACAAAGAGGCATTAGCTTACTGAATGGTTGCAGAAAGAGGATCCAACATTCTGCTGCATCCAAGAAAAATACCTATGCAGCAAAGATAAACACTACCTCAGAGTAAAGAGCTGGAAAAAGGTTTTTCAAGCAAACAGACACAGAAAACTAGCTTGTAGTTATCCTAATATCTAATAAAATAGATTTTCAACCAAAATTAATCAAAAAAGATGAGGAGGGGTTCTTCACTCTCCTTAGAGGAAAAATCTACCAGGAGAATACCACAGTCCTGAGCATCTATGCCCTAAATAAAAAAGCAAGTGCATTTTGTCAATGAAACATTATTAAAGCTTAAACCACACAATGATCCCAATATCTTAATAGTGGGAGACTTCAACAGTCTACTCTTACCAAGGGACAGATGATCTAGACAGAAGATAAATATTGAAATAATGACACTTACAGAGGCCCAAATTCAATTGGAACTAATAGAGGTCTACAGAACTTTTCACCCAAACTCAAAAGAGTATACCTTCTTTTCAGTACCTCATGGAACCTTCTCAAAAACTAACCATATGGTCAGGCACAAAGCAACCCACAACAGATACAAGAAGATCAAAATAATCCTGTGTATCCTATCAGGCCCCCATGACATAAAACTAAAACTCAACAAAAACAGAAATAACACAAACCCTACATGCACATGGAAACTTAACAACTCTCTACTCAATGACAGCTTGGTAAGGGAAAAAATGAAAAATGAAATTAGAGACTTCCTAAAATTCAATGAAAATGAAGACATAACTTACCCAAACTTATGGGACTCAATGAAAGCAGTGCAAATAGGAATGTCCATAGTACTAAGTGCCTCCAGAAAGACGTTTGGGACATTTCATACAAGGAAAATAATGGCACATCTGAAAGGCTTAGAAAAGAAAAAGAAACAGACAAACCCAAGAGGAGTAGAGGATTGGAAATAATCAAACTCAGCTAAAATCAGTGAATTAGAATTAAAGAAAACAAATAAAAGTTTCGATGAGATCAAGAGCTTGTTCTTTGAAAAAATCAACAAGATAGAATAAAAGGCAGAGAGAAAGTATTCAAATCATCAAAATCAGAAACGAAAAGAGGGACATAATGACAGACACTGAGGAAATCCAAACATTCATTAGGTCTTACTACAAAATGTTACCAAACTAATTCTTTGAAGCCACAGTCACGTTGATACTGAAACCGCACAAAGAGCCAACAAAAAAGAAAACTTCAAACCTATCCCTCTTATGAACAGTGATGCATAACTATTCAATGAAATACTTGCAAACCAAATCCAAGAACACATAAAAGATATCCTCAACCATGAGCATGTAAGCTTCATCTCAGGAATGCAGGAATGGTTCAATATACAGAAATCCATCAATATAATCCACCACATAAACAAACAGAAGAAAAAAATAAAACACATGATCATCTCCTTAAACACTGAAAAAAACATTTAACAAAATACAACAGGCATTCATGTTTAATGTCTTGGAGGAATCAAGGATACCAGGCACACATGGAAACATAGTAAAGACAATATATACCTAGCCAATAACCAACATCAAACTGAATGGAGAGAAATTTAAATCAATCCCACTGAAATCAGGGACAACACAAGGCTACCCTATCTCTCTGTATCTCTTCAACTAAGTACTTGAGTTCCTAGCTAGTGCAATAAGACAACTACAGGAGACCAAAGGGATACGGGATACATATTTTAAAAAAGAGGTCAAAATATCACTATTTGCAGATGATATGATAGTATATATGAGTGACCCCAAAAATTCTACCAGGGAACTCTGACAGCTGATAAACACCTTCAGCCAAGTGGTTGGATACAAAATCAACTCAAAAAAAAAATCAGTAGCCTTCTTGTATACAAAATACAAAGGGCTGAGAAAGACATTAGGGAAACACCCTTCACAATAGCCACAAAGAACATAAAGTACCTTGGTGTAACTCTAATTGAGCAAGTTAAAGACTTATATGAAAAAAAAAACCTTCCAGTCACTGAAGAATAAAATAGAAAAAGTTATCAGAAGATGGGAACGACCTCCCACGCTCATGGCTTGGCAGGATTAACATAGTAAACATAGCCATTTTACCAAAAGCAATCTAAAGATTTAATGCAATTCCCATCAAATTACCAATGCAATTTTTTACAGACATTGAATGAAAAATTCTCAAATTCATATGGAATAACAAGAAACCCAGAATTTCTAAAACTATCCTCTACAATAGAAGATCTTTTGGAGGTATCTCCATCCCTGATCTCAAGCTGTACTATAGAGAAACGTTTATAAAAACTACATGGTACTGGCATAGAAACACAATGATGATAGCCAGAACCTGGAAACAACTCAGATGTCCCTCAATGGAGGAATGAATATAGAAACTGTGGTACATTTACACAATGGAATATTACTCAGCAATTAAAAACAAAGAAGTCATGAAAATTTCAGGCAAATGGTGGGATCTAGAAATGATCATTCTGAGTGAGGTACCCCAGAAGCAGAAAGACCCATATGGTATATATCCACTTATAGATCGATATTAGACTTATAATATAGGTTAATCATACTAAAACCTGTACATGTAAGGAAGATAATCAAGGAGGACCCTGATAAGAAGCCCAATCTTCATAGGATAAAAAGAGGGAGGGAGATTAAGATTGGGAGAATATGGGGATGGCTATAGCTGGGATACAAAGTGAATAAATTGTGATTAATAAAAAAATTAAAAATAGATGGATGACCTTGGGTAAAATGATCAATACACACTCAAGTAACAAATACGAAGGACATAGGAAGAGGGTAAAATCAGGAAACAGGACTGGAGCCTACCACAGAGAGCCTCTGAAAGACTCTAGGCAGAAGGGTATCAAAGCAGATGGTGAGACTCATAGCCAAACTTTGGGCAGAGTGCAGGGAATCTTATGAAAAAGGGGAGATATAAAGACCTGGAGGGGACAGTGGCTCTACAAAGAGAGCAACAGAGCCAAAATATCTGGGCTCAGGAGTCTTCTGACACTGATACTCCAACCCAGGTCCATGCATGTAAATAACCTAGAACCCATGCACAGATGTGGCTCGTGAGTGTTCAGTCTCCAAGTACATTTCCTAGTAAGAGGAGCAGGGACTGTCTCTGACATGAACTCAGTGGCTGGCTCTTTGTTCACCTCCTCCTGATAGTGGAGCAACTTTACCAGACAACAGAAGAAGACAAGGTATCCAGTCCCGATGAGACCTGATATGCTAGGGTGAGAGGGAAGAATAGGAGGACCTTGCCAATCACTGAACTTGGAGAGGAGCATGGAAGGAAATGAGGGAGGGAGTCTGGTATTGCAAGGGAATGAGAGAGGAGGCTACTGCTGGGATACAAATTGAGTAAACTATAATAATAAATAATAAAAAATAAAAATAAAGGAAAATCGGATTTCATATCAAAAAAGGGACTGTTGACCTCAGGGCAAGCTAAGCTCCCAACTTGGGAAAAGGAATTAAACAAAAGCTTGAGCAGAAAAGGAAACTATCAAATACAAAAAGGTAGATGAATATATACTTGAAAGAGAAGGCCAAGTTACAATCTGGCAGGTTTGACACTGAACATGGAGATGCAGAATTTGGACTTTTTCTTCTTTGTTTCAGTATTTCCTCACTATGCTGTTGTTCCTCCCTTTAGGAAAATTAATGTCTATGCTGTACACTCTAATTTAGAGTAACCTACTTTTTTATTTTGACTTTACAGTGATTAGAGTTAAAAGATTGCCTTGAGTCTCAGAGAAAACTTTTAACTTTGAATATTTAAGCAGTGTTGAGACAGTTATAGACTATGGTGACTTTGATGCTGAACTAAATGCATTTTTCATCCTGGTATGGCTATAAGCCTACTTCAGCCAATGAGTGCAATGTGGTCATTTGGATAAGACTGATCATCATATGCACATAGATTTGAATGCTTAGTCACTGGAGAGTATCACTACTTGAAAGGATTAGGAGGTATGGAATAGGTGTGGCCTCATTGGAGGAAGTATTTACCTGAAGTTCGCTTTAAGGTTTCAAGAGCCCAAGACAGGTCCAGTGGCTCTCACTTTCTGCTGTCTGAGGATATGGATTTAAAACACTCAGAGACTATTCTAGCACCACAGCTGCCTGCATTCTGCCATGGTTCCTGTCATGATGACATTTGACTAAAATTCTGAAACTCTCCACAAGCTCTAATGATTTTTTTTCCTTTGTAAGTGTTGTCGTAGTCAGATGTCTATTCACAATAATAGAACACTGACTCAGATAGTCATTAAAATTCCAGAGAAAATAAATAGTTCTGTGAAAAATATTATCCCCATTGCATAATGCAATGAGATACAATTTATCTACCTAGATTTATTTGTATGTCCATGTGCCATGTTACGCATTTTAAATGCATTTGAATTGTTTAATTTAAGTTATATAGAGTAATTCTTTTCCTTGTAATATTTCCAAATATGTGACACATTTTATTTTTATTTATTTATTTATTTATTTATTTATTTATTTATTTATTTTGCTTTGCTAAGGAAACGGATGTTATTGAATAACTTCCTGAGAAAACAGACAGTTACGCATTGACAAGGTCCAGTTCAGTGGATGACACCTATGTGACACATTTTAATCTGTTCTATATTGTTTTATCTTGTTCTTGTGTCTTCATCTGACTGATACATGACCTCTCTATCTTGTTTGTTCTGGAGAATATATATATATATATATATATTTACATATATGTGTAAATTTGGCTTAACAATTGAAAATCCTTATCATTTATCATTTATGTGAAACAATATAAAAATTAGGCATAGGAGGGTATGTTAAAAGTCATAGTCAGAACTCAGTGGCTGGCTTTGATCACCTCCCTCTGATGGTTGAGCAGCCTTACCAGGCCACAGAGGAAGACAATGCAGCCAGTCCTGATGAGACCTGATAGCCTAGGATCAGATGGAAGGGATGGAGGACCTCTCCTATCATTGGACTGAGGGAGGGCCATAGGAGAAGAAGAAGGAGGGAGGGTGTGTTTGGGAGGGATGGGAGAGGGGGTACAGCTGGTACACAAATGAGTAAACTGTAATTTATAAAATAATAAATTAATTTTTAAAAAGTCAGTTCAGGAAGATGGTAGCAACCATTTCACACAGTTTCTAATGGCAAAGGTACTGAAACTCCAAAACTGGTAGTTGGAATGGCAGGTGGAGCAAGAGCATTGACTTTGAGGTTACCGGGCTAGAGGGGACAGCCAGTGAGCTGGGATAGATTGGATCCAGGCCCCCCAAGGACTTTTCCTGAGACTGAGAGTGGCAATCTATGGAACCCCTGTGCTATCCTCTGGACCTTCCCCTGCTCCTTGCTTTTCTAGCTGCTCAGGTAGCAGCAGGAAGTACATAACACCAGGTACGGGGCCTCCTTACTCTAAACACTAAAGAGGAGGCCCTGTGGACCTCCTAAACCTGTGGACCACCTAAACTTACTGCATAAGCCTGCTGGTGATTGTGCCCGGGCTCTCTGTGTTTACCACACATGCCAGCCAGTGAGTGTGCCTGCAAGAGAATGCTTACAGAGTCCTAGATCCAGGGTCCTCTACACTAGACCCCAGACATCGGATCCCTCCCAACCATACCCCTACGGTGAGCAACATAAAGACCCCTGGGACAACATTCACAAAATTGAATCCCCTGTTCTTTAGTTCTCCCAATGGAGTCCAGAAAACAATTCCTGGAGCCAAGATGGTGCATGTCATGCAGATGTGTGTGCTGGGAACACAATATCTAGACAGGCCTTTGGGCCACTGAAGCATTCAGGGGACCTGTTCATGCACAACTCACCTGCAAACTATGCCTGCACCACAGCTTGCACTTAAGTTCCTCCTTTACCTACCACCCTTCAAGGCAAGCACACTCACACACATACTCCTGTTCTTGTGCACATGCACCTGCGATCTTCATCCCTTAGCTGCATCTGAAACACCAACACCCATTCACCACACTCATCTTTCCTAAAGAATACTACAGACTCCAGAGACAGACTGACCCACTCTGAAATACAGGCTCCAGTAACAAACAGCATAGGCTATGGACCATCAGAAGGATAGAGGATAGCATAAAAACACATCCTACAAAAATCTGAACAGCATGGCTTTACTAGCAAACGCCAAAAGCAATGGATATTTTAATTCAATAGAAACACAAAAAAAGCATTTTAAATCTGTGCTTATCCAGTGGTTAGATGCACATAAAGATGAAAGGAACAAAAATTAGATGCCATTATGAAAGATAGGAATCCACATTCAAACAGAGAAAGGAAATGGTGCAACATGAAAACAGAATTTGGATCAATAAGACAAACAGTGAAAACCTTGGAGCTGGACAACTTAGAGAAGAGATCAGGAACCATAAAAGGTAAGCATAACTAACAGAATACAAGAGATGGAAGAGAGAATTCCAGGTGCTGAAGATACAATTAAGAAGTTGATGCATCTTTCAAAGAAAAACTAAAATCAGAACAGTTAAAAAAAAAAAGCATTAAAGAAATCAAGACGCTATGAAAAGACAAAATCTAAGAACAGGAAGAATAGACAAAAAAGAAGATTCCAGGCTCCAAGGTCCAGAAATTATTTTCAGCAAAATCATAGAAGAAAATTTTCCAATCTTAAACGAAGAGATACCTGTAAACATAGAAGAGGCTTACATAATACCAAATAGACCAGAACAGAAAGGAAACTCCTCATGTCACATAATAGTCAAAACAAATCTACAGAACAAAGAAAAATATTAAAAGCAGCAAGTGAAAAATTCCAAGTAACAAAAAAGGTAGACCTATCAGAATCACACCAGACTTTTCAAAAGAGACTAGGAAGCCAGAAGGGCCTAAGCAGATGTCATGCAATCTCTAAGAGTACACAGATGTCAAACCAGACTATTATATCCAGCAACACTTTCAATCAACATAGATAGAGAAAACAAAATATTCCGTAACATAATCAAACTTAAACAATACCTACATATCGACCCAGCCTTACATAAGATATTAGAAGGAAAATTACAATTTAACGAAATCAACTACAACCAAGAAAGGACAGGAAAAAACACTGTCACATCAAAAAATAAAAATAAATCAAGCACACAAACACACTATAACCACCAACACCACAATAAAAGCAACTAACATTCATTGGTCACTATTATCTTTCAATATCAACTGACACAAATCTCCAAAAAGAAGAGTCAGACTAACAGAATGCTTATGGAAACAAAATCTAACATTCGGCTGCATCCTAGAAACACACCTCTGCAACACAACAACAAAAAAACACTACCTCGGAGTAAAGGGCTGACAAATGTTTTTCACCCAAACAGACCCAAAGAACAAGCTGCAGTTACTATCCTAATATCTAATAAATAGACTTTCAACCATAATTTATGAAAATAAGATAAGGAGGGAAACTTCATCCCCATGAAAGGAAAAATCCCCCAGGAGGACATCACAATCCTGAACATCTATGCCCCAAATACAAGAGCACCCGCATTTATAAACGAAACATTAGTAATGCTCAAATCGCACATTGATCCCAACACCTTAATAGTGGGAAAATTCAACACTCTATTCTCACCAAGACACAGATCATCTAAACAGAAGCTAAAAAGAGAAATAACTGGTACTTACAGAGGACTTACAAATGGAGTTAATAGCTGTCTGTAAAATTTTTCACCCAAACTAAAAAGAGTATACCTTCTTCTCAGGACCCCACAGAACCTTCTCCAAAACTGACCACATAGTTGGACACAAAGCAAACCTCAACAGATAGAATAACATTGAAATAATGCTTTGTATCCTGTAAGACCACCATGGAATAACACTAAACCTCAACAACAACAGAAATAACAAAAAGCCTATGCATGTTTGGAAACTAAACAACTCCTTACTCAACCACAGCAAGATCAGGAAAGAAATGACAAAAGAAATTAGAGTCTCCCTCAAATTCAATGAAAATAAAGGCACAACTTACCCAAACATATAAAAAACAAAGTATGCTAAAAAGAAAGCTCATAAAACTATATGATTTTATGAAAAAAATTGAGGTATTTCATAATAGCAACTTAAATGCTATTTAAGTTGAAATCCCTAGGGGAAAAAAAGAAGCATACACACCAAAGAGAAGTAGATGTTTGAAAATAATTAAAAACAGGGCTGAAATCAATAAATTACAAAGAAGAAAACAATTCAAAGGGTCACTGAGACCAAGAGCGTGTTCTTTGGGAAAATCAACAAGATAGACAAACTAACTAAAAGGCAGAGAGAAACTAGCCAAATCAGCAAAATCAGAAACGAAATGGGGGTCATAAAGACAGACAATGAAGAATTTCAAAGAATCCTTCGGTCTTACTTCAACAGGAACTCCACAAGGATAGCAACAGAACAAGAAAATTTGAACACAGGGAACTTCCCAGAGACTCATACTCCAACCAAGGACTATTCATGGAGATAACCTAGAACCCTGACAATGCAGCCACTTCTGATGAGAACTGATAGACTAAGATCAGAAAGAAGGAGTGGAGGACCTCCCCAATCAGTGGACATGGGGAGGGGCATGCATGCAGAAAGGAGGGAGGAGGGTGGGACTGGGAGGGGAGGAGGGAGGGGCTTATGGGGGGATACAAAATGAATAAAGTATAATTAATAAAAGTTAAAAAAAGCCAAAAAAATTGAAAATCAAAAAGAAATGGACAATTTCCTTGATAGAGTCCACTTACCAAAGCTAAATCAAGATCAGATAATTAGATTATAAATTTCTGTATTCTCCAAAGAAATAGAAGCAGTCATCCCAAATCTCTCTGCCAAAAAATTACTCAGGGCCTGATGGTTTCAGCACAGAATTGTACCAGATGATCAAAAAGAGCTGATGCCAATACTCTTCAAACTATTCCACTAAATAGAAACAGAAGGAACGTTACCAGATTCATACTATGAGGCCGCTATAACCTTGATACCTAAACCACTCAAAGACCCAACAAAAATAGAGAACATCAGACCTATCTCTCTTATGAACATTGATTCACAAATACTTAATAAGATACTCACAAACCAAACCTAATAACATATAAAAATATATCATATAGTATGACCAAATAGGCTTCATCTCAGGCATGCAGGCATGGTCCAATATATGAAATCCTTAGCTAAAATCCACAGTGTAAACAAACAGAAGGAAACAAAACAAAACAAACAAACAAACAAAACACATGATCATCTCCTTAGACACTGAAGAAAACCATATGAAAAAATCCAACACCCATTCTTGGTTAAAGTCTTGGAGAGATCAAGGATACAAGGCACATACATAAACATAGTAAAAAGCAGTATACAATAAATGCATAGCCAACATTAAATCAAACTGAGAGAAAACTTAAATTAATCCTGCTGAAATAAGGGACAAGGAAAACTGCCCTTTCTCTCTGTATTTCTCCAACATAGTACTTGATATCCTAGTTGAAGCAATAAGACAACTAAGTGAGATCAAGGGTATACAAATTGGAAAGAAGTAAACGTATCGCTATTCACAGATATATGATAGTATACATGAGTCATCCAAAAAATCCTACCAGAGAACTTCTTCATGTGACAAAGTCCTTCAGCAAAGTGGCTGGATACAAATTTGACTCAAAAAAAAAAATAAATAAGCAGTCAGTAGCCCTGCTGTGTATAAAAGACAAAAGGGTTGAGAAAGAAATTAAGGAAACTCTACCTTTTGCAGTAGCCACTAATAACGTTAAGTACTTTGATGTGATTCCAAGCAAGCAAGGGAAAGACCTGTATGAATAAATTCAAGTGTCTGAAGAAAGAAATTGAAGAAGATATCAGAAGATGAAAGGATCTCCCATTATCATGGATTGATAGGATTAACATAGTGAAAATGGCCATCCTACCAAAAACAATCTACTGATTCATAGCAATTCCCATCATGATACCACAAAAATTCTATACAGAACTTGAAAGAACAATTCTCAATTCCATATGGAAAAAAAAAGGGACAGAACTGCTAAAAGAATCCCACACCATAACATATTATCTGGAGGTAGCTCCATACCTGTGCTCAAGCTGTACTATAGAGCAACAGTAATTAAAACTGCATGGTACTGGCAGAGAAACAGGCTGTAGGATCAATGGAATTAAATAGAAGAACCAGAAATAAACCCTCACACTTACAGATACTTGCTTTTGAGAAAGTGACCAAAACAATACAGTGAAAAAAAGACAGCATCTTCAACAAATGGTGATGGTCTCACTGGATGTCTATGTGTAAAGAAATGCAAATATATCCAAAGTTGTTATCAGCACAAACCTGAAGTCCAAGTGAATCAAAGACCTTGACATAAAACCAGACACACTAAACTTGTTTGAAGAAAAACTGGGGAAGTGCCTTGAGCTAATTGGCACAGGAGAGAACTTCCTGAACAGAACACTAACAATACAAGCTCTAAGATCAACAATAAATAAATGGAACCTCATGAAACTTAAAAGCTTCTGTAAAGCAAAGGTCTGACATAGAGCTAATATCCAGAATATATGAAGAACTTAAGAAGTTAAACACCAACTAACCAAGTAATCCAATTAAACATGGGGTTCAGAACTAAATGGAGAATTCTCAATAGAGGAGTTTTGATTGCAGCAAACAGTTAAAGAAATGTTCAATGTCCTTATTCCTCAGGGAGCTGTAAATCAAAGTAACCCAGCGATTTCACCTTACATTCAGTAGAATGGCTAAGATCAATAACTCAAGTGACAACACAGATTGGAGAGGATGCAGAGGAAGGGGAACCCTCCTACATTGCTGGTGTGAATATAAACTTGTACAATCACTTTGTAACTCAATCTGGAGCTTTCTCAGAAATCGAGGAACAGTGCTACCTCAAGACCCAGCTATGCCACTCCCAGGCATATATCTGAAATATGCTCAAGTATACAAGAAGGGCATTTGCTTAACCATGTTCATAGTAGCTCTATTCCTAAGAGCCAGAATCTGGAAACAACGTAGATGTCCTTCAGTGGAGGAATGGATACTGAAACTGTGGTACATTTACACAATGGAGTGCTAGTCAGTTTTTAAAAACAAGGAAATAGTGAAAATTGCATGCAAATGGTCGGAACTAGAAAAGATCATCCTGAGTGGGGTGTCTCAGAAGCAGAAAGACACACATGGTTTATACTCACTCATAAGTGGTAATTAAACATATAATAAAGAATAAACATAGTAAAACGGCTAAACAACAAGTAAGACCCTAAGGAAGATACTCAATCCTCATTCAGAAAGATAAACATCATAGACATCAGAAGCAGGAAAAGACTGGAAACAGGACAGCAGCTTACCACTGGGGGCCACTGAAAGACTTTATTGATGGAGGTAGCTATCAAAGCAGAGGCTTAGACTAATAGCCAAACTTTGAGCAAAATACATGGAATTTTATGAAAGAAGGGGGAGATAGAAAGACCTGGAGGTGGGAGGAGCTCCGAAAGGGAGCCAACACAGCCTTCCCCTGAAAAAATACTGGACCCTGGGGGCCCTGCAGAGATTGGTACTCCAACCACAGACCATGCATGGAGAGGATCTAAAGGCACTGCTCAAATGCAGCCAGTGAACTCAGTCTCCAAGTGGGTTCCTAATAAGGGAGCAGGGGGCTCTCTCTGGCATGATCTCTTTGGCAGGATCTGATCACTTTCCCCCTGGGGAATGCAGCTGTACCAGGCCTTCGAGAAGGACAATGCAGCTAGTCCTTATGAGACCTGTTAGGCTAGGATCAGATAGAAGAGGAGGAGGTCCTCACCTCTCAGTGGACTGGAGGAGAGGAATAGGGAGAGAAGAGGGAGGGAGGGTGAGATTTGGAGCACACAAGGGCCTGGGCCACAGCTGAGATATAATGTGAATAAACTGTAATAAATAATAATAATTAAAATAAAAATTAAAGAAATAATAATTCAAAAACACACATAATAAAGAAAGATAAAGACATAATTTTATTTCATTTAGAACAGAATAAGTAGTACATGAAAGAACCATTAATGTTACAAATTATTCTATATTTTTTTACTAAAGATGAACTGGAAATAAAGCAATAAGAACTGTGGAAAAAATAAAGATAAATCATAGATAAGGCTATGTTATTCTTGAAATCATTAAAATAGATGGGCCCAAACTCAGAACATATTTAGAAAATGGATTTGCCATGTTATCAATGCTAATAAAAAAGCAATGTCAATTCAAAAAGTGTAGAATGAAAAATGAAAAAATGTATTACTCAGCTGTACAAAGGAATGACTTCATGAAATATGTAGGCAAATGCATGGAATCAGAAAAAAAAATGATCCAGAGTGAAGTAAGACAGTTCCAGAGAGACAAACATAGTATGCATTCACTTTTAAGTGGTTATTAGCTGCTGAGTAAATTATAATCATCCTGAAATCCACAAATCCAGAGAGGTTAAGTAACATGGAGGGCTTGGGGAAGGGAGAGGGAACATGGATGGATCTCTTTAGAAGAAGGAAATAGAGTAAGTTCAGCAGATGAACTGAGGCCAGGTGACAATGGGAAATAAGATTGGAAAGAGAGAGAGTAAGAGATATAAGGAGAGACAAGTAGAATTGGAAGACTTTAGGGGGTGATATGAAAAGCTAGTGCACTGGATGAAACTTCCTTAAACCAATAAGGATGAAAGTAAGAAGGACTCTTAGTAATTGTGAATACAATGCCTGAATAGTCAGTCCATCTTCTGTAACCAGGCAAAGCTTCTAGTGGTGGGGACTGGGACACCAATAACAGCCATAAAACCTCCAGCATACAATCTGTCCTTCCTACAGCCTGTGCTGGGGCTTTGATTGGACTGAACTTGTTGGTGGAGCCAACCACTGACTAAGATTAACCTTAACAACTTCACTTTTTAAGATAAATAGCATGCCACTCATCTCTCTCCTTTCAACCACCCCAATCATAGCTAATCTAAATATGGAAACTGCCAGAGGAAGTTGCTTCCAATAACCTAGATGGACTGAAGGAGGGAGTACAATAGAAATGGAACACCTTTGTAGGTGTTTCCACCTGGGAGTTTGCTTTCAGTCAGCCCACTTTATTTCATATTTAGAAGTGGTTTTTTTTTTAATTTTTCATTTAACTTTTATTAATTGCACTTTATTCATTTTGTATCCCCCCATAAGCCCCTCCCTCCGCCCCTCCCGGTCCTACCCTCCCTCCCTTTCTGCATGCATGCCCCTCCCCAAGTCCACTGATAGGGGAGGTCCTCCTCTCCTTCTTTCTTATCTTAGTCTATCAGTTCTCATCAGAAGTGGCTGCATTGTCAGGGTTCTAGGTTATCTCCATGAGTAGTCCTGAGCCTGATGGCCAACTGTTGGGCAGAGCGAATGGAATTTTATGTAAGAAGTGAGAAATAGTATGAGCTGGAGAGGACAGAGTCTCCACAAGGAGAGCAACAGAGCAAGAATATTTGAACACAGGGAACTTCCCAGAGACTCATACTCCAACCAAGGACTATTCATGGAGATAACCTAGAAGTGTTTTTTTAAAATAGAGACAAATTATAACATTCATCTAATCAAACCCTAGAATCTCCACATAACTTTATTGAACAGATAAGAGGCATATTCATTTTGCTTGTAAGATAATATATGTGTTGTGTACTAAAACGTGTGCTACATATTGTCTTTTCACCTGAAAATGGACTACAGAGGATGTGCACCAAATTAAGAACAAGTTCAAGAGCACCTATACATCAATTTAGGAGAATCCTGTGGGAGAGAGAGAGGAGAGGGAGACAGAAAGGGAGAGGGAGAGGGAAAAGTGAGAGAATGTTAAGCATGGATTCTAGGCCAGCTTTAGACAATCCAAAGCTGAAGGGCTTTTTTTTTCCTGTGTTCAGTGTTTCTTGACCCACTTCTGAAGAAAATTCTGCCTGGAAAACAGAAAGCATTCATTTCTCACTCTAACTTGAAATTTTTCTTGAGATAGAAGTCATTAATTGTGCAAAACTATGCCTCATTAGGTATGTATAAAACAGAGACAAGAGGGTTTAGAGTGAAATATTTCATAAATTATACTATAAAAGGTAAATTCTAAAGGATAATTAATAAAAGATAATATTGTAATAAGAAAGGAAATGACTGATGATCTGCTAAGGAGGAATATTTCTTATTGTAACACTATGAAATAAGAAAGACAGCTGTTAATGCTGTACTATAATCTCAGTCCTTTACTATAGTTTACCCTGTTACAAAAGCATGAAGAATAAAAATTATTCATTTCATCCTATACATCATAACTCTGAGTAATATGGAGAAATTATAACATTAATGAAGTACCTATGATTCCAAACACACACATATACACATAAATTTATTGATAAATTTGTTCTCAGAAAAATTATTAGTTGCATAGTCTTCTGATTACCCTTTTTTTCTACCCTCCTCCTCATAACTTTTCTGTCCAAATCAACCCATACCCCAATTAACACCAGTTATTTTCTCAGGTTCATAATTTTTGCGTTGATTTTTTCACACATCTAGTTTAATGAGGACTATTTGTACACATAGTATTTCTTGTGATTAGATTCACAGTCTTTATTTCCAGCTTTATTAGGTACAGAAGTTCCTAGATACTCACTTCCTCACAACTTTAGAGTTATTTAGAAATGCATATCTTATGAGTTACAAAATTAATTCTTTGTGCCACTAACATAAATAATGTTGGTGTAAGTGTAGCCTAACATCAGGTATATTTAACACTGATTAAAGTTTTTACCAGCTCTGTCAGCAAGGCAAGATAAAGATGGAGTACTCGAGAAAGCTGTGGGTATGCTAGATGTGGGTGTTGTGTTGAGAGTATACTATTACACATAAACATTCCAATTCATTTGACAAGAGGAATATAATGTCATTTTAAAGTGTGTAGATTCTAGAGTAGAGAAGGATGCTAGAGCTGTTGATCAATACTGCCAGACAAAAGGTCAGACCTATAGGGAGATTGTTTAAGGCTGTAATCTTATAACAGTCCCCTTGTCATAAGCCACTAACATGCATGGGCACCCTGGCTGGCAATTGAAGGTAAGTGAAAAAAAGTAGCAGTCTTGCAAGCAAGTGGTGACCAGAACACAGAAATTCTTGAACCACAAACACAAATTGGGCATTTCAACCAAAGAGGAATGCAAATAATGGATCATCTCAGCAAAGACCCACCTGTGAAGGGCTCCAACTCAAAAAACCAAACAGTATGTATCTCTGAACAATGAGTTAGAAACAGGACTTTATACTGTGACACTAAATTGCTGTTCTTGGAGAGAATGGAGAGCCAAAAAGCTTTAAAAGTAAAGAGTAAACCTGATAAGTTTCTGGATTTTACTAAGATTCTCTGAGAAAAGATTAAGTTACCTGCTAAGATATAGAAAATACAGGAAATTTATTTGATTTTATAAAAATGAGTGTAACCATTTTTGCCATACCAAATTGCTGTAATGACAGGATTTTGCCTATTAAATGTATGAACAGTGCAAAAATATGGGCCTTAAAATTTCATTGTGAAAAACACAGACATGGTACCCAAATAATTCATGTCTTTAACATCTGTAAAAATACTTTAGTCTACATGTTTTAAATCTTGTAACTATTAGTACTATTATTAACTACTGATATTATTAATCTTCATAATATGCAACACTGTGGCTTAGAGTTGAACTCTATGTTCTTGAATAGAGACTCACATTTCTCTTGTGAGTGTAAATCACTTTGTCTTTTGCTAATCTTGACCATATTCTTGATTCTTGCCAATGCCTAGTAGTGAACAGTAAATTGAATAAGTTTATGAATGATAAAAATGTTTTCTTTTAAGTACATGGTAGAATACTATGCAAAATTAGACATCTGACATAGCATACAGGAATGTGTTATAAAGGCAAAAAGAGGAGGTAGTTAATAATATTGAGTATTTATAAATTAAAAACTATTAGACATTCAATCCTTTTCCTCAATTATCATTCAACTTTAACATTAATCCATATGAGAACATAGAAATTAAGTATAAGGAGTTTAACAAAACAATACTAAAATGTCTGACCTGAGTGTATGCTATAAGTCCCTTACTAATCACATGCATGCTGTTAATGTATTTACTTCACCTGACAATCTTATTGCACAGCTATTTCTCTTGAGCCTATTATATAGGTGGGAACTGATGTGGCAAAAATTTAAGTTAACAGTCCAAGGCCATACAGCTATTTGTTACTAGATAGGGATAAATGGAAATCTTGCTTCTATAACCTTATTAACAGTCAGCTGTTGTGGCCTTTTCTTACTAGTCACCGATCCAGGGGCTGAACACTACAATGGTCACATAATCATAACCAAAGCCTCAGTGTCCTGTCCCTGGACTAGAAACTTTCAGTTTTTTATTGTACCAAACTCTGCCTGTTTATGCCACTTTAAAAATTGGTACCTCCCTTTTATTTGACCCAAATACTTAAAACAGGTCACACATTTAAATATGGCAAGCCCTCAAGCCCTGCAAGTGATGAGCAACTAAATTTGTTTGTGCTACTGGCAATTTTTAAAAGCCTTATCTAATCCTACTTTTATGATTAAAGTTTTACGGGAGTGTACAGATCTTTAGGATTTACATTTTATTGATAGTTATTTAACTTTACAAAACACTTTCTGAAAAATAATTGTGATAATTTTTATTTTTTCATACGTTTAATTAATTTCTTATAATATTATGATTAAAAATCTTTGAAAACAAGATGATCATACTAAGAGAGAATCATTTAAAAAGATATTTAGTGCAAGACTACTTCTATCCAAAGCACCCTCAGAACCACTTTTCCCATGCCCTCAGTGCAAACTCAAAATATTGACAGAAAAAAAAGAAAGGAAATCTACAATTCTCTATGAATTTCATTTCTTTTTTCAAATAATTTTTTTCCTTTTATTATTAGTTACATTTGTAACAAGAATTTTGGACATGTAATAAAGCCATGTGTGGATTTCTTTTTAATAAGAGTTCCTATTGCGTCTTTTATTTTCACAATTTAGAACCTCATTTCTGCCACAGAAGATTTGAAAGAAACACTCTAGACCTCTTGAAATCTATAGAAATTTAAGATTTATAAATATTCATATGAATGTATTAAGTTTACATGGCCATTTTAATTTTTTAAGACTATAGAATGCATTTGAAAATTTCTCTAATTTGATAATCTTGAATACACATAAATTTTTCATTTATTAATAATTTATATTCACTCATAGATTTTTCAGACAAACACAAGCTTCATTTGTTGTCATCTGTTATATCCTTTTACATTTACATCAGCTGGATAGGTGTGCTTGTAAAACTAAGGAAACTGTTTCTGGAGCCTTTACATAATAGCAACTGGGACACAACCACTCTTCACAAATTTACAGCAGTACAACACATCAGAATCAAAGAGTGCAAACTGCTTTGAGAAAGGAAAACTTGAAAATTAATAGAAGATGGAAAACAACTACAGAGAGAACATCCAACAATCAATATAGGAAAAAAATTATTTGCAGGAGAACAAAAGCAGAACATAAATAATGGGAGTGACATGTAGCTGCCCAGAGTATCATCACTGTAGATCTAAACTGCATTGCAACTACTGTTTCATCCCTGTGCTAACTGAGGCTTGGCACAGTAACTCAATCATCCAGGACATTCCAATGGATTCAGTGAACAAACTCCAAGTCTAAAGAAATGTCTGTTAAAGAAACCACATCCTCACTGGAACATCAAGAAAATCAAGAGTTATCTCTAGTTTAGCTTATTGAATCACATCTAGAGAACAAAACTTGAAAGAGTAGATATTGTCTTTTCGATCTCAGTTCTTTCAGTTTGTGTGTGTGTGAGAGACCGAGTATGTTAGTGTACTTATGCATTGAGGGGACAAAGAAGGACTTCATATCTTATTTTTATCATCTTTCTGACTTTTCCGTTGAGGTAGGGTCAGTATATGTTTTTCCTGTGTTTTGTCATTGAGACCTCAGTATCTTTCTCCATCACTCATCCCTACGATTTTATTCATGTTCTACATTTTCCTTGGATGCTACAAATCTTAACACAGATCCTCAAAATTGTGAAATAAGTTTTCTTACCTACTAGTATATTCCTCAGGCTAAACTCTTAAAATATTTCCACTACAATTCCCACATATTAATTTTTTGGTGACATTATAATGTCAGTACAGAGTCTTGACTAAGAATCGAGCCTATAATTTATTAGAATGATCATTGCAAAAAAAATTACTGCACCCTCACCCACAAAACACTCAACTGTCCTCTTGTACTTCTTATCTAAAAATCTCCACGATAGCCTATTTCCCTCATGTATAGGATCTCCTATTTCTTCAATGGCATGGCTTCCATTTCCTTACTCTGCAAAAATCATGGTAGAAATATCTAAATGTTTTTTAAAAGATGATAAAATTAATGGTAATTTTATTTATTTTTTAATTATTTTTTTTCTTTTTTTGCTTCTTTTTTATTAATTACACTTTATTCACTTTGCTTCCTCTCATAAACCTCTCCCTCATCCCCTCCTATCCCACTTTCCCTCCCCCTTCTTCACGCATGCCCCTCCCCAAGTCCACTGATAGGGGAGGTCCTCCTCTCCTTCCTTCTGATATTAGTCTATCAGATCTCATCAGGAGTGGCTGCATTTAACTTTGTATCCCAGCTTTGGCCCCCTCCCTCGTCCCTTCCCAATTCCGTCCCCCTCACTCCCATGCCCCTCCCCATGTCCACTGATAGGGGAGTTTCTCCTCCCAACCATCTGACCCAAGCCTATCAGGTCCCATCAGGACTGGCTTCTTTGTCTTCTTCTTTGGCCTGTTTAAGGCTGCTCTCCCCTCAGGGGGAGGTGAATAAAGAGCCAGCCACTGAGTTCATGTCAGATACAACCCCTGTTCCCCTTACTAGGGTACCTACTTGGAGACTGAGCTGCCATGTGCTACATCTGAGCAGGGATTCTAGCTTATCTCCATTCATGGTCCTTGGTTAGAGTATCAGTCTCAGAAAAGATCCCTGTGCCCAGAATTTTTGGTTCTGTTGTTCTCCTTCTGGAGCTCCTGTCCCCTCCAGGTCTTTCATCTCTCCCTTCTTTCATTGGATTCAATGCATTCTGCCCAAAGTTTGGCTATGAATCTTAGCAGTTGATAACCTGCCCAGTATACCCTTTCAGAGGCCCTCTGTGTAGGCTCCTGTCCTGTTCCCCGTGTTTTCCCTCTTCTGATGTCTACCCTGTTTTCCTTTCTGAATAAGGATTGTTCATCATACCCACGGTCTTCCTTCTTCCTTAACTTCTTTAGGTATACAGATTTTAGTGTATTTATTCTATATTATATGTCTAATAACCTGATAGTGTTACTACAAGATCTAGGTATACCATTCTTAAGCATATATCCAAAATATGCTCAAGTACACAACAAGATAGTTGCTTAACCATGTTCGTAGCAGCTGTACTCCATAATAGCCAGATTCTGGAAAAAAAACAAAAAACAAAAACAAAAATAAAAACAAAATCAGATGTCCCTCAACTGAGGAATATTTACAGAAATAGTGGTACATTTACACAATGAAATGCTACTCAACAATTAAAAAGAAGGAAATCATGAAATTTGCAAGCAAATGATGGGAACTAGCAAAGATCATCCTGTATGAGGTATCCTAGAAGCAGAAAGACACACATGGTATATACTCACTTTAGTAATTTTAAATTTGGGTCACTAAGAGTAAAAAGAACAAATATTATAAACAATGTCAGAACTGGGGGTTTTGTAGGGAAGATTGGAAAGGCTTTTAATTTTCATATAGACTGTCACTGTTTGTTCTTAATTAATTAATTGATAGATAGATCGATAGATTGATTAATTGATTAATGTTACAGCCTGATCTTAACCCCATCCCTCCTCACCTTCAGTCTCACCTTCCCTCCCTCTTCCCTCTACCCCTCAAACTATTCTTTAGAATACATATTCCATACATTCCAACTCATCAAGTTATATCAGAGCTGAGTGAGTCCTCTTACCCTGTGGCCTAGCAAAGCAGTCCCTCCTGGGGGGGGGGAGTAATTGAAAAGCTTGCAAAGAGTCTATGTCAGATAGCATTCCTGCTTCTCTAACCAGAAGACCCACAAGGCCTGATTTTCCCATCAATTACATCTTTGTAAGGGACCTAGGTCCAGTCCATGCAAGAACCTTGGTTGGTGTTTCATTCTAAGCAACCTCCTGTTGGCCTGGTTAGTTGGCTGTGTTGGTCTTCTTCTGAAGCTCCTGTCACCTCCAAGTCCTTTTCTCCTTCTCCCCAGTTTTCCACAAGGCTCCTTATGCCTTGCCCAATGTTTAGTTATGAGTCTCAGCCTCTGTTTTCAGGTGCTGCTGGGTGGAATCTCTCAGAGGACAAATCTGCTTGACTTCTATGTGCAAGCATAGAAGAGTATCCTTAATGGTGTCAAGGGTTGGTTCTCTCCCATGGGGTTGGTCTTGGCTTGAGCCAGGTATTGGTTGGACCTTTCCTCTGTCTCTGTTATATATACTCTATTTCTTATCCCTGAACATCTTGTAGGCAGGGTGAATTTTGAGTCGAAATTTTTGTGGCTGCGTTGGTGTTACAGCCATATCACCCTGAATGCCCCCAATTTTGTTTGCTCTAAATTCTAAACTTAACCAAAATTAGGTCACTTTCCTCCAGGGGACAGAAAGGAACTGGTCAGTGTGGAATAGTACCTAAGTGAAATTTCAGAAAGCTATTGTATTTTATGGTGGCTGTATATTTTGAAAAGCAAAATTACATAAATGTACATAATGATGAATGTTAATGCAAATCTATACAATTAGTATGAATTTATGTATTTCTTTTTTGTCTGCTTAAATACTGGAATGAAAAAATCCTTTCTCACTAAATTATTTTTTCTTTTTGTTTTGTTATTAAAAATATGATTATTAAATTTACTGGCTCAGTTTTCAGAACAGACCAATGAAATAATGTTCATAGACCAAGAGTATTAATTTAGGGGTTTCTGAGCCCAGTGTGAATGAGGCTCTAGGTTCAATTCCTAAATATCACACACATGTACACACAGATAATCTTTTCTTGAACTTTCATAGTAGGAGCTAAAATAGAAATTTTAAAATATGTTTGTAAAAGATGTTTTCTCTTTGAGCAAATGTTTCATTCACATATGCACCTAAAAATAATTTTAATATTAACATAATTGCTAAACTTAAAGTTGTGTGGTTAGCATAAAACCTCAGTCGTTTTTTTTCATATTTCAACATCATGTATTTATTATTATTATTATTATTATTATTTACAATTTATTCACTTTGCATCCCAGCTGTAGAACCCTCCTTCATCTTCCCCTGATCTTATCTTCCCTCCATCCCCCACAATGTCCCTTCCCTAGTCTACTGATAAGGGAGGTCCCTTTTCCTTTCTATCTGAACCTTTTAAGCCATTTAAAATGTTTTCATTAAAACATTTTCTTTGAATGGATATTTGCTAATAATAATTAATCTGTACATCAGTCACTACTAAATAATAGGTTGTAAACCCTTTATTTACAGAACATTTAAATCTACTAATTCATGAAATTGAATAGTCTTACATTTTGCAGGATATGAAAATGGGGCAATCAAGAAAGAAGTATATGAATAGGAGTAGGAATGAGACGGGAGAGGTAATATATAAAATATTTAAAAGTGAAAAAGAAGAAAGAAAATGAGACTAAAATGTTTTGCTGGGATTCTTAACAGTTGGAAGAGGTGTTTCTCTTAATCTTTTAATTATATTCTTTTTTATAATTTTAATTTTTTATTCACAATATATTCATTATATATCCCAATTGAAGCCCACTCCCTCAACTCCCCCCAGTCTCACCTTCCCTCCCTCTTCCTCCCATTCCCTTCTCCTTGTCCACTGAAAGGGGGAGCTCTCAGCTATTGCCATCTGCTCATAGATTGTTAAGTCTCATCAGGACTCTCTGGATCCCCTTCCTTCCTAGCCTGGCAAGGCTGCATCATAAGGGGTGAGTGATTAAAAAACAGTTAACTGAGTTCATGATAGAGGCTGCCACTGCTCCCCTCACTTAGAGATCCACATGGAGACTGAGCTTCCAATTGGCCACATCTGAGCAGGGGGTGTAGGTCTTTTCCATGCATGGTACTCCATTGGTGCATCAGTCTCTGCAGGACCTCCTGGGCTAAAATGTTTTAGCTTTGTGGGTATCCTTGTGAGATTCCTATCCCATCCATGTTCCTCTATTCTCACCCCTCTCTTCCCAAAGATTGGCTGTGAATCTCAGCATCTGCTTCAATGAAACATGAAATGGAAGAGGATGTCTGAATATGGAAAGATCTCCCATGCTAGTGGACCTGTAAATTTAATATAGTAAAGATGCTAATTCTTCCAAAGCAATCTGCAGATATAATTCAACCCTTCCCTATCAAATTTCCAAAACTGCTCATTGTGGAACTTGGAAGAAAAAAATATCAGCATCACATGGAAACACACAAAAATCTCTCAAGAAAGTTAAAAAATTCCTGAATGTTAAAATAACTATGGGGTGTATCACTATCCCTGATTAAAAGTTGTACTTCAGAGCTGTAGTAATGAAACCAGCATAGTATTAGCACAAAAATAGACACATCTATCAATGTAATCAAACTGAAAGCCAGACATAAATATACATACCTATTATCTCATTTATATTAAGAAACCAGGAATACACACTGGGAAAACAAAGCATCTTCATCAAATTGTGCTTGTAAAAATGGCTGTCTGGATGTAGAACAATGCAAATATACTCACATTTATCATGCACAAAAAATCAAGTCCAATTCGATCTAAGACCTCAACATAAAATGAGATACACTAAACTTGATAGAAGAAAAGCTTCTGTAAGGCAAAGGACACTGTAATTTGGACAAAGTAGAAGCCTACAGAATGAGAAATGTATTTACCAACTCCAAAAATTTGATAGATGGCTAATACTATATGTATATAATTATATACACACACCCATATATATATGCCAAAACCATACAGTGGAAAAAAGAAAAGCATCTTCAACAAATGTTGCTGGTCTAACTGGACGTCTGCATTCAGAAAACTGCAAATAGACCGGTATTTATAACCTTGCAAAAATCTCAAGTCCAAGTGGATCAAAGAACTTGACATAAAAACAGAGACTCTAAATCTATTAGGAAACAAAGTAAAGAAAAGTCTGGAATTCATTGGCAATGGAGAAAACTTTCTGAACGGAACATCAAGCATAAGCTATGAGATCAACCATTAATAAATGAAATTCGTGAAACTGAGAAGCTTCTGTAAAGCAACGGGCAATGTCATCAGAAGAAAACATCAACCTGCGATCTTCACCAACCCAATATCAGACAAAGGCCTAATATCCAAAATATATAAATAACTTAAGAAATTAAACATTAACAAATCAAATAATCCATTTAAAAAATGTGGTACAGAGCTAAACCCAGATTCACAATACATGAATCTCGAATGGCTAAGAAACACTTAAAAATGCTCAATGTCTAAGCTATCAGAAAAATGCAAGTCAAAACTACACTGATATACTAGCCTACAAACAGAATGGCTAAGATTAAAAACCAGAATGTGCTTCTCTGCCATTCGATAATCCTCTACAGAGAATTCTCTGTTTAGCTCTGTTCCCCATTTTTTAAGTGGATTACTTGATTTGCTGCTTTTCAGCTGCTTTTTTTAAAATTTTTTATTAATTACACTTTATTCATTTTGTATCCCCCCTTAAGCCCCCCCGTCCTCCCCTCCCGATCCAACCCTCCCTCCCCTTTCTGCATGAATGCCACTTCCAAAGTCCACTGATAGGGGAGGTTCTCCTCTCCTTTCTGATCTTAGTCTATCAGTTCTCATCAAAAGTGGCTGCATTGTCTTCTACTATGGCCTGGTAAGGCTGCTCCCCCCTCAGGGGGAGGTGATCAAAGAGCAGGCCAATCAGATTATGTCAGAGGCAGTCCCTCTTTCCATTACTATGTAACCCACTTGGACACTGAACTGCCATGAGCTACATCTGTGCAGGGGTTCTAGGTTATCTCCATGAATAGTCCTTGGTTGGAGTATGAGTCTCTGGGAAGTTCCCTGTGTTCAAATTTTCTTGTTCTGTTGCTCTCCTGAATATCGAATGGCAGAGAAGCACTTAAAGAAATGCTCAACCTCATTAGCCTCAATGTCCATGTGGGTTACATAGTAATGGGAAGAGGGACTGCCTCTGACATAATCTGATTGGCCTATTCTTTGATCACCTCCCCCTGAGGGGGCAGCAGCCTTACCAGGCCACAGTAGAGGACAATGCAGCCACTTTTGATGAGAACTGATAGACTAAGATCAGAAAGGAGAGGAGAACCTCCCCTATCAGTGGACTTTGGAAGTGGCATGCATGCAGAAAGGGGAGGGAGGGTGGGATGGGGAGGGGAGGAGGGAGGGGCTTAAGGGGGGATACAAAATGAATAAAGTGTAATTAATAATAAAAAAAAAAACAGAATGTGGAGAAAGGGGAATACTTCTCCATTGTTGGTGGGAGCGCAAAATTGAACAACAAATCTGGAAATCAATCTGTGCTTTCTCAGAAAATTAGGAATAGTTCTATCTCAAGACCCTGCTATACTATTCCTGAGCATATGCCCAAAAGATGTTCCAACATATAGCAAGGATGTTTACTCAACTATGTTCATAGAGGCTTTATTCATAGTCACCAGAAACTGGAAACAAACTAGATGTCCCTCAACTGAAGACTGTATAAAGAAATTGTGTTATATTTACACAATGGAATACTATTTAGCTATTAAAAACAAAGAAGCCATGAAATTTGCAAGTAAATTTCTAGTTCTTTTGAACTAGAAAAAAAAATCATCCTGAGTGAGGTAACCCAGACCCAGAAAAGACATACATGCTATTTACTTACTTATAAGAAGATACTAGACCTATAGTATAAGAAAAACATACTACAATCCACAGACCCAAGAAGCTTTGTAACAAGGAGGGCCAAAGGGATGGTGCTGGAATGTCACTTAGAAGGTGATATAGAATAGTCAGCAGAAGTGAATGAAGAGAGGGACTGGCCAGGAGATGAAACAGTAAAGGAAACAAGGGTGAGGATCAGATGTGGAGAAAACAGGGTTGAAAAGTGAGAGTGATGGGAACACGAGTGGGAATGGAAGGAGGCATCTCTTTGTCAAAATGGAGCCCAGGGACAGGGTAGGCTCCTAGAAGGATATGGGTGTGACTTAGCTCAGACTCTGAATGGAGGAACATCACTATTGATATGAACAACTCCCTGCCCTGGAAGACTAGTGTGAGGAGTGAAACAACAACCAAGCATAATAATCGCAATAATCATTGATCAAAAAATTACCCTACCTACAAGAAGCACAAGGAAAAAGAGGGAACAAAGATTGAGCCAATGTCCAATAATTGGCCCAACCTGATACCCACCCCATGTTAGAGAATCAGGCCCTGATATTGTTAATGTTGTTCTGCTATGCTTTCAAAAAGAAGCCTAACTTGACCGCTGTCTGGGAAGCTGCAGCCAGCAGTAGATCATCAAAACTGATCCTGGGACTTGTAGCCAAGCATGGGACAGAGTTCTGGGCATACTGTGGAAATATTGGAGAAAATATGGAAGGACCTGGAGGAAACAGGAAGCTCACAAGAAGGCCAACAGAAACAACTAACCCAGACCCATGGAGGTTTACAGAGACTGACACATCAACTAAGAAGCATGCAAGTCTGGATGTAACCGTCCTGCATATATGTGGCAGATGGGTGGTTTAATCTCATGTAGGTTGTTTGGTCAGTGAATATGTGGGTCTGTTTCTATCATGGATTCTATTGCCTGCTTTTGGATCAATTCCCCTTGGCAGGACTACCTTGTGTGACCTCAGTGAATGAGGATATGCTCAGTCCTGATATGCTCTGTTGTGATGGGGAGGGTTTATACTGGAAAAGAAAATCGTCCCTTTTATGAGGAGAAAGGAAGAGGGAAAGAGAGATGGAGGGAAACGGAGGCCTGGGAGAGAGTAGGTAGGGTACATCCTTGGGATGAAAAGTAAATAAAAATATTTGTAATGAAAAAAAAGAAGAAAACAAAAAAGAATCTACATACCAAAACTCTTAATAACCCAAACCAAAATGGAGTACAGATCTAAACAAAGAATTTTCAAAAATTCTTAAAGAAATCTTCAGTATCTTTTGCCATCATGGAAATTTAAATCAATCAACTTTTATATTCCATCTTACACTGTCAGAATGGCTATGATAAATAATACAGGTGACAGCACATCTGGTGAGTATATAGAGCAAGGGAGTTACTCCTCCATTTCTGTTGGAAGTGTAAATCTGTAAAGCCACTACAGAAATCAATAAAGCAGTTACAATGAAAGTTGGAAAACAATCTACCTCAAGACCTAATTAAACCATTTTTGAGTATATAACCAAAGTCCACTTTATTCTACCACAAGAACACTTGCTGAACCCTGTTCATTGTTGCACTATTCGTAATAGCAAGATATTGAAAATAACTTAGCTGTCCATCAACAGAAGAATGAAGAAAATATGGTACATTTACACAACTGAGTAATTACTCATGTTAAGTAAGAGACACTATGAAATTTGTAGGCAATAGGATGGAACTAGAAAAAATCATTTTGAGTGCAATAATCCAGGCCAAGAAAGTTAAATAGGGTATGTATTCACTTCTGTGCACCTGTTAGCCATTGAATAAAATGATAACCAGCATACAATCTATAGACCCAGATATGTTAGGTATAGAGGAAGAGACTAAGGGGGACACATGGATCTTCCTGGGAAAAGAAAATAGAATAGATGTTATGAATGAACTATAGGCAAGTGGGAACAGAAATGGGAAGACCAGGTGGGAGAAGAAAAGGTAAATAGGGTTTAGAGAGGGAAGGTAGGGAGAGGCAGCTGTAATTAAGCGACTATGGAAACCTAGTACAGTGGAAAGTCCCTAAAATATATGAAGACAATCCAAATAAGGTCTTCTAATGATCTGGGAGATGGAATCCCAAATGGATATCTCTTGTCATTAAGGGAGGCTACAAGTCCCAGGACTGTGTTGAAAGCAATTGAGTTGTTGGTCATAGTAAGTCCCCAAACAAGTCATATCATTGCTAAGATAATGGGCTGCTCTCAGAAAACTGACTGTGGAAATTCATTGCTGAGGACAACACTCATACAACTCCCTGAACATGGAGTTTAACTGATACCTATATAAGAACTTAACTGAAAGTTCTTTTGACTTTGTAGAATGAATGTGCTGTGTAGAGTACACATAAGAAAATTAGAAAAATAAGCACAGTCACAAAATCTTTGACCTATAAGATATGCTAGGGCAATGATGGAACAGAAATTATGGAAGTATTCAACAATCTTTGATTTGACTAAAGTCCCACTACACAAGAAGGAATCCATATCCAACACTACTGGGGAGACCAAGAACCAGGGACTTGGATAGACCAGAGTCCTAGGTTAAAATCAAACATTACTGATCTAAACAAAATGTATCAAAACAGGAAAGTGACTCCGAATGATACTTTGCTATAATCATAGATCAGTACCTTATCATCAAAGAAGAATCTCATGTAGCAGATTGGCATAGACTCAGAGACCCACACACAGATATTACATGAAGAAGGAGAGTCCTTGGAACACACATTTCTAAATTGTATGTCCCCATCAAATCCCTCCCATCATAGCCAGGGAATGCCACAAATGAGGAGAGAAGAATGTAAGACTCGGAGTATATAGAAGATATCAGGAGAACACAACCCTGTAAATCAACTAGGCAAGGTGCATATGAACTAACAGAAACTAACAGCAAGCACAGGGCCTGCATGGGTCTGAAAGAGATCCTCTGGTGTACATTAGAGATTTCTTGTTAGTAGCTTTATCATAAAAATAACTTTTAGTTTGATAAAAATTTAATGTGTTTCCATAAATGACAGACTACACAGATATAACTGTGCTTTATAGTTTTTTTTTTGTTAAAATTTGTACAAACTAGAGTTGAAAAGCAAGGTATTGCTAAAAAGAATTTCAGAAAATTTCAGTATGTAGTACAATTTTTATAATTAAGTCATGCTAAAAGTACTAATAGTAAAAACACAAAATAGAAATACTGAAATACCATTACTAGGGAACCCACTGAATTTTTGAACAAGCTAGACACCTTAAATAATTTTGTTCAGTTTAAAAAAAAAAAAACGACAAGCTAGTGATAATTTAAAATGCTAATATTATGTGTTTGTTTTCGGTATAGAAGTCATTTCATGGACATTTTGTATTTGTAATTAAATTATAGAAATTCAAACGAGAATAATAAAAATAAAATTTATAATATGAAGAAGTTTGAGTCACCATATGAAATAGTCTTTGATTTTCAAATTCAAGATGAAAAATTTTAACCTCAAATTTTTAACCTCAAATCATTATCCAATTGTTGTAACTGAACATAAAGGAAGAGACCAATTAATTTAAGTGATTGAATTTTTTCCATCATCACCAAGCAAAATGAATATTAGATAATATTTATTTTAAAGATGTGCTCATGATTTTAAGTACAATACTATAAGCCATGTGTTATAGTAATAGAAAATTGGTAATCTTGTTTATATAGCTCAGGAAAGTGTACAAAATAAGTACTTATTAAATATTTACTTTATAAAACATTTTCAGTAGTTTACTCTCCAGTAATATTTCAAAGCCAAACTATATATCTGTATAAAAGCTCCTCATGGTCTGTGTTGCCTTGTTCTTTTACCTCACTGTTATGTTCATAAAGTTTTCAACACACACTCTCTTCATGCAGCTGACATTGCACTGTCAAGGGTAACTTCATGCATTTTCCCTGTTTACTTCCAATATATTACTAAATATAAATGAAGTGATTTCTACTTAGTTATAAGATTCTGTTAAAGATGATCTGCATTAGGAATGTAAAATTGTCAGGTTACATCAGACTGTGAAATTGTGGAAGAAATATAAATTTCCATAGATTTTGCTAAAGTGTGGACATGTTTCTGCCAGTATCTTTCCAGGCTATGGTCATTTTATATTTACTGAAGCAAGTGGCTAAAGGGTTTTATAGTAGTAGGGAAGATGCCCCAGCAAGAACAGAAATTGACTGAATAAATACCAAAAATATATCTTTCAAGGAGAACCTTAAGCATCGTAAATGCCAAGGGTCTGGAATAAATACCAACAGCTGTCAAGATCCACATGTAACAAAGTTTACTAACAATGAAATAAAACATTAATATATTTGGTGTAATTTAGAAATTCAAAAACTCTAGCTAATGAGACTAATGAGTAAATGTCATGGCAATACTTTCCGTGGAGAAAGTTCATACTGACAGTTCCAAAGAGATCTCATTATCAAAAGAACTTGTATTTCCACTAACATGAAATCTAAGCATCTGAATGTGTAAATATAGTTGTTTTGGGATCGGTTTTGTTTTGCAATTTGGTTATACTGTGGTCTAGAACTCACAATGCAAAAATTAGACCATTGCCATTATAATTACATGTGGTGAGGATTTTTATTAAAGTGTGGTTGCTCTTAACACACATCCATTCTTTTTTTTTTTCGTATTTTATTTTTTTCTTATCAGTTACATTTTATTAACTATGTACCCCAGCCGTGTCCCGATCCCTCATTCCCTCCCAGTCCCTCTCTCCCTCCCTCCTCTCCACCGTGCCCCTTGCCAAGTCCACTGATAGGGGGGACCTCCTCCCCATTCATCTGATCCTGTTTTATCAGGTATCCTCAGGACTGGCTGCAAAGCCAGTCTCCTCTGTGGCCTAACAGGACTGCTCCTCCCTTGGGGGGTGGGGAGGCCAAAGAGCCAGCCATTGAGTTCCTGTTAGAAATAGTCCTTGTTCCCCTCACTATGGGAAACCAATTGGTTACTGAGCTACCACAGGCTACATCTGAGCAGAGGTTCTAGCAGCAAGTTCTATCACCGGCGCCCCCCCCCC
>NW_026595872.1:32785-34469 GCF_907164565.1 Psammomys obesus
CCCCCCCCCCCCCCCCCCCCCCCCCCCCCCCCCCCCCCCCCCGCAGAGAAACGCCGCCAGCTCAGGATCTGACTGAGAAGTCACACATCCATTCTTATTTTCCTTTTATTTCTGTCAACCCTTCCTGTTCCCTAGAGGTCCCTTTCCCCTGTTCAAGGCATTTTGTTTTGTCTTGGTTTGGTTTGGTTTGGTTTGGTTTTTCACCCACTGAGTTTAACTAGAATCATCCATCTGAGTGACTATGGAGCTATCCAATGGAGCCTAGTGATCCTACCAGTGTGTACATATTTGAATATGCTGATGCCTACTCTCATAGAATCTATCCGTCAGTAGGCAGTATTTCAAGAGAGAGGTCTATACATTAATTGTTGCTAGAGAAGAAAAAAACAAGTTCCAAAAGATGTATTCATCCATCTGTCACTCAACAACAATTCGTTATGGTTGTCATATTATACTTTCTGTAAAATTAAAGTTTATGGATATCATTCCATGTGTGCATATTTCATAGTGTACCTATTTATTTGAGGACAACTGTCTTTAATTGACATTATTTATGAGCTAAGAAAGCTCAATTTTCCCTTTTTATTTTTTTTATTTTTATTAATTACATTTATTCACTTTGTATACTAGCTGTACCACCATCCCCCAACCCCACCCAATTCCACCCTCCCTCCCTCTTCTTCTCCTATGCCCCTCCCCCAGTCCTCCTCCCCTTCCATCTGACCCTAGTCTATCAGGTCTCATCAGGACTGGCTTCTTTGTCTTCCTCTGGACTGGTAAGGCTGCAACCCCCTCAGGTGTAGGTTATCAAAGAGCCAGCCACTGAGTTCATGTCAGAGACCATCTCTGTTCCTATTATGGAGAACCCTCTTGGACACTGAGCTGCCATGGGCTACATCTGTGCAGGGGTTCTAAACTATCTCCATGCATGGTCCTTGTTTGTACTATTAGTAACAGAAAAGAAATTTGGTTCTGTTGCTCTCCTTGTGGAGATCCTGTTTCCCCCAGGTCTTTCTATCTCCCCCTTCTTTCATAAGATTCCCTGCACTCTGCCCAAAGCTTGGCTATGAATATCAGCATATGTTTCGATACCATGCTGGGTAGAGTCTTTCAGAGGCTCTCTGTGATAGACTGCTGTCCTTTTCCCTGATTTCTCCCTCTTCTGATGTCCATCTTGTTTGCCTTTCTGAATGAAGATTGTTGAGGATCTTAGCAAGGTCCTCCTTCTTGCTTAGATTCCTTAGCTGTACAGATTTTAGTATGATTATCCTATATTATATGTCTAATATCCATTTTAAGTGAGTATATACCATGTGTGTCTTTCTGCTTCTGGGATACCTCACTCAGAAATATTAGAAGAGTTCAGTAAGATGTGGGTTTCTTACTCCACAAGGAATGTAAGTAAAATTGTCTAGATTAAGAGAACAGTTTAAATAGATTTTGGTATTCTATTAGTTTATTTTCCAACCCTGTGACTATTTGCATTTTCTTAAAATTACACCTGCTGCTATAGATGTCTTTCATTAGAATCTAAATAGCCACATCAATATTTCTTCTAGAAAGCTAGCTAAGGTACAAAATTTAAAAGCCAGACCATAGTAAATTAAGCTGATTTTGAGCATTAAGTCTAAACAGCAGCACTAAAAAAAAAAAAAAAAAAAAAAAAAAAAAAAAAAAAAAAAAA
>NW_026595872.1:34569-69899 GCF_907164565.1 Psammomys obesus
AAAAAAAAAAAAAAAAAAAAAAAAAAAAAAAAAAAAAAAAAAAAGAATTCTGTACTGCACTCACTGAGACTAAGCAGAAGCCAGTTGTAAGCCACAGGCCAAAATAACTGATCATTGTCTGAAAACATGGTGAGAAAGTGGGACAGTGAAACAGATTTATTCTATTTCCCTCATTCCAGGTAGATGTTGATCGAAATAATAAGAGATTTTAAATGCTACCACAAAGCTCTGCTCTACTCTTTGATACTTCCTGTCTCTTGTCTGCAATTTTTTTCTTCATAAAATATGGCCAGTTAAAGAAAAAGAAAAATAGTTTCTATTCGTTAATGATTAATTTAGGCTACTTGGCAAGTAGAATTTTGAGCACTGACAAAGAAAAACAAAACAAGATATCCAACAACAACAAAAAAGTCAGATTTTTACTTATCACCACACTACTATCTGTTATCTGACCCTGCTTGTTTTCATTTCATGAAGTTGAACTTCCTTCTCTGCTGTTTAGAAAGATTTTTCTCCCACATTACTGCTATTGATATGATAACTCCAATTTCAAATACAAATCAAAAGTTAGCTCACAAGTCCTTATGGCTGGCATAGTCACAGCCAATTTGACAGCACATGGTACAGATCTCAATTATTGTTCTTAACCAGGATATTATTTCTATCAACCAACATCTCCCGAAAATGTGGTGCTCATTATTTTAATTATTATTTATTACAATTCATTCACTTCATATCCTGGCTAAAGCCACCCCGCCCATCTCCTCTCAGTCCAACCCACTCTTCCTCTTCTCCCACTATGCCCATCCCATAGTCCACTGATAAGATGTCCTCCCCTTATATCTGATCCTAGCCTATCAGGTCTCATCAGGGCTGGCTACATAGTCTTCCTCTGTGGCTCCATCCCTGAGTTGGAGATGTTCAAAGATTCTGCCACTGAGTTCATGTCAGAGACAAACCCTGATCCCCTTACTAAAGAGGCCTATTGGAAACTAAGCAATTGACGAGCTTCATCTGACCTGGGGTTCTAGGTCCTCTGCATGCATAGTCATTGGTTGAAGTATAGGTCTCTGCAGGGCCCCCTGGGCCCAGGTTTTTTACTTCATTGGTCTCCTTGTGGAGCTCCTGTCCCCTCCAGCCCTTGCTATCTACTCTTTCTTCCGTGAGATTCCCTGTAATCTGTCCAGTGTTTGGATATGAGTTTCAGCATATGCTTCAATACCCTGCTGGGTAGAGCTTTTCAGAGACACCCTGTGGCAGGCTCCTGTCCTGTTTGCTTTCTTCTATTACTTCCAATTTCTACCCTGTTTGCCCTTCTGAATGAGGTTTCAACCTCTTCCCTAGAGTCTTCATGTTGTTCAGCTTCCTTAGGACTAGAGTTTAAAAAGTTTATCCAATATTATATTCCTAATATCCACTTATAAGTGAATATATACCAAACGTGTCTTTCAGCTTCTGGATTACCCCACTCAGAATGATCTTTTCTAGTTTCATCCATTTGCCTACAAATTTCATGATTTCCTTATTTTTAATTGCTGAGTAGTTTTCCACTGTGTAAATGTACCGCAATTTCTGTATCCATTCCTCAGTTGAGAAACATCTGGCTTGTTTCCAGATTCTGGCTATTACAAGTAAAGCTGCTATGAACAGAGATGAGTGTCCTTGTTCTATGGTTGATCATCTTTCAGATATATGCCCAGGAGTGGTATGGGTAGATCTCAATGTAGCACTATTCCTAATTTTCTGAGAAAGCACAGGATTGTTTTCCAAAGTAGATGTACAGGGGTACATTCCTACCAGCAAAAGAGGATGGTTCCCATTTCTCCATTTCCTATCCAGCATTTGTTATCTCTGAGTTTTTTGATCTTGTCATTCTGGTGGGTGTAAGGTGAAATCTCAGAGTTGTTTTGATTTGCATTTCCCTGATTAATAAGGATGTTGAGCATTTCTTTAAGTGTTTCTCTGCCATTTGATATTACTCTGTAGAGAATTCTCTGTTTAGCTCTTTACCCCATTTTTAATTGGATTGCTTGATTTGTTGTTTTTTCACTTCTTTAGTTCTTTATATTCTGGATATTAGTCTTCGGTCAGATGTAGGGTTGGTGAAGATCTTTCCCCAGTCTGTAGGCTGTCCTTTTGTTCTGATGACTGTGTCTTTTGCTTTACAGAAGTTTTTCAGTCTCATGATGTCCCATTTATTAATTGTTGCTCTTAGAGCCTGTGCTGTTGGTGTTCTGTTCAGAAAGTTGTCTCTTGTGCCAATGAAGTCAAGGATCTTCTCCACTTTTCTTCTAACAGATTTAGTGTGCCTCGTTTTATGTTGAGGTCTTTGATCCACTTGGACTTTAGTTTTGTTCAGGGTGATAAGTATGGATCTATTTGCATTTTTCTACATGTAGACCTCCAGTTAGACCAGCACCATTGGTTGAAGATGTTTTCTTTTTTCTATTGTATGGTTTTAGCCTCTTTGTCAAAAATAAAGTATCTGTGGGTGTGTGGGTTTATTTTTGGGTCTTTGATTCGATTCAATTGATCCACAAGTCTGTTTGTCCATATAAATTGTATAAATTTATATGAAGTGATACTATACACTGAACTACGTGTATCCTTTAGTTTATACATAGAAGCTAAAATTCAAAACTGAAAGGAAGTTATAAGGGATTTATAATTAGTTTTTAAAAAATTGTTTCCATTATAAGTCATAAAAATTACAGTGCTGTTGGAGAGAACTTTATAATCTACATGAGTATGAAGCTCTCTCAATAGACACTAATACTTATTACAACTCTTCCTAAAAAATGAGAGATGTGACCTATCATTCAAATGGAATTCTCTGTCACCAACTACATTAAGGGCCACAGAGAAAAGCAATCATCTATTAAAAAGTGAAGGTGAGCAAGGGAAACAAGGACTATTTCTAACAGGATCTCAAGGGCAGGCTCTTTGTCCCCCCCAGGGGAGGAGCAGTTTTGTTAGGCCACAGAGGAGGACTTTGCAGCCAGCCTTGAAGATACCTGATAAAACAGTGTCAAATGAAAGGGGAGGAGGTCCTCCCCTATCAGTGGACTTGGAAAGGGGCAGGGAGAAGACCAGGGAGGGAGTTGGGGAGGGGGAGGGAATGAGGGAGCGGGATACAGCTGGGACACAGAGTTAACAAATTGTAACTAAAAATAAAAATAAAATAAAATAAATTTAAAAAATTTTAAAAAGTGAAGGTGAGAAAATAGTGTTTGCTTTCCAAACTTAGCTATTTCTCAGTGATATATAGACCAACCAAAGACCATGCATGGAGAGGACATTGGTCCCCTACACAGATGTAGCCAATAGGCACCTCAATATCCATGTGAGTCCCCTAGTAAGGGAAACAGGAGCTGTCTCTGACATGTACTCTGTTTTCTGCTCTTTAATTACTTTTTTCTGGTAGGGTGGCCTTCCCTGGGGCTAAGAAGAAGAGAATGCAGGCTGTCCTAATAAGATATGGTATGCAGGTGTCACTTTTTAGGGGAGGAGGGCTCATCCTTACTGAAGACTAAGGAGAGAGATATTGGGGGTGGGGGTAGAAAAGGGAGGGTAGGTAGGTCCAGGAGGAGATGAGGGAAGAAGCAAAGATTGGGATGTAAATTAATAAATTAGTAAAAAATAAATTTAAATTAGTAAAAAAGTAATAATATTGTTATGTTTCAAAAAAAGAATCATGTCTAAAGGTGAATAAATTTTGGCAGTTGGTAGTAGAGCACACAGGTTCAATCTACAGCATGAGAACAAGAGAAAGGAGGAAAATAGGCAAAAAAGGAGAATGGAGATCCATGATGATATGGTAGAAAATAAACCTAGTAGTCATTTACTTATCTCCTATTAGACTGATCACTGTTGTCATTCATATTCAACAATAATTTGGATATTTTTTCTGTTTTCAACTACTTTGTTGTATTTTTCAATCCAGGATCTGTCTAAGAAGCTCAGGTTGTTTTGGGGTGCAACATGTCCTCCAGGGTGACCCGAATTTCATATGCCAGACTATTTCTGTTTTACAAATGGCAGTATTACAGGTATGCCTTATTCACAGCTTTACTTTTGGTTTAATATTTGGTATAGTTAGAGGTATTTTATGTATGCTGTACAATTTGGTGAAATTATAGAGTAAGAAATAATGAAAAACATTATTTACTTTAATGTGTGTTAGCAACATAATTCTATAACTAGCATGAGTCCACACATTAGTCCAAAGAGCAACATAGTATATACTCACTTATAAGTGGATATTAAATAAATAAATAGATAGATAAATAAATAAATAAAATACTTAGGTACACAGACATGTACACTAAATAAAAAAAAATTAGTGCCCTATTAGTGGACTTGGAAAGGGGCAGGGAGGAGATGATGGAGGGAGGCTGGGATTGGGAGGGGGATACAGCTGGGATACAGAGTTAACAAAATGTAACTAATAAGAAAAAGAAAAAATTAAATTTTATTAGAAAAAAATTAGAAGAAACCAAAGCAAAGAGTGATGCTTAGGTGAAACATGTATACTATCATGGATAAATGTATAAAGGATCAATATATATATATATATATATACATATATATATGTATATATTATACAATATATATACATATATGTATATAGAAAGCATTTCATCTCTAGTGTTCCTAACTTGGTATTATAATATATTTTTATAATATATGATAAACGTACAGGAATCTATAGACCTAAAGAATCTAATCAACAAAGAGGTTGTTGTAAGATCCTCCCGGGTTTCAGCACCACTGTTGGGAACAAATTAAATAATGATAATCAGGTACACAACAGATTTTATATGAAGGAGTTTTATTAGATGGAGATGAAGATAGAGAAAGAAGGGAGAGCAGGACGTGATGGGGAAAAGAGAGAGGGCCACCCCGACAGAGAAAGGGGAGAGGTCAGGGAGCCAGGAGGGATCAAGAGAGAGCAAGAGGGCAAGAGAGAAACCACATGTTGGGTTACTCCCTTGAAGAGGCAAGGTAACCACGCCTTCCAGGTGTGGCCACCTGGCTGGCAACACATGATGACATCATAGGTTGCTAGGCAACCCAGAAGCAGGTGCCTAAGTACTAACATTGGTCCCTAGGAAAGATGCATAATTCTCATTCAGAAGGGAAAACATGATAGAAACCAGAAGTGGTAGAAGAGGGGGGAACAGGATGGGAGCCTATACCCCAGATGTCCTCTAAAAACCTCCACCCAGAAGAGGATTGAAGCAGATGCAAAGACTCACAGCCAAACTTTGGAGAGAGTGCAGGGAACCTTATGAAAGAAGGGGGATATAATAGCTCCGGGGGGATGGTAGCCACACATGGAGACCAACAAAGCCAAAAAAAGCTGGGCTGAAGGGGGGACTGCAGAGATTGATGCACCATTCCAAGACTATACATAGAGAGGATCTGGAACCCATGCTCAGATTAAGCCCATAGACAGCTGTCTCAACATGCATCCTCTAGTAAGGGGAGAAGAGACAGTCTCTGATATGAACTTGGTTGCCTGCTCCTTGATCACTTCTACCTGATAGGGTTGCCTAGCAGGCCCACAGAGGAAAAGGATCCAGGCTGTCCATATGGAACCTGATAGGCTAGGGTTAGACAGTAGCAGAAGAGGACTTCGCCCTTCAGTGGACTAGGGAAGAAGGTTAGAGGGAGGGTGGAACCATGAGCAGATAAGGGTGGGAGCTACAACTAAGATACAAAGTGAATAAATTGTCAATCATAATAATAATAAAATAAAACAATCTAGAGCATTTGAGAAATATATTTTTTAAATGTATATGTTACATACTGTTGATATGTTATGCTAAACATGCTATATATTCTTCTAACATACAGAAATAAAATGAATCTTTAATTTTTCCTAAAAGCTTTTATATTCAGAAAAGTTCAGAGATTTTATAAAAGCATACCACTGATTATCAACATTAAGGACCATAGTAAACAATTGCTTGAAATAAAAAACAAACTTTTTAGTAGTATGCTTCAAAGTATAAGTGTATCTATAGTAAGCAGCTTATCCTTTTTCAGTTAAAATAAGACTTTTACTAAACCATGATTCGACTCTTACAATGTAACTGTAATGATTATCTATATTATTAGCCAAAATTGACTATACCTCATAAGATTTTATTTATATAGGAATTCTTTTTTCATGGGATAGAACCAATAAAACATTCACATTTCAACTTTTAAAAGTCACAGTGTTAGAAGCATACAAACAAAGCAATATAGTAGACAGAGTCCATTATAATATAATTATACCTAATCATTACTTTTTGTTTTGGTTATCTTCTATTTTTTTATATTTATTTAATGTACATGTCTGGTACCTAAGTATTTACATATATTTATATGCATTGTGTGTTTGCAGAAAAGGGCACCAGCCCTCTTGTGAATGTAGAAGCACAGTGATTGTAAGCTACCATTTAGGTACCAGGAACTAAGTGTGTCTCTCCTACAAGAGCAGTAAGTACTGTTAGCCACTGAGTCATTTTTACAGCCCCTACTTTTGTTTTTGGAACAGGATTTTACTTTATAGATGAGGCCCACAGTCCTTCTGCATCCCAGGCTGTCCTTTACATTCAGTCCTTTTGTCAACATCCCTAGAGCCGAGATTTCAAGACTGTATCAAAACAATTAGGTCAAATCACTGCTTTGATAACAGAATCTAAAAGCTAGTAGACACCAAGCTAATAGGAGATTGAATGTAGTATAAAAAATTTAGAGCTCTCAGTCCTATAATAAAAATATGAATATATTTTATATAAAAAGACACTAGGTTTTTTTTGTTTTTTTTTACTGGTCTAGTAAATAGAAAAATACAATTGTAAAGCAGGTATTTCAAAACATGAAACAAAAGTATCTTTCTTGCCAAAAGAGTCTTCTAGCATCCGTTGTAATGCAGAACAATTATAATGGAATAAGGAAGAGTAAGGAACACATGCTAAGTAAGCAAAATATAAAATATGAAGCATGATATTATTTTGGTTAATGAATTTTATTTCAAATGTTACAGAAGTGACTTGTGAACTTTTTCCCCAGAAGATCACTTTTCATATATATATATATATATATATATACATACATATATATATATATGTATGTATATATATATATATATATATATATATATATTGCAGTTTAACATGATTTCTGTGTAATCTAATAAGAAAAGTAAATTCTCTCTCACACAATAGCTAGATGTTGGAAAATGAATACACTTCGGTCAGTCATTTACAATTGTAAATAGTAAATCTTTTGGCAAAAGAGATAATTTTAAATATATACCTCAAAACATTAGGACTTTGGTTACACTATAAATGTCACATCGTACTACAAAATTATGAAAACTAAATACATTTTTATATTTTTGCATTTTGGGGGAATGATTTAGTTAGTAAATCACTAATCTTACAAGTATGAGATCTCACTTTGATCTCCAGAAAACATGCAAAAAGCTGAGCATGGCATCATGGTCTTTTGCATTAAGTCATGGATAGTATACTGGCAGATTCCTGGAGCTATCTGGCCAGCTAATATTTCCTACTAAACAAAGGTCCAGCACAATTTGTCCTCTTACCTCCACACACAAGTCCACAGACATTTGCCAAGATATACATGACACACAGATGAACATATACATACAAATAAATAAATATAAAATAAAGCATTTCATCTCTAGTGTTCCTAACTTGGCATTATAATATAATAACAATATAAATCAGTGTAATCTTGAAAATATAGTTTAATTACTATTGCAAGAACTACATAAAAGTTCAGACACTTTATCATATCCATTAAAATACTATTACTAGTCATACCAATGAATGAATAACAAAGAAAATAACAAAAAAAAAAAAAAGGAAAGACATGACTGTTCCTAGGTACAGTGTGGAGAATGTCTATTGTAGATATGAGAGATACATAGCCAGAAGCAGGGACATCTGAGAGAATCTAGATTTAATATGACTCTGAGCTAGGTAGGTAAGGAGATAGGAAAGAGGGGAAAATGAACAGCCAGGAGAACAAGAGATTAAAGGGTAGACAAAAAAAGAGACAGGTAACCAAAATGGCTGGATTTTATATAGAAGAGCCACTAGGGGAAGAGCAACCCAGACACTGGGCTCAAGAAGTTTAGGGTAGGGTTCATGGTATGCAGGAGTAACAGGTAAGTGCTGTGAAAATCTAGGATAACTGGTGGCCAGGTCTGCTTTGATATGTTAAATAGGCACCTTAGCTGTTTGTCCTGTGTTTGAGACCTAAAACCAAATAGTTATTATTTTGAAACAAGTATAATGAAATATTCTATGAAACATAAGACATACAGTAGAAGAGATGTTCCATTGTGGATTGTCACTAAACTATCAATAACTTTTTGGAATAAACAGCAACAAAAGTCAGCCTTTACATGAAAGTAGTATTAGTTAATGACATGTCAAAACACATTAATCCATGGTCTAAACCTTTTTTTGTAGTCTTTTTTTAACTTTTATTAGCACTTTATTCACTTTGTATCCCCCTATAACCCCTTCCCTCTTCCCCTCCTAATCCTTCATTCCTTCCCCCTTCTTCATGCATGCCCGCCCCATGTCCACTGATAGGGGAGGTCCCCCTCTCCTTACTTCTGATCTTAGTCTATAAGATCTCACCAGGAGTGCTGCATTGTCATCTTCTGTGGCCTGGTAAGGCTGCTCCCCCCTCAGGGGGAGGTGATCAAAGAGCAGGTCAACCAGATTATGTCAGAGGCAGTCCCTCTTCCTATTACTATGGAACCCACTTGGACACTAAACTACCATGGGCTACATCTGTGCAGGGATTCTAGGTTATCTCCATGCATGGTACTTGGTTGGAGTATGAGTCTCTGGAAAGACCCCTGTGTTTAAATTTTCTGGTTCTGTTGCTCTCCTTGTGGAGTTCCTGTCCTCTCCAGATCTTATTATTTCCCACTTCTTTCATAAGATTCCATGAAATCTGCCCAAAAGTTGGCCATAAGTCTCAGCATCTGCTTTGATAGTCTGCAGGCCTAAAACTTTATAAACAAAGAATTCAAAATGTAGAAACACTCTACTGAATAATAATATTTTTCAAAGACTATAAAGTTTTTAATAACTTTACAAAGATGTATAAGTTCAGACATTATCCACAGAAATAAGTACTAATTAATTAATTTGAGTAGTAAATATACAAATGATTATGTGGAACAATGTTTCTTAGAATGAGGTGAGGCTTAGGACAGTTACAGATAATGTTGTAGTTATAGTGTTTCAATTCGATTATTGAAGATGGAAACACTGGAAGCAAAGTTAAATGGAAGGACAGAATTACAGAAGAAAGACGTTTATCCTATATTATATGTCTATATGAGTGAGTATATACCATGTGCATCCCTCTGCTTCTGGGATAGCTCACTCAGGATGATCTTTTCCAGATCCTACCATTTACCTGCAAATTTCATGATTTCTTTGTTCTTTATTGCTGAGTAATATTCCATTGTGAGCACAGAGGTCTTTGCTGAGACTGCTATTCCAACCAAGCACTATGCATGGAGATAACCTAAGACCCCTGTACAGATGTAGCCCATGGCAGTTCAGTATCCATGTGGGTTCCATTGTGATAGGAACAGAGACTGTCTCTGACATGAACTGATTGGCTTGCTCTTTAATTACCTCCCCCTGAGGGGGAAGCAGCATTACCAGGCCACAGAAAAGGACAAGGCAGCCACTCCTGATGAGACCTAATTGACTAGAATCAGAAGGAATGAAAAGAAGTCTTCCCCTATCAGTGGACATGGGGAGGGGCATGCATGCAGAGGGTGGAGGAATGGAGGGATTGGGACAGGAAGAGGGAGGGAACCACAGAAGGGATACAAAGTGAGTAAAGTGTAATTAATAAAGAAAAATAAAATAAAAAATAAAGACGTGAGCTAATTAGAAGTCCTAAGTGAATGAACAGAACTGCATACGAGAGAGATTTCATGCTGTTTATAACACTACACAGCTCAAATCTTTTTTTATTTTATTTTTTTCTTATCAGTTACATTTTATTAACTCTGTATAATCTTTTTAGGTGATTCTTGCTGGCACGCAGAAGGCTCTAGCCTTCTATTTTATTCCCAGTACATAGTGAACACATTGCTCATAGAGCATTCACATTGCTCTAAATTCTACTACATTAGAAAATTGAAAATTAAACAACCTATTGTATAATGGCCTTGGGCCATGACTTTTGGTTACTCAGTTATTAAATGCATAATTGTTGCATCTCCATATAAGCAATTGATAGCCTGCATATGTATTTCAAAATCTTATTTGTTAGTGCCAACTAAAGAAAAACAAGATATTTTAGATTTATTCATATTACCCACATTTAACTGGGACCCAAACAATCACTTGATCCAGAAGTTAAAACAATGACTTTGAGTTTATGAATCCAGATACTTTCTAAAAAATAATTCAAAATAATTTAATAAATAAAATAATTTAATAATTTAAAATAAAAAATAATTTAAAAATAAATTAAATTAAGTAGCTCATATAATTAAGTAGTAGAAGCCAGAGCCAGAAGTTGTAGAAAATGAGAGAGATGGTGGCCAAAGGTGAAAATTTTCAGACATAATCAGATAGAATAAGGTTCAGAAATCTCATATATGGAAGGATTAACATAGTTAATTATATCCTATACTCAGTAGTCAAAATTTTCTGTGACATACCCTCATCTCTTCAGTAATCTCACCATAAACACTGGCAACCAAGCAAAGTGAGGGATCTAATAACTAATTTAATTGTAATAGTAATTTCACAATATATTATAAAATCACAAATATTATTTTCATTTGTCAGTCACAGCTCCCCAAACCTGAAAAAAAAATAACTCGGCATTATTTTCAGTTTACACTTACTGCGCTTAGTTATTTCTTCCCTTTTGACCCTGGGAACAACTGACACAGAGAAACAGTGTTCTTAGATATGAAAACTGAGGCCCATGGTGGAAAAATACTGTCCTAAGTGTACAGTGACTGTTGGAGCCAAACTCTTCCTGAAAAGTCCTGGTGTACAAGCCATTCCAAACTTCCTAATGTCCATTTGATACCGAGACTAGAGGTTTTGTCATGCAAAAACCTCTAGAATGTCAGGAATTATACAGCATTCTTCCACAGAAAGGGTGATCTGAACTCAAAATCACATATAAGATTTCCCCTGTATAACCATATACTGTAAATCAAACTGGAAGCAGGAAAGATGAAATAGGCTTACCCTCTCAACCCTGACCCCTGACTATTTTTGAAATTTAGACAATTTAAGTCATTATTCATAGAATCCTAAGGGGCAAGAGTATGCCTGATCACTTGAAAGCCAGAAGCTCTCTAATTTGTATCCCCACTTTGGCTGAGAATATTAGATATGTTCAGCTTGAACATATTCAGGACTCTTGCTCAAGTAATTCTAAGAAATGTAACAGTTTGAATAGCAATTGGTTATTTAATAATTCTCTTTGCAGTGCCTGTATAAGCTAGTTTTACTATTAAACACAGAACAGGACTAACTGCCTTAGTTAGCGCTACATAAAAAAAAAAATCCTTACCTGCATATGAGCTTTAAAGTCCATTCAAAATGCACTTACAAAACGAGTGGATTAGTGATAAAATTAATGACAGAACTTGAGTTTCTGAAATGAAATAGCTTTGTCATTTGATAATTGATATGTTGTCCTCAAAATTATCTTGCAATTAATTATTTTTTAGTAGTCTCAGCCTTGGTTTTCTTGTATCATGCGTATTTTTACTATCAAAGCCAACTTGTCTATTTGTCAGTTTCTTACACTGCTTTTTATGCATTGGCACCAGTATCTATAGTGGTATGGTATTTGCCTTCTCAATTTATAAGCATGTATTTTCTTTATGAGCAAAAGCTTCCTCCTACAATTAATATTACTGCCAACTACAACTCCCTTGCCTATTGAAATGTCTGTAATTCACTACCATTTCACATGCTATTTTGACATATAGCCTAATTGGACTCAAATTGACTACTTGAGTGTCACATGCAAAGAAGAACCTCACAACTACAATACCTTAATTATAGATATGGATATATGCATTATACATTTACGGGTGCATTGTACTACAGATATTATTTATAAAATAAAGTTTATATAAACCTATTATAACTGGCTTCATACAATTGGCAGGACATGTGATTCAATCATATTATTGAATCTCTGAAAGGTTATGGAAACACCAATATAGAGTTCATATCTTCACAAATAATCAGTGTCCATCTTCACTTGGATCCCACTGTTGTAGAAAAATTTTCAGCAAGAACCTAACACAATAGAGGTCAACATCACAAGGAACAAAGGCAAGTTGGTAGAGACCACTGCACTGAATACATTTATTTAGAATAGACGCCCCAAATAGGGTAATGTATGTTCACTTTCTCTGTTGTTCCATGATCCCTCTCTTCACATATTGGGTACCTGGCACATATTCTTACATCATTCCTTTTTAGACTTTTTAAGTTTTTATAGTCACAAACTCCTTTTTCCTTTCTCCTTACTAAACACAGCAAAGTTACCTTGCCTGTATTCCCTTACACTCACCTCCTTTCTTCATATGTTAAGTTTCTTAGCTCCAAGTAATCTTTTGTTTTTCATCACACCAGCTACAATTAGACATGGAGATTTCAGAAAGCATGAGAGGTAGTCAAAGTGAGACAAAACAAGGAGGCAATAAAGTGTGTATTAGTAAGCATGTGACTGCTGGGGACAAGTAGCCCTCAATCTCACAACTCAACTCTAAAATTCTGTGAAGAGCACCACTCCCAAAAGCCCAATCAAAGATGAATTGACTAGGTGATTGTTTCAAGGGCTCCACCTCTTCTTGTGGCAGTAGCATCTTCTTTTGGTGTATTCTGAATGAGTCTTGCTTGGAGTAGAGAAATTTCTAAGGAGCTCAGAAATAGAGAGAAACTTTGGAAGGGCATGCTTCCCAGAGTTCAAAATCTAAAAAAAAAAAAAAAAAAACAAAAGAAAAAAAAAAACCTAACAGGCTAATAAGAATAGGTTAATTGGAAATTTCTAAACCACAACTGCTTTTTAATGTTTCAGAAATACTGTCTGTGTATTCTCTTTTTAAATGTGATATATCTAGCACTCGGTGAGAAAAATCACATATTCATGTTGTTTTGTGCTTCCCTAAAACCAACAGACATATTTTCAGAATTCTGGAAATGTCTAAGGTAAGTGTTTTTAAAACTCTGCTTGCAGAAATCTGTTATTATTTTGATAAATATTATCTGATGCATAACTATAATTGAACTATAACAGATTCAAACAGCAGGGTAGTTCACAGAAATTATTTTTTAAATTGGAATGTCTTCATATGTGGTATACCTTATTTTTAGTATGGTTGAGCTTATGTTTGACATTTGTGATTACAATGCTGTTTAAGTCATAGTACCTGTTGAATAAACAATGTACGTTGCTGTATATGGTAATTTTCATAGTCAGTGAACTTTTAAAAATTAAATTGATAGTTATACTGTTTAAATTTGAAAAGGTGCTTATGTATAAAAATCTCACATTACATCCCTAAATTTGTATAATTAGTGACTTTTTAAAAGGTTAAAACAGCAATTTAAGGTATATTTCAGTGTAATAAGTGAATACAGCTAGCCATCACGGTTACTTTCATAGCCCTTAACTATACTGTGAGAACTTTTTGTCATTGCTCTTTATGTACGAGATTAGTAGAAATCATTACTGTTCATTTTTTATTTAATTTTTTTTTATTTTATGTGCATTTAGTGTTAAGGTGTCAGATCCCTTGAAATTGGCATTGCAGACATTTGTGAACTGGCATGTGGGTGCTGGGAATTGAATCCAGGTCCTTTGGAAGAGCAGACATTGCTCTTAAACACTGAGCCATCTCTGCAGCCCCCCATCATTTTTTATATTATTTCAAAGAGACTATCTTATTTCTAGATTTCTTTGAAAAGTGAGAAAATCTGCACCCCTTAGTCATTTTCCCCCTATTGGACAGACACTGTCCTTTAACTGTCAAAAAAAAAAAAAAACATTTCTATAATATATTTTCAAAATGAGTGAAGTTTAATTAAAAAGAACTTTTCCACAGTTTCCTAGATTACAGCTTGAATATGTTGTTAAGCAAAGCAGAACCTTATTTCTGCTTCTGGCAACATGAAAGTATTCCTTGTAGACACTAACAAGTTGACATCTCTTCTAATCTTTCCTTTTTTCTCTCTTGCTCTCTTAGCCAGTATTCACAACACTTTCCATAAGATGGAGCAGCAACTGAATTTGACCAACCAGAATAAAATTCACCTATTACAGCTTTTTTTTCTTTCTTAAGTTCCCACGTTAATTTCAATGGCTGACCCCCAAACAAAATATATAGAGGCACATGCATTCCTGTGTGTGTGTGTGTGTGTGTGTGTGTGTGTCTGTGTGTGAATCTGTGTACATGTGCACACTTGTGCAAATACACATGTACTGCTGAAGAGAACATATGTACTCTTTTTATAGTATACATGTGTACTTTTTATACTTCTGCCTTACTATAAAAAAAATTGTCTAGTCATGGTGGCACATATTTTTTTATTTTTTTAAATTTTTTATTAATTATACTTTATTCATTTTGTATCCCCCCATAAGCCCCTCCTTCCTCCCCTCCCTATCCAACCCTCCCTCCCTTTTCTGCATGCATGCCACTCCCCAAGTCCATTGATAGGGGAGGTTCTCCTCTTCTTTCTGATCTTAGTCTATCAGTTCTCATCAAAAGTGGCTGCATTGTCCTCTACCGTGGCCTGATAAGGCTGTTCCCCCCTCAGGGGGAAATGATCAACAAGCAGGCCAATCAGATTATGTCAGAGGCAGTCCCTCTTCCCATTACTATGTAACCCACTTGGACACTGAACTGCCACGGGCTACACCTGTGCAGGGGTTCCAGGTCATCTCCATGAATAGTCCTTGGTTGGAGTATGAGTCTCTGGGAAGTTCCCTGTGTTCAAATTATCTTGTTCTGTTGCTCTCCTTGTGGAGTTCCCATCCCCTTCAGCTCTTACTATTTCCCACTTCTTACATAGAATTCCATTCACTCTGCCCATCAGTTGGGTGGCACATATTTTTAATCCCAGTGCTTAGGAGGCAGAGGTCTGTGACTCTCTGTGGGTTCAAGGCTAGTCTAAACTATATAGCAAGCTCCTAGCCAGCCAGAGCTATATAGTAAGACCTTGTCTTATAAAAAGAGATAGTTATATTTGGAAAAAAATATTCTGGAACCCTTAAAAGATAATTAATTGAAACTCTGTATCCACACTTATATGATGTGAATCTTGACTGGATAATAAACATGAACTTAAAAAAAAGAGAAAAAATTAGTAAAGATAAATGAAAATAAAGAAACAAATTTGGTAAGGTGAATTGATGGTTGTATTCTGAAAGTTGAAAATGAGTTTTAAATGGAACTCAACATTAGTAAAAACAAACACAAGCCAAAATGTGAGATGTTCTCACATTAAATTGTCTAAAAGCTACCAAACAAAATGTCATAAATATTACTCACTTAAAAAATAATAAACAATACTAAACGTAAAATAAAACTCTTATCTTCTTTTGGGCACATTTGTTTGAACTCATTGATTGTTTATTTAGCTTATATATTGAATATCCATTATGATTCCTATATATTTCAATTGCTAAAGATTTTATGATGATAGACAAAGGATATGAAAGAACACTACATTGTTAATCCCATTTCTAAAATTTATACCTTAAAATATTAAGAATGACTTTGTTTTAATAAGTAAAGCCATTATTTAGTAAAACAAACAAGCATTATCTATGCTAGTAATTCAGTTTCTTTAATCATTAAAGAGGTTTTCTTTTTCTTTTTTTCTTCTCTCTCGACCCCTCCCAGTTCCACCTTCCCTCCTTTTTCTCCTCCCATGCCCTTCACCTGGTCCACAGATAGGGAAGGTCCTCCTCCCCTTCCATATTTATTTTAAGATGAACCTATCAGTGAGACAGACCAAAACAAATTATTTGATTCTTACCCTCACACACAGTTCATTCAATTGAAATACTATTTGAATTAAAAAAAAAAAATAGAAATCCCAACAAAGCTGTGATAATTTTTTTAAAGTGTGTGCTAAGACTGAGCAAAAGAAAATACACAGGAAAATCTAAAGTAAATAGGTATGCTGCTTTAACATGTTTAATTCAGGAAATTGAAAATATCATTGTAATAAAACTTTTACATCTTTAAATGTTTATGTACCCCAATTCTAAGATATGAACATCTACAATATATGAAACATATATATTACATTCCACTAGAAAATGTACATTTTATTTAAACTACATACTCCATTATAATATAGCCAAAACTTAAATTTTACCTAAAAGTGTGAGCCATCATGAATGGGCATATAATCTGAAATGAACAGCAAAGGTATAATTTTTGAATCCTTGGCTTTAGGTATTAACATTTTCAATGTCATACTTTAATGTTATTAGGCATTATAATTAGTCAAATATTCAGTCCTGTCACAAATTGAGTGTTTAAATTGTGGCTTCAGTAGAGTGAGTTGGAAAGAGTAGTATATACCGACTCAGAAAGAGAGAATGAAATGCAGTATAGAATAAGTACTCATATAATACACAAATCATACTTTATTTTATGTAAAAGGCAAATAATAAATTCTTAAGGAGAAGTCACAGAGCATTAGAATCAAAGGAGTCATTAAAAATTGATTCTGTAACTATTTGAGACTTTAATGACCAACTGTTCATTTCAATCAACAATAGTTTCACAGTGATGTAAATTTAATTGTAATTTCAATTGAAAAGTAGCTCTTTGTAAACATGTTCAGGGAGGGGCCAAGATGGCGGCACCAGGAGAACACCTTGTCCGAGAAGCAGGACAACACACTCCTTGCAGCGACCAGGAGACTGAACATTGGGCCCTAAAACAACAGCGATCGATCGTGTTTCCCAGGTGAGGGGAGGCTCCCACGGCATGGAAATCGGTCGGGTCCACTCTTGGCTGCCCAGCCAGAAACCGGAAGAGAACCAGGCTAATGCTGGCTTTGGGTCTCCTGGCTGGTGCCACAAACCTGCATGTCCCGATCATTTTCCCAGGCTGATTGGTGGGCACAAGGGTGCCTGAAGCTGGGAGTCCCAGTCGCAAAAAAAAAACCACGGGGAAGGAAAGTTGCCAGACTGGTCACAGGTCACACAGTCTTTCCCTGGAAGGTCTCTCCGACCACTGGTACCTGCCACCATCACAATTGAGCTCCCGCCACACACGGATTGCAGCTGCGCAGCTGCACGCCCAGCTCAAAATCCCTACTCCCTCTTCGGAGGAGGCAGGAGGCATCCAGCACAATCTGCCACAGACCACATTGTCTGTACCCCAACCCGAGATCGGGGCTGAGAAAACCCAATCTTTCCGGGCACTCCCCCAAACGCCACCATAACCCTGCCACAGCAGAGCAGAAGGATAAAGAGGCACACAGCAGCTTCACAGTGCCGAAACACAAATGCTACCGGCCGCTCCTAGCAAACAAACTACAGCTTAGGATCTGGGACTGTGGTCATTCTACATGTCCCGAGATTATCCTGGGTCCAGCGCAATAAGATCTAGCAGCAAGATCTATCACTGGCTCCCCCACCCCCACCCCTAGCAAAGAAACACCAGCTCAGGGCTCAGAATCCGACTGAGAAGCCCCAACCCCTGCTGGCACTCCCCTGAGTGCCATAAGCTTGCCCTAGCAGAGGAGAAGGTCAGAGGGGAAGGACAGAGAGGCAGCCTGCCAAGAACACAGCACCGTCTCTCCAGCTCACCCAGTGGACCCTAGCAGAGAAACCCAAGCTCTGGATCTGAGGACACTCAACCCTACCCGGTACTCTCTTGGGATCAGCAAACATAGATTCTACCACTAGGCTGCTTCTGGCAGAGAGATCAGGGCCCGGGATCTGGGATTGAGTACACTCATGCTAACTCTTTCCTGCACCACCCAGGGACCAGTCAACATAACCCCTCCTGGCAGAGGGAAAGGACAAAGAGGCAGCACACAGGAAAGGTGGACACCGAGTCCTGTGGCCACAGTGTCACAGAGCTGACTGTTAGCCTACCCGTGCACTTCCGCAGCAGAACCAAAACAGAAAGTAGTGAGCAAGGGGAACCCCTGTGAATTCCAACTGGTCCTGCAAGAGAGTGAGTGACCCTTCTAGGAAGAGATTGCCCCAGACCCAGGGCCTCTCCACAGAAGCAACCAGACGAGATCCCTGCCATCCACACCCCTAGTGTGGGCAACATAGGGATTCTTGGGATAGAGACCCCAACATTGAAGCCTCTGCCTTGCAGGTCCACAAGGGTAATCCAGGCAAACAATCCCTGGATCTCAGTCAGAACTGCGTAATAGTGGCTTGCAGGCCACTGCAATAGTCAGAGAATCCGCACATGCACACTGTGCCCGCTAAAAGCTCACGCGAATAGCTCCAGCATCACATTCCTGACTGAGGCAAAACTGAAAACACAGTGCACACTTCCAAAGCAGTGAACATCTCTCTTCTTCCTGAAAAAGCAGTCCAGAAAACAGAAAGAGAAAAACATAGCCCGAACTACAATCTCGAGGAACACACAGTGAGGATTATAAATAACCAGATGGCTAGAGGCAGACGTAAGAACACTCCCAACAAAAATCAGGACATACTGACCTCACCAGCAACCCCACAAAAAAATGGACACTTCAGTTCACTAGATATACAAGAAAATGACCTCAAAACTATGTTTCTCCAGCTATTAGAGGCCCATAGAAATGAAATGAACAAAGCCCTCAGAGAAATAACCAAAGAAATCGAGACTAAACAAGAGGAAACAAATCGGGCTGTCAGATCAATGACCACGAAAATTGAGGCAAACAGAGAAGAAATGCACAAAGCTCTCAAAGAAATGTCCACACAAATGAAGGCAAATAAAGAAGAAATAAACAAAGCTCTCATAGAAATACAGGCAATTATACCCAAAGAAGTAGAGGCACAATTAGTGATACATAGAGAGGAAATGAACAAAAAAATAGAAGCTATCATTGAAAACCAGGAGTCCACATTCAAACAGATGAAGGAAATGGTGCAAGACATGAAAACAGAATTAGAATCAATTAAGAAAACACAAATAGAGAAAAACCAGGAGCTGGAGAACATAGAGAAAAGATCAGGCACTACAAAGGTAAGCATCACCAACAGAATAGAAGAGATGGAAGAAAGAATCTCAGGAGCCGAAGATACACTTGTGGAAATTGACACGTCTCTCAAAGAAAAAATAAAATCAGAAAAGTTCCAAACACAAAACATCCAAGAAATCAAGGACACCATGAAAAGACAAAACCTAAGAATAATAGGAGTAGAAGAAAAAGAAGACATCAGGCTCAAAGGTCCAGAAAATATTTTCAAGAAAATTATAGAAGAAAACTTCCCCAACTTAAAGAAGGAGATGGCCATAAACATACAAGAGGCCTACAGACCACCAAGTAGACTAGACCAGAAAAGAAATTCTTCATGTCACATCATAGTCAAAACACTGAACCTCAAAACAAAGAAAAAATTCTAAAAGCAGCAAGGGAAAAAGGCCAAGTAACATATGAAGGTAGACCTATCAGAATCACACCAGATTTCTCAACAGAAACGATGAAAGCCAGAAGGGCCTGGACAGAAATCATACAGTCCTTAAGGGACCACAGATTCCAACCCAGAGTATTTTTTTTTTTGCTATTATATATATTTTTTTATTTTATTTTTCTTTTTAGTTACATTTTGTTAACTCTGTGTCCCAGCTGTATCCCGCTCTCTCATTCCCTCCCCAAACCCACACTCCCTCCCTGGTCCCCTCCCTGCCCCTTTCCAAGTCCCCTGATAGGGGAGGACCTCCTCCCCTTTCATCTGACCCTGTTTTATCAGGTATCTTCAACCCAGACTATTATACCCAGCAAAACTTTCAATCAACATAGACGGAGAATTCAAGATATTCCATGACAAAACCAAATTTAAACAATATCTACATAGTAACCCAGCTCTACAGAAGTTACTAGAAGGGAAACTCCAAACCAAAGAAAACAACTACATGGAAGGAAAAAGAGGAAATAGATAACTACACAAAAAAAAAAAAAACAAAAGAAGACAAGCAATGAAACTCAGTGACACCACCAACACCACATCTAAAGTAAGTAACAATTGTTGGTCACTAGTTTCTATCAACATCAACTGACTCAACTCCCCAATTAAAAGACACAGACTAACAGAATGGTTGCGGAAACAGGATCCATCATTCTGTTGCATCCAAGAAACATACCTATGCAAGAAAGATAAACACGATCTCAGAGTAAAGGGCTGGAAAAATGTCTTTCAAGCATATGGTTCCAGAAAACAAGCGGGAGTAGCCATCCTAATATCTAATAAAATAGACTTTCAACCCAAGTTAATCAAAAAAGATAAGGAGGTCCACTATATTCTCATCAAAGGAAAAATCCACCAAGAGAACATCACAATTTTGAATATCTATGCCCCAAATACAAGAGCATCTACATTCGTAAATGAAACAATATTAAAGCTTAAATCACACATTGATCCTAAAACTCTAACAGTGGGAGACTTCAACACTCCACTCTCAGCAAAGGACAGATCAACTAGACAGAAAACAAATAGGGAAATAAAAACACTTACAGAGACCCTAAATCAAATGGACCCAATAGACGTCTACAGATCTTTTCATCCAAACTCAAAAGAGTATACTTTCTTTTCAGCACCGCATGGAACCTTCTCCAAAATAGACCATATAGTTGGTCATAAAGCAAGCCTCAACAGATACAAAAAGATTGAAATAATCCCTTGTATTCTATCTGACCACCATGGACTTAAGCTGGACCTCAACAACAACAGAAATAACAAACAGCCTACACACACATGGAAACTGAACAACTTGTTACTCAACGACAGCTGGGTTAAGGAAGAAATAAAGAAAGAAATTAAAGACTTCCTAGAATTCAATAAAAATGAAAGCACAACATACCCAAATTTATGGGACACATTGAAAGCAGTCCTCAGGGGAAAATTTATAGCACTAAGTGCCTGCAAGAAGAAATTCGTAACATCACATACAAACAACTTAATTGCCCAACTGAAAACCCTAGAAAAAAAAGAAGCAGATACACCCAAGAGGAGCAGAAGGCTGGAAATAATCAAACTCAGGGCTGAAATCAATCAATTAGAAACAAATAAAACTATTCAAAGAATCAATGAAACAAAAAGCTGGTTCTTTGAGAAAATCAACAAGATAGACAAACCCTTAGCCAAACTAACTAAAAAGCAGAGAGAATCTATCCAAAACAACAAAATCAGAGATGAAAAGGGTGACATAACTACAGACACAGAGAAAATTCAAACGATTATTAGGTCATACTACAAAAGCCTATATGCCACAAAATTTGAAAACCTAAATTAAATGGACAATTTTCTTGATAAATTCCATCTTCCAACATTAAGTCAAGATCAGGTAGAAAGACTGAACAGCCCTATATCCCCCAAGGAAATTGAAGCAGTCATTCACAGTCTCCCCTCCAAAAAAAGCCCTGGGCCAGATGGTTTCAGCGCGGAATTCTACCAGACCTTCAAAGAAGTGCTCACACCAATTCTCCTCAAACTATTCCACAAAATAGAAACAGAAGGTACATTACCAAACTCATTCTATGAAGCAACAGTCACCCTGATAGCTAAACCACCCAAAGACCCAACAAAAAAAGAGAACTTCAGACCTAACTCTCTTATGAACATTGACGCAAAAATACTCAATAAAATACTTGCAAACAGAATCCAAGAACACATCAAAGATATCATCCACCACGACCAAGTAGGCTTCATCCCAGGTATGCAAGGGTAGTTCAACATACGGAAATCCATCAATGTAATCCACCACATAAACAAACTGAAGGAGAAAAACCACATGATCATCTCCTTAGATGCTGAAAAAGCATTTGACAAAGTCCAACACCCATTCATGTTTAAAGTCTTGGAGAGATCAGGGATACAAGGCACATACCTAAAGATAGTAAAGGCAATATACAGCAAGCCTATAGCCAACATCAAACTCAATGGAGAGAAACTTAAACCAATCCCACTGAAATCAGGGACAAGACAAGGCTGGCCACTCTCTCCCTACCTCTTCAACATAGTACTTGAAATCCTAGCCAGAGCAATAAGACAACTAAAAGAGATCAAGGGGATACAGATCAGAAAGGAAGAGGTCAAAGTGTCACTATTCGCAGATGATATGATATTATATATGAGCGACCCCAAAAATTCAACCAGAGAACTCCTCCAGCTGATAAACACCTTCAGCAAAGTGGCAGGATACAAAATCAACTCAAAAAAATCAGAAGCCCTCCTGTATACCAAAGACAAAAGGGCCGAGAAAGAAATTAGGGAAACAACACCCTTCACAATAGCCACTAATAACATAAAGTACCTTGGGGTGACACTAACCAAGCAAGTGAAAGACCTGTTTGAGAAAAACTTCAAGTCTCTGAAGAAAGAAATTGAAGAAGATCTCAGAAGATGGAAAGATCTCCTGTGCTCATGGATTGGTAGGATTAACATTGTGAAAATGGCCATCCTGCCAAAAGAAATCTACAGATTCCATGCAATTCCCATCAAAATACCAACTCAATTCTTTACAGACCTTGAAAAAAAGATTTTCAGCTTCATATGGAGAAACAAAAAACCCAGAATCCCCAAAACAATCCTGTACAACAACAGATCATCTGGAGGTATCTCTATCCCTGATCTCAAGTTGTACTACAGAGCAATAGTAATAAAAACTGCATGGTATTGGCATAAAAACAGAAAGGAGGATCAATGGAACCGCACAGAAGACCCAGAAATAAACCCACACACCTATGAGTACTCAATTTTTGACAAAGAAGCCAAAACCATTCCATGGAAAAAAGACAGCATCTTCAACAAATGGTGCTGGTCCAACTGGATGTCCACATGCAGAAAAATGAAAATAGATCTATATTTATCACCCTGTACAAAACTAAAGTCCAAGTGGATCAAAGACTTCAACATAAAACCAGATACTCTAAATCTGTTAGAAGAAAAAGTGGGGAACAGCCTAGAACTCATTGGCACAGGAGACAACTTCATGAAGAGAACACCAACAGCACAGGCTCTAAGAGCAACAATCATTAAATGGGACCTCATGAAACTGAACAGCTTCTGTAAAGCAAAAGTCACTGTCATGAAAACAAAACGCCTGCCTACAGATTGGGAAAGAATCTTCACTAACCCTTTATCTGACAGAGGACTAATATCGAGTATATACAAAGTACTAAAGAAGCTGAAAACAGCAAACCAAGTAATCCACTTAAAAAATGGGGAACAGAGCTAAACAGAGAATTCTCCACAGAGGAATATTGAATGGCAGAGAAACAATTAAAGAAATGCTCATCCTCATTAGCCATCAGGGAAATGCAAATCAAAACGACCCTGAGATATCACCTTACACCCATCAGAATGGCGAAGATGAAAAACTGAAGGGACAACACATGCTGGAGAGGTTGTGGAGAAAGGGGAATCTTCCTCCACTGCTGGTGGGAATGTAAACTGATACAACCACTCTGGAAATCTATCTGGTGCTTTCTGAGACAATTAGGAATAGTGCTTCCTCAAGACCCAGCTATACCACTGCTGGGTATATACCCAAAGTTTGCTCAAGTACACAAAGGGATATTTGCTCAACCATGTTTATAGCAGCATTGTTTGTAATAGACAGAACCTGGAAACAACCCAGATATCCATCAATGGAGGAATGGGTACAGAAATTGTGGTATTTTTACACAATGGAATACTACTCAGCAATCAAAAAGGAGGAAATCATGAAATTTGCAGGCAAATGGTGGGACCTAGAAAAGATCATCCTGAGTGAAATATCCCAGAAGGAGAAAGACAAACGCGGTATATACTCACTTATATAGACCTATAAGATATGATAAACATAATGAAATCTATACACCTAAAAAAGATAATCAGGAGAGCAGACATGGGGTAGGATTATCAATCCTAGTTTTGAAAGACAGATGGAATGCGCATTGAACATATGACAGGAGTCTACTGAGCGCATTTGAAAGACTAACTAGCAGTGTTTTCAAAGCAAAGACTCATGACCAAACCTTTGGCAGAGTACAGGGAATCATAAGAAAGAAGGGGAGTTAGACTGATGAGGAAAGGATAGGAGCTCCACAAGGACCAAATATATCTGGGCACAGGGTCTTTTCTGAGACTGACATGCAACCAAGGACCATGTATGAATGTAACCTAGAACCTCTGCTCAGATGTAGCCTGTGGTAGCTCAGTAATCAATTGGTTTTCCATAGTGAGGGGAACAAGGACTATTTCTAACAGGACTCAATGACTGGCTCTTTGGCCTCCCCACCCCCAAAGGAGGAGCAGTCCTGTTAGGCTACAGAGGAGAGCTTTTTAGCCAGTTCTGAGGATACCTGATAAAGCAGGATCAGATGAATGGGGAGGAGGTCCCCCCTATTAGTGGACTTGGCAAGGGGCACGGTGGAGATGAGGGAGGGAGGGAGGGTGGGACTGGGAGGGAGTGAGGGTTCGGGACATGGCTGGGATACAGAGTTGATGAAGTGTAGCTGATAAGAAAAAAATAAAATTAAAAAAAAAGAACATAAAAAAAAGAAAACGTATTCAGTATTTTGAGAATAATTAACAGACTAGATTCCTCAATTTGGGAATGGATATGTGTTTATTTTCTTTTACACTAGGAAACTCTTTCAAACAATGCATAGAGACCATGGGTAAGGAAGGAGTCAGAAGGATGCTTGCTACCTGTTCTTAGTGTTCTTTCTTTGGCCTTTAAATAGGATCAGCATTCTCTCAGAAACATGCTATAAATGTAAATTCTTGGACACCAGCTCACAAAGGCTATATTAGTAAGTGTGGGTGTGGGGCATAAGAGGCTGTATTTTAATAAATCCCCACAGGACTTTGGCACTCAATCCAGGGTGAGATCCACTGATGTCATGTCTCTTTTACTAGAGTTTATGTGAAGACTAGAGGAGGGAAATTATGGCACAGGGATTTAAGAGAAACAAACAAATAAATAAATCAAAGACTATGTATGAATATGTATGTTTTTAAGTTATTTTTCTGTCTATTTCCTCCTTAGCTTCTACATGCATTTAGAGATAATCTCAGCAATGTCAGCAAGCTTGGTGGCATACTTCAAGCTGTGTGGGTTCAATAAATAGGTCAGCAAACATTGCAGATCAACAGAGCTTTTGATGAAATGTCAAGCAAGACAAAGCTTATCTATATTTTGCTCAGCTTGAACTCATAAACCATTAGCTGGACTCTGTAATTCTAGGACAGTCTTTCTGATAAATAAAATACAACTATTAATATTTTTAAGTTTAGAATTATATTAGTAAAAGGCAATTTGTAAGTAGGAAATGTAAAATGAAAGACAAGGCTATTAAGTTAGGATAAGCTTTTTATAAATAAATTTAGAGAAAGGTTGATATCCAAATAGACTTTGAAGTTTAGGCTGTCTTTTTTCCTCTGATGTTCTCCCCATTTAAAAGGCATATTTAATTGTTTAATTTTAAATCTTTCAGTTTATGTTCCTGCAAAAAAGACTATAAATCTGCACAATACAATAGAAAAAAAAACTTGCCCAAAACAGGAATCTATTAGAAATTTATAAAAGTAAGTAACTTAAGATTAAATATATTCTACATATATTGGTCATATGTATTGACAAAACTTGAATGCTATTTTAGAATCTTAAGATAGTCTACAATATAATAAACCATTATGATTAAACGTTATACCCTTTTGCCTCATTTGAAAATTATTAATTAATAATAAAAGCTTGGCTTCTAAAGCCATTCTTACAAATTTCAGGAAATCGGGCAACCTGGAATTACTGTTTATAATATGTGTGTCATTTTGATTTGAAAATTTATAAATCTGAACATATCTCTACTACTATTAACAGCAATCCTTATTCTTTTTAATTTCATATATAACTTCATAAAACGTATATACGTGCATATATAAAATTACACTGATTAATCTATTATGCACATATACAGAAAACACAAGTTTTTCTATTCTTGAGATAAAAGCCCTTCATACTAATTTTCCAATTAGTTTTATGGCTGCAAAAAAATTACTTTGATATAAAAATATTATCATTTATCACTTCACATCTGGATCATTATTTTATGATATTCTTACTAAAATCAATTTTACAACCCTGAATAAAGAAAAATTTCTTAAAAACCATAACATCATAAGTAGAATTTGTGTTCCTTCTCATGTCAGAGATTAGATAATTCTATTAGTCACTACTGTCAGATTCCTGTCCTTCTTGCTTTACAAAATAGCTCAAATTAACTTTTATAGAAAGACGCATCAAACAGGAGCAATTCAATTACATCAAAAGAGTAAAAATTGACCAAGAGAATCACCTTTAAAGAAACCTCTTTCCAAATGCTGTGGCATTTATCACTCTTCTGAATAGCTGTTGATATATCTGCAGTTTTACTCAGAAGAAAAGACCTCAGACATTTCAAATTCCGTGGAAGCTGGTGACACATTCACAGTAAAGCTTTTTGCTTATTTCCCTTTTGATACTTTTCTCTTACACATTCTATTGGGGAATGACAAACCTGGACGTAGAGTCATAACCAAACACAGATCAAGCAAGTTCATAATCTCTGACCAGCGTCACAAATGCAGACAAATACTGAGTCCTTCCTTTTGCACCTTTTTTCTTGCGCTCCAGTTGCTGTAAATAGTGAGGTGTTCATCACAGACTCAGCTTCACAGACAGCATTTTGCAAACACTCCCCTCTCCCAGCAATGGTTTCTTCCCTCACAGGCTCAATCTACCTGATTATGTTCCCCCTCTAATCACTAACCTCAGTTCCTCCAGCAATAACTGTGTCATCTGCTTTATATAGGATTTCTCTAAGACTGAAGCATCACTGGAGAGGAGAAATAGAAGAGCTGATTACTCTAAGGACACCTGTATTTTTGTGTAGTCTTCATGTGAATTTGACAGTGCACCCATTTATGTAAACATCTTAGTGAAAGAGAAGCAAAAAGAAGGAATCACACACACACACACACACACACACACACACACAAAAGACCAGACTCCTAAAGTTATGCACCTGTGTGATGCTAAGGGAAAAAGAAAACAAACTAAAAAAAAAAAAAAAGAAAATCCCCAGTACTACTCAAAGTTCATCTCAACATCCTATGACAGTATTTAAAAAGAAAAAGACTACCTGACATTCAAATATCTTCCTCTAATACACCTTTTAAAAAGCTATTCTAAAACCTGAAACAAACTGAAATGTAAAACAAGCCACAATGCAAGAGTTACTTCTTAAAGCAAATGTGAATTATTTAAGATGGAAGGTAAAATCCACCCCTGTAAAAACAGTTTTGTTTTGTTTTGTTTTAACAAAAGAAATGATCTATGTACCTATTTCAAATTTTTACTTGAAGTTAATCTTTAAATCAAAATCATACTCCTTGAAAACTCAAACTTGTCTCAGCCTTTTGTAATGAAGGTTTAACCAGAGTGGAAGACTGGAGTGGATTTTCAGCTTAAAAATAAAACTCTTAAGTATGTCAATCCTCATCTGAACAAGGAATATAAACGATGTTTTTCAAGTGCTTCATTAATTACATACTAAATAGAGCTGTCATTCTGTATGTTTTCTCTAAAGAGATTTGCTAAAGTGATTGAAGTTCATATTAAGAAATTTAGATTTAGAGTTGGCCTTTATTTCCTCTTAGCAGACTCAGAGCCAGGCATAGAATCCTGGCAAACAAATAAGTATTCTATATTTGATAGTTATTGTAAAAAAATACAGTATAAAACTTTATCGTCATTCCCACAGATATTTTCAAAAGATAAATCCTGCACTTACTTAATGTTCACATAAGCCACAATTATACAAGGCTCTGAACAATGCCTAAAATTGTATTCTTTTATTTAATATAAAATATATTTTTTATTATAAACATGTAATATGTTGAAGTGTATGTTAAAATGTGACTTACACTCCCCCGCTCCATTTCCAGATGTGGAAATTTCATTTGGAGATAACAAAAGGGAGGTGTTGGTGGTGAAAATCTCATTAATCCTACCACTCCCCCTTGCTTGCAAATAGTGTTGCATCCAAATTACAGAAGAACTAAATAAAATGAGTTTATAATTAACAGTGCTGCTAAGTAAATGGAAATGGAGGCTTCCTAACTTAATTAACTGTAATCATTACTCATTGTCATCCTGTTTAGAAAAATTAGTTTGGGTATTTCTTCTCTGGTATTACATGAGGCATTTCTACTTACCTCTTAAACATATAAACAATTATAATACAGAGATAGAATTGCCATGATATTTCAATCAGATAAAAAACCTTCTAAGAAAAAAAATAGTAGATTTTACATAACATTTAAGGCACCAGAATAAATACTGGGAAAATATTTTGCAAGGCGAAAGCTAAAGAATGAAAGAAGACGGGTAACTCTGAAGTTAGAGTCTTGAAGAAAAAAATAAATGTAATCCTATATATGAGTTTCTGCAAAAACAGTTTTTAGCTAAGAAAAAGAAAATAATAGCTTAAGATATAAAATGGCAGTAAGCCTCAAACGATGTGCACTGCTGATTTTAGGTTGAGTACAACTATACAGCCATGAAAGATGCCCACTATATTTTCAAGGACATGTGGCTAAGGGATGTTTTCATATGCTTTATGCACTCAGTAGAAAACAGCTCCATGGAATTAATATAAATCATCAAGGACCGAAACCTAAGACCCTGAAATAATTCACCAAGAACCAAGTATTGGTTGAACTTTGTTTCAAAACATTTGGATTAAGAGAGCAGAAAAGGTTTAAAGTAACTCCCTCTGAACAGGGACTTATGATTAATGAAGATTCTTGTTTTCAGGAATTTACCCATGATTTTCAAGCATGGGTATTTTAGGGTGTTGGTATCTCACCAATGTTGGCTGTACATCTCCTAAATTGACATCATTTTTGACTAGTCCATTTCACAGAGGAAGAGCCTAGTAGCTCAAAAGATATACCTCCATGTTTTCTAATTAAAAATGGCTGTGAATCCACTTATGCCAGCCTCCCTAGACCAGCATGTGAAAAGGGCTAATATTCAGACACATCAGCTATGTGCCTTGGTAAAAACAGATTAAGAATCAATAACTTTAGAAGGGCTTGAATTCTAAACTGGCAAATACTGATGTTGCTGCTGGTGGTAGTCTTGGTATAACACATCAAGTAGCCAAGCCCCAGTTCAGTGGTTCTCAAAACTAATATTAGAAGCATATAGAGAAGTTTAAAAGTCACAATAAACAAACTGCATTTCATAGCAATAAAATTAGAATCTGTACATGTGTGATTTAAAAAAAAAACTTTACTATACAACCATATTTCAGAAACTGTTCTCACAGGTTTGTTGTTGGAAAATTCAGTGTAGATCATAATGTTCCAATATCTGATTAAGAACATACAGATATGAGTGTACTCAGATAGAGAAAGGATTTATTGTTTGAAAAATTAATATGGTTAAGTCTTTCTGATAGCTAACAAAAGTTGTGAACTACTTCATACACAAGACAACTTCTCATCAATTCAACCAATACCTAAAAGTAACTTTTATACGAAGGCAACGGTTCTGAGGTGACTGACTTGTTTTTATCTATATTCTTTCCATCCTGAAGCTAATAACACACCCTTCAAGCAAGAAAGCCCTGTATCTATGAAACCAGCACACCCTGTCACAGACAGTTATAATTGATTTTTTTGGTTATCAGTGTTCTCACTGTATATTCCCAAGAGTTGTTGCTGGGTTCTTTGTCTTATATTTCAGTGCACCCTAAATCTATTACTCTACTAGTGTTTCAGTTCCAAGTGTATTCATATTACATGGCATTTGTTAGATGCCCAGGATAGCTATATAATTAAAAGTCAGTAATTTTGAAAAGAACATAGTGCAAAAGTTAACATGACTGCCACGAAATAATATCTAGGTTCACTAAATGCTACCCAATGTATTACTTTATAGTTAAAAACAAATGTGCAAATGATCCTCAAGAACTAGTGTGGATGAGAGTCATTTGGACTGGTAATACATTTTGGTATCCTGGGAGTTTTAGCCCTACTATTATTAGAGAATATATCCTCTGAAATGTTATTTTTGTCAGTGAGGAAAATATTTGTATATTCTATAAATGTAATGAGTGTGATCCAAATTTTATTTCCTTATAGCTTCCAAGAGCTCATACTTAGAGGAATCTGCCCAACAGGTTCCTTGCTATTATTTTTTTTAAATATGTCTTTCAGTGGAGACACTGAGCATGACTCTGGAAACTGGAGCATTGTGAAAGTGATTAAAAAAGGATGGAGAAGGGCAGAAGTCCGTTCCCATAATCTTCTCATCCATGCACATGCCACTAAACTAAGAAGAGAGACTGGGAAGCCTGCTTTCTTTCAGAATTTGTACTTTCGTGGGACTCTTAGGGAAGATGATTCTTTTATTGATGTTTATTATTGCTAAGATTTAATTCTCATATATATTATCTGTTGAGCTTTCATGGTATCTAGTGAGATGGTGGTATTGTGTGGATATCTGGAACTGATATAGCATGGAGAAAGAGTTACAAACAGTTTTTGTGTTGGGGAAATCATTTGAACTTTTCATATTATCAGACCTTCAATCTATAACAGAGTAGAGACTCTGCCGTATAGATTCACAGCTCCAGTTTGGGCATCAATGCAGGTGAACTACAGCTAGATTCAGAGTTCTTCTGTGAGCTCTGTATAGTTTCATATTGTTTAATCCATGTTTTATTATCTGTAAAATGGGGATGATATTTTGCGGCTCCCTAAGCTACTATTAGTATGCAAGGTGTTTAACAGAATTTTTGGTGAATTTAGAGCTAAATAAATAGTAGTTGTTCTTTATCAACAACAGCAGTAAGATTATAATGAGTCACATTCCTTAAGGATTTGAGCAGCTGTTCTCAATCAGTGGGTCATGACTCCTTTGATGTTGCATATCAAACACGTGCACATGAAATGTTTACATTACAATTCATAACAGTAGAAATTTATGGTTTGGGGCCATAACAATATGAGTAACTGTATCAAAGAGTCACAGCATCTGAAAGGTTGAGCACCACTGCCTTAGAAAACATTAAGACAGTCTTTGAACTATGTATACCATTATATTACTATGGAATTTCCCCCCACTTTTATTTGTTTTCTAGACCTTAATTTTAAAGAAGCATGAGTAATAAGAAAGCAAGAAGCAGAATTTTCCCCAAAATTTGGATACATAACTAATGTGAGAGGCTAGGTTCCTACAGGGAGGAGTCAAATGCAAGTCCAATTGCATAAATCTAAATATATAACACATAAGGCAACTCAGACAACAATGAAGGCTCTAGATGCACAAACCAGAAACTAGAACTTGCATAACATGGCAATATGCTGAATAACGTGGAAGTAAAGGATCCAAGTCATAATTACTCTGTAGTGATGTTGAAAAGGTATTCTTTTAACTACAGCACGATAATCTTGGTTTATCTCCTAAAGATTAGCTGTTTCTCCAATCATCCTGTCTTCATTCGTGTTACTATTGTGATGAAACACCATGACAGAAAGCAACTTGGAAAGGAAAGGTTTTATTTGGCTTACATTTAATGAGTCACGCAGTCTATGGAGATAAGCCAAGGCAAAAATTCAAACCCAGAGAAATTCTGGAGGCAAGAGCTGTTGCAGAGGCCATGGTATTTCTTATTAGCTTGCTCCTTATGACATGCTCAGCTTTTTTTCTTATAGAACCCAGAACCACCAGCCCAGAGGTAGCCTCAACCACAAAGAGCTGGGCCCTCCCCCATCAATCACTGAATGCCTTATAAGCTTGCTTACAGCCCAATCTTATGGAAGCATTTTGATAATCAAGGTTTTGTACCTTCAGATAACTTTAGCTTTTGTCAAATTGACATAAAACTAGCCAGCACACATTATGTTTAGGAAAGCCAAGTTATTTGGATTGCCTTTTCTCTCATCTCTATAGTTTCTATAACCATTTCAAAGGAGTGTGCCTATGTACCTCCTTCATAAACAAAAAATTATTTAATATCATTCATTTATATCTATGCCTTTCAGATAGATGGAGTTACAGCAATCTTGAAGAAGGAAAAGGGCAAGAGACTAAAACTCTCCTGTTATTTAGGTATATTTGCTTTCAGAATTCAAACAGGATAAAATTTGTTTATTGAAAATAATCAGTGTTTATTTTCATTACATCTAAAGATCAAAAATCATTTCAGAAGTGGAACTGCCTATGAGGTACTTTTGTCTCCAAATTTTTACACACAAAACATATACATTTTAAGAACTGAAAGGATTTTAGCCAACTTGGGAACAATTATTTCACTGTGCCTCTTTGATCAAATGGACCTCAGAGCTCTCCTTCCTTAGCTTTAAGCTTTTTTTCAATGAACTAAATAATGAAATCCATGGATACCTTTGTTCCAGCAGTAAAAGTAAAAATCTTCCCACTGATAAGAAACAGGATATTTCTGTCAACAAAACCTGGGGTTATATATCTAACTCAGTTGGCCTTCAATTAAATGCTTCTTGGGAATCCCTCAAGGTAACAACAGGGACTTGGAGTGAAATAAAATGTCTATAGACATTCTGGAGAATATCTGCATCATAGAATGTTGTAGCTAACACCTGGTACTAGGAGTATTCGAACATCACCAAAACTTCAGTGTGGCTACAGTGAATAATGATGTACTGCATATTATAAATAGTTAAAATGACAGACTGCTAATACTCCACAAAAATGAAAAGCTGACACAATTATGGATTGGTAACTTATCTTAACTATTTTTTTCTACAATATATATGTTTCAACACATAACGTTGTACCCTATAAATATTCACAATTATTTCTAATTAACACTTAATGGTTTTTATAAAAATCTTCAATTCTTCAAAGACCTATGAAAATTTATTTTCTTATATCTGAGACTATAAGTAAACAGAACTGATTCTTTCACTTATAATTTGCATTCAGCTAGTGACATACCCACATTATATCATCAATAAAATGTTATGTGTAATATATTGTATTTAATATCACAAAGTCTCTGGAATTGACTTAGAAAACATGAAAGTAAAGGTATATCTCTGTTTTCTAGAGATCTTTGGATATTTCCAGCATCCTTATAGATATTTTAACATGGACTTATTATGCTTTGTTAGGTTATTTCCATGGTAAAAAAAAAAAATTAAAATTAAATTGAGCAACAGTAGGAATGGAAAACATTCTTTCAAGTTCAATAAATAAATTTATAGGTCAAAAATGAAAAAACAAATTATTAAATTATATTCAATTATGTTATATATCATGTTAAATGAATTAGACAGTTTATAAAATTGTGTGCATAATACTAAGAAGGCATTACTCTGAGTGACTAAATGATTGGGCTCAAGAGACTAAGTGTCTGTTTTAGAATTCTGGCTCCTGTTCATGCTGGCAACACAAGTTAGAAAAAGTTATCATTTAATATTATTATACTATTTCCTCCTTTTCAAAATGGTATGATAAGAATACTTATAGCAGAAAAGTATTGTGAAGCATAAATGTGTAACATTTAAAATACAATGTAATTGAAACATTGCCTGAACACTAAGTAACAAATGGTTAATAAATGATAGCTATCATTGTATGGTTTTCAATAGAAATATGTACAACAGACAAGTAACTACTTATTTGGAATAACAAAATCATGACTAACTATGGAGGAAAAGTTGGCAAGAAGTCTTGTTTCTCATCTGTAGGAAGGAGATACTAATATTTGATAGCCACTGGGATAGATATAGTTGGTTTTCTTTAAGAGTGTGAATCCTCATGTACATAGCCAGTGAGATAGAGATAGTTTTCTTCTAGAGAGTGAAACCTCTTGTAGACTACTCTATGAGGTAGTCCCCATACTCAAAAATATTTGGACAATAAAAATAAACTCTATACCTACAAATTTCATTATTTCCTTATTTAAGTACAAACCAGGTAGGCATGAGTCATCAACCATCTCTATCCACAAGGTTGCCTACCAATTAATTTACGTATTCCTAGATAGATCTTTATATGAGAACAAGATAAGCCAGAGTTCAATCAAATCTCGTGGTCTGAGCAAACAGCATATTACATATCCCCTCTGGGTTTAATACTACCTAAGAGAAATGAAATGTACAAAATTATCTTTGTACCATTTTTTAATCAGTGTCTCATTTTTGTAGCGTTTCCATGTGATGGTGTATCACTAATAAAAAGAAAAGTCTGCCAGAAAAAAAAAATAAAAAAATAAAAAAATAAACTCTATGGGATTAAGAAAAAGAGGTGGAGAGAAGGGTGGAAGAAACAAAAGTTTCATGTATATTGTTTTATTTATATATGTATGCATTTAGTAAATATTTATATATTAAAGTTTGTGGAATTATAATATTATCATTACCTTTTTGACAAAGATTATTATTAAACAAAGAAGGCTACTGCAATCTTGTGGTTATGTAGTATCAACAAAACTTCCATTTAAATTAGATAATTTGCATTCCAACACTAAAAGCATTCCATTAACCCTGATTCTCATACCTCTAGTACATATCTCTGAAACATGCTCCACAGATGCAGAGAGATTTATGTGTAGTTCTCTAAGTTAAATGATGGGAACATGTGTCCTTGCATAAGCTAGTTGTGGTTTTTCCTATTGTCTATGCTCTTTGCAGTTTTTGTTCATTTTAAATGATACCCATTATGCTTCCTTTCTGATTAAATTTTACACACACACAATACAAAACCTCACATACACACAGAGTATGCCTTGGAGAAGAATAATAATCATCTCTTTCTATTCATTTTGGAATAGATGGCTGTCATTCAAATACTTCCTTTGTGAGCATGTCCCTCCTTGCATAGCCTTTCTTCCAGAGTTTTTGCTAGTACTCCGGACAGTCCATTTTTTTTTCTTTCTTCTGGCACTTGTATAACAATATTTCTTTTTTTAAACTAATCATTAATTATATATTTTTTAAATATTTTTTACTTTTATCCTTATTCTTTTTTTTTTTTTTTTTTTTTTTTTTTTTTTTTTTTTTTT
>NW_026595872.1:69999-80820 GCF_907164565.1 Psammomys obesus
TTTTTTTTTTTTTTTTTTTTTTTTTTTTTTTTTTTTTTTTTTTTTTATTTTTTTTTTTTTTTACAGGTGAATTCATATTGTATTTTTTTTTTTCTTTTTAGTTACATTTTGTTAACTCCGTGTCCCAGCTGTATCCCGCTCCCTCATTCCCTCCCCAACCCCATAATTTTATATATTTACTTGTATCCCCACTGTAGCCCTCTCCCTCTTTCCTTCCCAATGCTCCCCTCCCACCCTCATCTCCTCCCTGCCCCTTTCTGAGTCCAGTGAGAGGGTGTGTCCTCCTCGTCTTCAGTCTAGACCTAGCTTATCAAGTATCTTCAAGATGGTTGCAATATCCTTATCTGTGGTCTAGCAAGGCTGCTCCTCCCTCAAGTTGAGGGCAAGCTCGTGAGTTCATGTCAGAAACAATTCCTGTCCCCCTTACTTAGGAACCCACTTAGATACTGAGCTACTATGGGCTATGTCTGAGCAGAGGTTGTAGGTTTTATCCAAGCATGGTCCTTGGTTGGATAAACAGTCTCATAGAAGACCTCTGTGCTCAGATATATTTGGACCTTGTGGGGCTCCCTGTCCCCTCTAGGATATACTAATTTTTCCTTCCTTCATAAGATTCCCTACACTCTGCTGAAGGCTTGGTTATGGGTCTCAGCATCTGCTTTGATACACTGCTAGGTAGAGTCTTTCAGGTGCCTCTGTGGTAGGCCACTGTCCTGTTACTTGTTTTCTCTTATTTCCAATGTCCATCCCCTTTGTCTTTCTAGATGAGGATTGATCATCTTACACCTGGACCTCTTTCTTGTTTGTCTTCTTTAGGTATACATATTTTAGTATGTTTATCTTATAGGTCTATATAAGTGAGGATATGCCATGTGTGTCTTTCTGATTTGGGGATACCTCACTTAGGATGATATTTTTCTAGATCCCACCATTTGCCTGCAAAATTCATGATTTCTTTGTTTTTAATTGCTGTGTAGTATTTCATTGTGTAAAAATGCCACAATTTCTGTATCCCTTCCTCCGTTGATGGACATCTGGGTTGTTTCCAGGTTCTGGCTATTACGAATAAAGCTGCTATAAACATGGTTGAGCAAATGTCCTTGTTGTGTACTTGAACATCTTTTGGATATATGCCTTAGAGCTGGATCTTGAGGTAGCACTATTCCTAATTGTCTGAGAAAGTGCCACATTGATTTCCATAGTGGTTGTACCAGTTGGCATTCCCACCAGCAATGGAGGAGGGTTCCCCTTTCTCCACAACCTCTACAGCATGCCTTATCTCTTGAGTTTTTTATCTTAGCCATTCTGATGGGTGTAAGGTGAAATCTCAGCGTCATTTTGATTTGCATCTCTGATGGCTAGGGATGTTGAACATCTCCTTATGTGTTTCTCTGCCATTCTATAGTCTTCTACAGCATATTCTCTGTTTAGCTCCATACCCCATTTTTTAATTGGATTACTTGATTTGTTTTTTTTCACTGTGATTTTATTTATTTATTTTTAATTTTTTTTTTCTTATCAGTTACATTTTATTAACTCTGTATCCCAGCCGTGTCCCGATCCCTCATTCCCTCCCAGTCCCTCCCTCCCTCCCTCCTCTCCACCGTGCCCCTTGCCAAGTCCACTGATAGGGGGGACCTCCTCCCCATTCATCTGATCCTGTTTTATCAGGTATCTTCAGGACTGGCTGCAAAGCTCTCCTCTGTGGCCTAACAGGACTGCTCCTCCCTTGGGGGGTAGGGAGGCCAAAGAATCAGTCATTGAGTTCCTGTTAGAAATAGTCCTTGTTCCCCTCACTATGGGAAACCAATTTGTTACTGAGCTACCACAGGCTACATCTGAGCAGAGGTTCTAGGTTATATCCATACATGGTCCTTGGTTGAATGTCAGTCTCAGAAAAGACCCTGTGCCCAGATATATTTGGTCCTTGTGGAGCTCCTATCCTTTCCCCAACAGACTAACTCCAAGCAAGTGAAAGACCTGTTTGAGAAAAACTTCAAGTCTCTGAAGAAAGAAATTGAAGAAGATCTCAGAAGATGGAAAGATCTCCTGTTGTTTTTTTTTTTTAACGTCTTTAGCTCTTTATATTTTCCTGATCTTAGCCCTCTGTCAGTTATAGGATTGGTGAAGAGACTTTCCCAGTCTGTAGGCAATCATTTTGTTATGAAAACAGCATCCTTTGCTTTATATAAGCTTTTCAGTTTCATGAGGTCCCATTTATCAATTGCTCTTAGAGCCTTTGCTGTTGGTGTTCTATTCAGGAAGTTGTCTCTTGTGCCAATGAGTTCTAGGTTCTTCCCCACTTTTTCTTCTAACCAATTTAGAGTATCTAGTTTTATATTGAAGTCTTTGATCCACTTGGATTTTAGTTTTGTGCGAATACAAATCAATTTTCATTTTTCTGCATGTAGACATCAAGTTGGACCAGCACCATTTGTTGAAGATGCTTTCTTTTTCCATTGAATGGTTTTGGTTTCTTTGTCAAAAATCAATTATTCACAGATGTGTGGGTTTATTTCTGGGTCTTCTATTCGGTTCCATTGATCCACCTTTCTGTTTTTATTCCAGTACCAAGCAGTTTTTATTACTATTGTTCTGTAGTACAACTTGAGATCAGGGATGGAGATACCTCCAGAGGATCTGTTGTTGTGCAGGATTGTTTTAGAAATCCTGGGTATTTTGTTTCTCCATATGAAGTTGAGAATTTTTCTTTCAAGGTCTGTAAAGAACTGTGCTGGCTTTTTAATGGGAATTGCATTGAATCTGTAGATTGCTTTTGGCAGGATGGCCATTTTCACTATGTTAATCATACCGATCCATGAGCATGTGAGATCTTTCCATCTTCTGATGTCTTCTTCTATTTCTTTCTTCAGAGATTTGAAGTGTTTTTCAAATAGGTCTTTCACCTGCTTTGTTAGAGTCACCCCATGGTATTTTATGTTATTAGTGGCTATTGCGAAGGGTGTTGTTTCCCTGATTTCTTTCTCGGCCCTTTTGTCTTGGATATGCAAGGGGGCTTCTGATTTTTTTGAGTTAATTTTGTATCCAGCCACTTTGCTGAAGATGTTTATCAGCTGAAGGAGTTCTCTAGTTGAGTTTGGGGGGTCACTTAGGTATACTATCATATTATCTGCGAATATTGAAACTTTGACTTCTTCCTTTCCGATTTGTATTCCCTTACTTGTCTTATTTCTCTAGCTAGTACTTCAAGTACTTTGTTGAAGAGACATGGAGACAATGGACAGCCTTGCCTTATCCCTTATTTCAGTGGGATTGATCTAAGTTTCTCTCCATTGAGTTTTATGTTGGCTATAGGGTTGCTTTCTATTGCCTTTATTATGTTTAGGTATGTTCCTTTTATCCCTGATCTCTCCAAGACTTTAAACATGAATGGGTGTTGGATTTTGTCAAATGCTTTTTCTGCATCTAGGGAGATGACCATGTGGTTTTTCTCCTTCAGTTTGTTTATTTGGTGGATTACATTGATGGATTTCCATATGTTGAACCACCCTTGCATGCCTGGGATGAAGCCTACTTGTTTATGGTGGATATCTTTTATGTGTTCTTGGATTCGGTTTGCAAGGATTTTATTGAGTATCTTTGTTTCAGTGTTCATAAGAGAGATCAGTCTGAAGTTCTCTTTTTTTTTGTTGGATCTTTGTGTGGCTTAGGTATTAAGGTGACTGTGACTTCATAGAATGAGTTTGTTATTGTTCCTTCTGTTTCTATTTTGTGGAATAATTTGGAGCAAATTCGAGTTAGCACTTCTTTGAAGGTCTGGTAGAATTTTGCACTGAGACCTTCTGGCCTTGGGCTTTTTTTGGAAGGGAGGCTGTTGATGGCTGCTTCAATTTCCTTGGGGGATATAGGGCTATTCAATCTTCCTACCTGTTCTTGACTTAAAATTGGTAGATGGAATCTGTCAAGAAAATTGTCCATTTTTTTTTTTTTAGAATTTCGAACTTTGTGGCTTATAGGTCTTTGTAGTATGACCTAATGATTGTTTGTATTTCCTCATTGTCTGTAGTTATGTCCTCCTTTTCATTTCTGATATTGCTGGTTTCGATAGTTTCTCTCTGCCTTTTAGTTAGTTTGGCTAAGGGTTTGTCAGTCTTGTTAATTTTCTCAAAGAACTATCTCTTGGTTTCATTGATTCTTTGAATAGTTTTATTTGTTTCTAATTGGTTGATTTCAGCACTGAGTTTTTTCATTTCCAGCTGTCTGCTCCTCTTGGGTGTTTCTGCTTCTTCTTCTTCTTTTTTTTTTTTTTTTTTTTTTGACAATATTTCTTGTTCTTTGATGTTGTCCATATTTTTCAGCCTGACTTGCTGTTAACTTTATTCCTCTCATATTTATTTGTCTCCCATTTTGTAAGCTGACAGCTAAGAGACAATATCATTCTTAAAGGCCTTACAATAGCTTTCTCATTAAACCAACAAAAGACTCTTGACATACAAAATCTCTCTTCTAAGTTCAAAGATGAACATCCATGGAAGAAGTTTATACATTGCATAAATTGGAATCTTTAGACACCCAGTTTTTCCTCATCTAATGGTCTTATATAAAATGTGATTTTGCTTGACTTTTTCAAAAGCAGGACAAGAGGCTTTGCATGATAGATTTTTATATCAATGCTTAAAAGCCATCACTGTATTGAAATTATCACAGACACATTCTCTAGTCAGTGGTCAGTTCATTTCATTAATTACATCTCTGGATGGTGTCCTGAATTATTTTTTAATATATATATAATTTCAAGTGAATTTTCCCAGTAAGCATACTGTCAGTATATATAGTAGGTTGGTAATTTGCTTTTAACTTTATAGAAATTATTCTCAATATTTTAGATTGTTTTTAGAAGAGAGACTTTGCTGTTTGGTCTTGTGTTATGCAGAAATTGAAGAAGGAAAGAAAGTTTCCTAGGTTATTATAGGTCATCCAGAAATATTCAGAAATAAGAAAATATTGCTAATATATATACATACATATATATATATATATATATATATATATATATATATAATCCAACACTTACTTAGACACTGTAGTTTAATTGAAAGCTCCAGGATTTATACATCCTTCTGTATAATCTTCTTATGTCAAGGAATAACTAGTATGATATTAAATAAATCATTATACTTTCTGAGTCTTTTTTTTTAATTCACAAAATGAGGAGGATAATTTTTTATTTGCATATTTTATTTTTATTATTTTTTAACAATTATTTTATTTTATTAATTACACTTTATTCACTTTGTATCCTCCATAAGCCCCTCCCTCTTCCCCTACTGGTCCTACCCTCCCTCCCCCTTCTTCACGCATGCCCCTCCCCAAGTCCCCTGATAGGGGAGTTCAGAGGAGGATAATTTTTAAAGTCCATCTTGCTTTAGCATCGTAGGATGTATATCCATTGACTTGTACAATACAACTGCTGAGAAATATACATTCAGGACTCTGCTTAATAAATTTTCTTGACAGAACAATTGTGCTATTCTTTTAATGAGCACTAACCCCCTGAAGTAAATAAGTTATCTTACAAATGTTCATGACCACAAAAGGTCTTCCATCATGAATTAAAGAAAATTATTATATCACACATACAAAAATTCTAAAATTAGAAGTTTAACACTTTCTAATTGGGTTATTTCCATCTTCATATGTGTTATTATATAAAGTCATTGGCATATTTCCACTTTATAGTCATGAGAATAATTAGCATACAGGACTTATGTGGCATTAATATTGCCAACAATTCTATAAAGTAATACCATTACCCTCACATTCAAAATAAGCAGACAGAAACAGAGGCTAAGCATCATTTTAAGGTTATAGTTATTCCATAGAATCATTGAGATCTGAACTCAACAGTCAAGGTGCCTTTAGAAACCATGAATATTATAGGTGCCTTTTACAATATAGTTGTGACGACTCATCCATTCTCTTGCTTACCTATCTATACTAAAATTGAAAACTTATTTCTTCAGTCTGTTGGGATTTGTAATATAGCCTTACATCATAGAGGTAATTGTTTACTATAGTACCTATGCTTCTGAACAGAATTTTCAGTATGACTTTTTTGTGGGTCAACCATTTTAGGTGAGTGGCTGCAAATTCTCTCTCAGATTCCTCACACATGAATGTTGTTATACATATAAACCAGTGAAGATGACTTGTGGAATAAAAATACACTAAAAAGAGATATACATAGTGAATGAGTGAATACTGGTCATAGAGGATGAAAATGCAGAAACAAAACAAAAACAGAAAACAGATTTGGGGGTTTAGGAGTCGTGCATCTTTATAAAGATATTGTATGACAGAACTTTTCCTGAAGGGATGCAACACTTACATCTACTCACAACAGTTAAGGAGCCTACAATAGAACAAAGTACAGATCATAAGCTTCCTGGAAGTGCAATTTGTCAGGCCCCACCCCAAGACTCTAACTGCTGGGCCCATCCTCTTGAAGTGTGCTAGTGTCAAGCCTTAGTCCCTTCAGATATAGACTACTCTAACATCCATAATGGCCATTTCCAGCCCCTCAAGATGACAGGCCAAGCTCTGAGAGACAGAGAAGAAGTCCAAGATAAGGCCACAGAATCCTACCAATCAGTAAGTGTACCCCAGGATGGGGTAACAAAATCACAACAGTTCCTGAGCTCACAATCTTGTTGTTGTTGTTGTTGTTTTCTAACAAATGTCAAGAAAAATGTATTATGTATACACACAAGTTTCATAATTAAACTTTTTATCAGTAACAGTAGTCAGTGTCTACCATGAGCTCACTCAGGACTTCTAAATTAGTTGTGTCTCCTCAGTCATTGACTTAATCTTTAATGAATTTATAAAGAAATCATTCACATTTCAGAGCATGGAGATAACCTAGAGCCCCTGCTCAGATTTAGCCCATAGCAGCTCATGTGGGTTCCCTAGTCAGGATATCAGGGGCAGTCTTAACATAGACTCAGTGGCTGGTTCTTTGATTACCTCCCCCTGGCAAGGTGGCCTAACTAGGCCACAGGGAAAGAGTATTCAGACAGTCCTGGTGAGACCTGATATGCCACAGTCTGATAGTATTGATAAAAGGGGAGGAGGACCTCCCTTATCAGTGGACTACGGAGAAGGACATAAGGAAGGAAGAGAGACAAATGGTGGAACTGGGAGAAGATGAGGGAGGAGGCTACAGTTATAATACAAAGTGAATAAATTGTAATAAATAATAATAAAGAAAAAACTTTAAAAAATTTCTTGTGATCACAAATGACTATTTCCCACAACAAAAAAATAAATGTTTTTTTCTTTTTGTTTACTCCCTAATTATCATGCATTTTTGCAATATAACATTAAAAACATAAATCATTAAAATGTATAAAAAATGACATACCTCAATTGGTCCAATGAACACAATACTAAGATTTATTTAAAATATAAAATTTAAATATATAACATGGTCTTAAAAAAAGTCCAAGAAAATTATAAAAAGTAATTGTATTCAACATAATTTTATAGTTGAAAGGAAGCCTACTATTTCATATAACTATGAAAATAAATTATGCTAAACAGTAATTCTTCAAAAAGCTGTGCACCATATGAAATAGTTAATGTTCAGTTCTATTCTTTTAAGAATCATATTTTATTCATTAGTTTTCTCTCAATTAAAACACATGTATATAAGGATCTCTAAAAGATAGCATGATAATGCTTTTTTCTTAAAATAGATGGAAAAGAACTATACAAAGACACAAAAATCTTGTAGTATATCATGTGTTACAAACAATACATCTAATTGTTAAAAGAAAAACTTACCTATTTACTATACTGATATAATCTTTTCAGATATTTTATTTCTAAAACTAGAGTCAAGAATTTCTCTAACAGAGTATGTGTTATTTGCATTTACTCTTTCCAGTTTTTCTATTTTTCAAAAATTAAATTTCCTTAGAACAGTAATAATTTTAAAGAGAAATAATTTGACAAAGTTTTCAAGGAAAAAAAAACAAATCAAAACAAAGAACAGTAGTGACAGTCAATGTCTAATCTAAATCCTCTCAAGCCTTCTAACTTAGTGGTATCTATTCACTCACTGAATTCATCTTAAATCCTTTTATAAATAGTAATGGTCAGTTTCTTTAATCATTTTTCACAAAGAAGGGGTCTTTCAGTAATTCTGGGGTTTTGCTGATTTCTTTTTGTATGTTTGTTTTTCTTATATGAAAACTATGAATACAGTGAGGTAGAAACATGCTGTTTTTTTCTGACCAAATTAATTGCCTTACTCTTGTGAACAAGGCCTTTAGTTGTAGGTGATTCTTTGTGTTTGTATTTGCCTATTTATTTAATGAAGATTTGCCAGCTCTTTATATGTTATTTTATAATATGTTCAAAGGAAAACCTATATTCTTACCAACTCTTGTATCTAATACAATACTGAAGTAAAGTTTTACAGGTTAAAATGCTAGTTGTCCTCACCTTGCACTTACCAAAGTTAAAACAGAAAGACGTTCTTCATGTTACCGATTTAATGACAATTTCTGATCCATGTGAATTTCTTCATCTAATTTAACAAATTTATCAAATATATAGCTTGATTATAAAAACAATGCTCAATATCACAATTAATTTCTTCTCACGGACACACTTATCTCAATGTGGTTTTGAGATTAACAGCAAGAATTTCACTGTCTCCACTTTCTCAGTATATACTTGTACATAAGAAGTATCTGTTTTACCAGTACATCTAAATATCCTTTTGTTCCAGTGTTCTGATTCTGCCAACAGACATACACTGAGGAGTCTTTTGAGAGAATACATCCATACACAGCAAGTTACTTTAGGAAACTCTAATAAATCTCTTTCTATTATTGAGCTGATGTTCAATTCAAATTTTTAGCTATTTTCAATACTTTATTCATATGTCCTTTGGATTTATTTATTTAGAAATGCATTATATGACAGAACACACAAAATTGATATCCAATGAAAACTAAAAATCCTCTTAAATAACGATATTAAATTAACTTAAATGATAAATTAGTTTCTTATACCTTTTGTAACCAAGTAATATAAATTGGACAGTTTTCACAAAATAAAATATTTTTTTCATTATCATGAACAAGAAACTTGTTCTGTTGCCCAGGCATCCTCATACAAGGTTCATGGTATCTCTGGTAAGAGATTATAAATAAGCACCACTGAACTTTTCTCCTCTTATAGCTGCATCAACCTCCTTAAAATCAAGGCTTACTCAGGTCCACTGTGACATCATCTTAAATAATTACACTACCAGTGGGAGGCCATCTTCTTGAGGTTTTTGTAATAATAAAGCTTTCAGAAGATCCAAGATGGTGGCACAGGGAGGACAGTGTGTTGGATGAGCACAGTGACTGCACAACAACCAAAAGAATCTCAGGTGTGAGAGGTACGATGTAGGAAACAGATGTATCTGTCAAAGAAAATGTTAAATCTAAAAATTTCCAGACCCAACCCATCCAAGAAATCTAAGACATCATGAAAAGACAAAACCTAAGAATAATAGTAATAGAGGGGAAAAAAAAGATTCCTGTCTCTAAGGCCGAGAAAATATTTTCAACAAAGTCAGAGAAAAAAAAATTTCCTAAGCATACAAGAGGCCTACATACTCCTTATAAACTAGTCTGGAAAAGAAAAACCTCCCTCCACATAATGATCAAAAGAGAAAGAATAGAAATACACACACACACACACACACAAACAAACAAACAAAAAAACAAACACACATGTATATATTAAAAGCTTCAAGGGGAAAAGGCCAACTAACATATAATGACAAAGCCATCAGAATCACACATGAATTCTCATCAGAGTCTATGAAAGCCAGAAGGGCCTGGATGGATATCATGCAGACCCTAAGACAACACAGGTATACATTACCTCACTAAAGCAAAACTAAAAGTAGCCAAGCACACAAACACACTACCACAACCAACAGCAAAAACAAAGGATCTAAAGGACACTGGTCTGTTAGATCAGTGTCAAGGCTCAGAAACTTTCTCAACATTAATGGACTCAACTCTCCAATAAAATGATACAGACTAACAGAATGAATGCATAAAAAAGACACCACAATCTGTTGCATACAAGAAACATATCTGATTCACAAAGATAGATATTATCTGAGAGTAAAAGGCTAGAAGATGGTTTTCCAAACAAATGGACCCAAGAATCAAGCAAGAGTAACCATTCTAATAATATCTAATAAAATAAACTTTCAGCCAAAATTAATCAAAAGAGATAGGGAAGGTCACTTTGTACTCATCAAAGTAAAATTCCACCAAGAAGACATAACAATTCTGAACATCTATGCCCCAAATACAAGGGCACCCACATTTGTAAAAGAAAATTTAATAAAACTTAAAACACACATAGATTCCCCACACATTAATAGTGGGAGACTTCAACACCCCACTCTGAACAAAGGACAGGTCAACAAAACAGAAATTAAACAAAGAAACAATAACTCTAACAGAGATCATGAATCAAATGGACCTAACAGACCTCTATGAAACCATTCTCCCAAACACAAAAGAATTTACTTTCTTCTCAGCACCTCATGTAACCATCTCCAATTTGAACCATATAATTGGTCACAAAGCAAGCCTCAATTGATACAAAAAGATTGAAATGATTTCTTGTATCCTATATGACCACTATGGAATAAGGCTGGATGTCAACAACAGAAATAGCAAAAAGTTTAAACACACAAAGAAACTGAACAACTTGCTATTAAATAACAGCTGTGTCAGGGACTAAAAAAAAAAAAAGAAAAAAAGAAAAAAAAAAAAA
>NW_026595872.1:80920-101517 GCF_907164565.1 Psammomys obesus
AAAAAAAAAAAAAAAAGAAAAAAAGAAAAAAAAAAAAAGAAAGAAAGAAAAGCTTCCTGGAAATCAATGAGAAGGAAACACAGCCTACCCAAAATTATGGGAAACAATAAAAACATGTTAAGAGGGAAGTTCATAGCACTAAGTGCCTTCAAGAAGAAATTTGAAACATCTAATTCAAGCAAATTAATGGATCATCTGAAAGCCCTAGGAAAGAAAAAAAGGAGTTGACAAGTATACACACCCAAGAAGAGGAGATGGCTGGAAATAATCAAACTCAGGGCTGAAATCAATACATTAGAAAAAAAATAAAACAATTCAAAGAATCAATCAAACCAAGATTTGGTTCATTGAGAAAATCAACAAGATAGACATACCCTTAGCCAAACAAAAAAAAAAAAAAAAAAAAAAAAAGGCAGAAAAACACTGTTCCCACCATTTACCTGCAAATTTCATGATTTGCTTGTTTTTTTATCACTGAGTAATATTTCAGTGTGTAGATTTACCACAATTTCTGTATCCATTCCTCAACTGAGGGGCATCTGGGCTGTTTCCAACTTCTAGGTATTACAAATAAAGCTGCTACAAACATGGTTAAGCAGATTTCCTTGTTTTATACTTCAACATATTTTGGATATGTGCCTAGCAGTGGTATAGCTGCATCTTGAGTAAGCGCCACTCCTAACTGAGAAAGGGCCAGATTGATTTCCAGAGTGGTTGTACAAGTTTACATTCCCACCAGAAGTGGAGGAGGGTTTCCCTTTCTCCACATCCTCTCCAGCATGACTGGAGCCTACCACAGAAGACCTCTGAAAGGCTCCACCCTGCAGGGTATCAAGGCAAATGCTGAGACGCATAGCCAAACTTAAGGCAGAGAGCAGGGAATCTTATGAAAGAAAGGGGAGATAGAAAGACCTGGAATGGACAGGAGCTCTACAAGGAGAGAAACAGAACCGAAAAATTTGGGCATAGGTGTCTTTTCTGAGGCTTATACTCCAACCTACAACCATTCATGGAGATTAACTAGAACGCCTGCATAGATGTACCCCACGGCAACTCAGTGCCCAAGCGGATTCAGTAGTAATGAGAACAGTGACTGTCTCTGACATGGATTCAGTGGCTGACTCTCTGATCACCTCCCTCTGTGGGGGGAGCAACCTTACCAGGCCACAGAGGAAGACAGTCCTGATGAGACATGACAGGCTAAGGTCAAATGGAAGGGGAGGAGTGGACTCTATCAGTGGACTTGGGGAGAGTCATGGGAGGAGAAGAGGGGGAGAAAGTGTGATTGGGGTTGGGGGAGAAGGGGACTACAGCTGGGATACAAAGTGAATAAACCGTAATTAGCAATAAATAAATAAATTTTAAAAGTAGTACAGGGGACTAGAAAGATGACTTAGTGGTTAATAACACTGTCTGTTCTTACAAAGGTCCCAAGTTCAATTCCCAGGAACCACATAATGGCTCACAATGGGATCTGGTGCCCTCTTCTGGCATGTAGGTGTATATGAAGGCAGAATACTGTATAAACAATAAATGAATAAATAAATCTTTAAAAAAGAATATGAAAAAATTAACTTTATTTATAATTGTACTTTTAATATTGTTTGACAGTTTTTACATTTATGTAATGATTTTTTTGCCATTTTCAACCTCTGTTCTCTTCACTCATCCCATCTCTCTCCAGTTGAAATGCTTCCATCTTCCTAACAAGTCTCCATCTTATTTTTGAGACTTCTTTTGTGTGTGATTCACTGAGTTTATTCAGAATTTTTTGCTTGACTGTAGATGGGTAAGTTATAATGTCTGCCAATTGAAGAAAATGATGCTTCCTCTCTCAACAATCCTTAATCATCACTTTGATGTACTCTACCTAAAATACATGGTAACAGGAACTGGCTCCTCTCAGTCTTCCAGTTTTTAACTCTACATCACTCCTGCATCTAAGAGTGAAGACAAGCAAATATATTTATTGAATTAAAAGTAGTCCCTTTTTAATAAAATTTAATGTACATAGAAGCCAACGCATAAATGAGGACTTGATGAATAAAGGAAGTTAACATATAAAACTTGAAATGCATGCAGAAATCAAACAAAATTCCTTTAGAACAAGCATGTACATGATATTAAAGTGTAATTATCTTGTCCTCACACAAAATCGTGACAGCTGGTCATTCAGATTTATTATCTTTACATGTATAATCATATGATTCAGCTTCATGCTTCTAATGTTCTTCAGGACATTAGTTATTTGAGTGCTTCTTCCAGACTATAGCCCGTTAGTCATTATATCTAAACATGTCTCAATGTGAAAATGCTGAGGGACTTGGGAGCCTCACATAAGAAGTCCATCATGCTTAATTCCTAATGGAACTTCCTGTGGCTGGTTTGCAGGAACAGTATTCTTGTTTCTTGGAATTCATTCTCTGTCCTTTTAATTAATAAATTTTTTATGTTCCTATGTAACCCCCCAGGACTTCATCTTGTAAGAAAAAGACGTTTCTTTCTAGCCCCATCTATTTCTACCCCTCACCTCTGATCTCCACTCAGAATGAAACACTGTGTCAAAAGAGATAAGCCTGATACATGGATCTTTGTCTTTCTAATATTTACCACATCAGTGTAACAAGTTGGTCATCAAAGCATGTCTACCTACATATAACCTGTTATAGAACAGGCCTATTGGTGACCAATCAATATCACTTCCAACCTATTGCTCAAACCTCATGCCCTATCAGCTCATTGTTACCCCACCTCTGTTCTATCTATATTCCAGAAACTTTTTTTTCATTCATGTAGGCTGTATATAAATTAAAACCCCATTTAAATTACATCCATCTCTCCAGGACTCTCATTCCTCAATCAAACTGTCATTTTAAATGTCAGATGAGTTATGCCTCATCACTTGATTGATCAAGACAATGCATCCTCTCATACGGAGGAGATACATTGTCTGTGAACAACATTTTAAAGCACTGAATGAGCAAGTGACAAAAGTATGAAAATTAATGATCTACTTATCTCTTCTATATTCTATGTGCCTATATTATGGAAGTTGAATATCAAACAATGTATACCCTGTAAAACCATAATGTAACTTAAATATGATGGCTAACTTTCATTAGGTATCTGTGTTATATCAAATGTTTTACAAAGCATTTTTTCATATACTATTCAGAACATTGTATTTATTCCCAATTCACAAATTCAACAATGTTCTACAAATTTTCAACATTACAATAAAAAGTCTTTAACTCTATTATTTGGAATAAGCTGTACATTCGTAGCTTTGTTTTATCTCTTCATGAACTATTCTTTGCCCTGATGCTAAATTGAAATTGTCAATTTTAATTTTTCATTTACATAAATTTCTTGCTTCACATTTTCTTTAAATTTTTAATTTCCCATATTTATTTTTGTATGACTTCATTTTTGATATTTTTATCAATTTATTTTCTATATATTACAGTCTGAATGCAGCTAGCCCTTCCCCTTCTAGTTCCCCCTCCTCCTTAATCCCAATCTACTCCTCTTCTGTTTTCCTTCAGAAAAGACCAAGCCTCTCAGGGGTACCAAACATGACATATCAAATTGCAATAAGACTAGGTACCACCTCATATTAATGCTGGACAAGGCAACCAAGCATGAGGACAAGGGTCCCAAAATTAGGCAAAAGTATCAGAAACAATCCATCAAAACCACCAAGCTACATAACTATAATATATATGCAGAGATCTAGGTTAGATCCAGGAGCCTGGTGTAATCACCACAGAGAGGTTCCATCAATCAACTGATAGTAAGAACTGTAGAGGCCCACAGCCAAACATGGCTCAGGAAATGGAGCTCAGAGAATCAAGAAGGAGAAGAAGTATTGTAGGGGCTAAAGGGGTCAAGGGCAACACAAGAAAAGCCATTACATTAAGAAACTCAGATTTCTTTACAGTATGTAATAATTTTACATGAAAATCACTCCAAATATTCCACTACATGCCTTTATAGAAGTACAACATTCATAGAAATATCAATAAGTTTTTGAAATTTTTGCCATTGACTTACTTTTTGTAACCATAATCACTTGGGAGTGAGTTAGTGACACTGACACCCTTACTTCAAACATAATTTTCTTTAAAATCTATATTGAACCCTGTTGTTAACATCTTTAGTAAATTTCTCAACTTTTTGTATGTCTCTTTCATATTATTTCTTGATTAAAATCCAAACAGATCCACCTTTAAATTATGTGACTGTCCTAGAACCCTTGCTCAGATGTAGCCCATGGTAGCTCAGTATCCAAGAGGGTTCCCTAGTAAGGGGAACAGGGACTGTGTCTGACATGAACTCAGTGGCTAGCTCTTTTACCACCTCCCCTGGATGGGGGAGCAGCCTTGCCAAGCCACAGAAGAAGACAATGCAACCAGTTCCAATGAGACTGGTTAAACTAAGGTCAGATGGAAGGGGAGGAGGACTGCCCCTATTAGTGGACTTGCAGAGGGACATAAGAGGAGATGAAGGATGGAGGGTGGGATTGGGATGGGGGGGAATTCAGCTGGGATAAGAAGTGAATAAACTGTAATTAATGAAAAAATAAAAGTGTAATTAAAAAGTATGTGACTGCATTGAGAGAAATAGATGAATCATGCAGTAAAAGGTAGAAACAACTTCAGGACTTAGAATACAGTCAGGATTGAACATCTCCTCCTAAGGGGAGAGCAGCCTTACCAGGCCACAGAGAAAGACAATATAACCAGTCTTGATGAGACCTGATAAGCTAGGGTCAGATGGGAGCAGAGGAGGAACTCCCCTATCAGTGGACTTGGAGAGGGGCATGGGAGAAGATGAGCAAGGGAGGGTGGAATTGGGAGGGAATGAGGCAAAAAGCTACAGCTGGAATAAAAAGTGAATAAACTATAATTATTATAAAAATGAAAAATTAAAATTAAAAAAAGTGCAAACAAGGAAAAAAGAATACGGTCAGGAACAATGCCTTGGTGAGAAAAAAATAGTAAAACAAACTAACAAACAAAAATATTTGTCTCGGGGAAGACCCAGAACTGTGCCAGAAAGATTGGATTGAAAGTCTTTTCAGAAACTTGCATTTTAGTCCTCATCTGCTTTCTATGCTGGGCAGGCCTGGGCAGTGATTAGCATCCTTAAACACATTACATTAAAATAAATAAATAAATTTAGGAGGACAAAGTAGAATGTAGAAATCTATTAGTCAAAGGACAGAAAGACATTTAGTGAACTTAGATAGTGGTCTCTTGATAAAAAGATCCTAAAATATAATTATAATACCAATATCAAACTTCATTTACCAAGAGGAAATATGCATTATTCTCCAAGGAGGCTTGGTAGATATCAAGAGCTTATTGCTTACTACCTAACAAACCGGCTCCATCCTTTAAAAACTATACATAATAATATATGCCTAACCTGTCATTGAGGATCTAGTAAAATAATGTCACATTATTTTCCAAAAACTTTAAGAGAGGAAGATACAATTTAAAAACAAATTTCATATGCTTAGATCCTTTTATTTTATTCATATTCAAAGTAACATTGATTAATATAGTTACATTGATATTATTGATCTGAATGTCCAGAATACTTTTTACTCTTGTAATTGAACAAATCTTATAGAACAAACTGAACAAATATTATAAAATACATTGTGCAGCTAAAGCATTGTATTACATATATTAATATAATTTATATATTTCTTTTAATCATAAAGGACAATGTACAAGGTAAAAATCACTTATCACATCTTACAGTTTAAAAATATTACCCTTAAGCCTTTACGCATGATGGTTTTATTGAGAATAATCTTGTAAGTTATAATTTGTATAATTTTCCACATTTTTACAGAAAAACAAATAAAGCAAACAATTCGTATATAATGTCCCTCAAACAAAACCTGGATGAAGATGAAATTATTTACTATTTACTAATACCTATTCTCAAGAAGATTTTGAATATATTATTTCCTGTAGAATGTCAATATATGGTAGAGGTGATATGATTTTATAATATTTTGCCAATAAGCATGAGGTTGAAAAGGTGTATAAAACACAAACAAGCTAATTTTACTCATGAGCAACAATAAGTTCAAATAGACTTTATATTTCAAAAACATGTATCTTTCACATAACATGTCTTCATCTTTTTCACTGGCAGATCATCCAAATTCTTCTTTTTTTATTTTATTGTTTCCTTTTTTATTTTTTTTTATTAATTTCACTTCATTCACTTTGTATTGAACTCATTGGCACAGGAGACAACTTCCTGAACAGAACACCAACAGCACAGGCCCTAAGAGCAACAATCAATAAATGGGACTTCATGAAACTGAAAAGCTTCTGTAAATCAAAGAACACCATCATCAAAACAAAACAACAGCCTACAGATTGGGAAAGAATCTTCATCAACCATTTATCAGACAGAGGACTAATATGTAGTATATATAAAGAACTAAAGAAGCTGAAAAGCAGCAAACCAAGTAATCCAATTAAAAAATGGGAAACAGAGCTAAACAGAGAACTCTCTGTAGAGGAATATCGAATGACAGAGAAACACTTAAAGAAATGCTCAACCTCATTAGCCATTAGGGAAATGCAAATCAAAACCACCCTGAGATTTCACCTTACACCCATCAGAATGGCCAAGATCAAAAACTCAAGTGACAACCAACACATGCTGGAGAGGTTGTGGAGAAAGGGGAACCCTCCCTCCTCCACTGCTGGTGGGAATGTAAACTTGAACAACCACTCTGGAAATCAATCTGGCGCTTTCTCAGACAACTAGGAATAGCGCTTCCTCAAGATCCAGCCATACCACTCCTAGGCATATATCCAAAAGAGGCTCAAATACACAAAAAAGACATTTGCTCAACCATGTCTGTAGCAGCTTTATTTGTAATAGCCAGAAGCTGGAAATAGCCCAGATGCTCCTCAACTGAAGAATAGATGCAGAAATTGTGGTACAGCTACACAATGGAGTAGCAATCAAAAATAAGGAAATCATGAAATTTGCAGGTAAATGGTTGGACCTGGAAAGGATCATCCTTAGTGAGCTGTCCCAGAAGCAGAAAGACACACATGATATATACTCACTCATATAGGCATATAACATAGCATAAACCTACTAACCTCTGTACATCTAAAGAAAATAATCAAGAGAGAGGACCCTGACTAAAAAACGCTCAATCCCCATCCTGAAAGGCAAAAAGGATAGACATCAGAAGTAAAAGAAAATAGGAAACAAGTTAGGAGCCTGCCACAGAGGGTCTCTGAAAGCCTCTGCCCTGCAGACTATCAAAGCAGACGCTGAGACTTGTGGCCAACTGTTGGGCAGAGTGCATGGAATCTTATGTAAGAAGTGGGAAATAGTAAGAGCTGGAGAGGACGGGAACCAAATTCTTCTTTTTAATTAAAAAAAAATTTATCCTGGAAACAAATACATCTAAGCATGGGGGAATTTTATCATTGGAGACTTTTCTTTCTTTTTACCCATCTGTTTTTGTTTTGTTTTGTGTTGTTTTCTCTTCATTAACAACCTTAAATTTACTGTGGAAATTGTTCCCACAGTGCTCAGAATTTTCTTGGTTGTTTCAAAAACTCACTTCTCTGATTCTTCTGTCATCACAGAGGAATTGAAGCTAGAAATGAATTGAAAAAATAGTAAATACTTGGTCAGGAAATATGGAAGCACGAGTTCAGAATAATAAAAAGTAGAGACTGGCTAACATGTCCTCCTCTGTGGCCTAGCAAGGCTGCTCCTCCCTCGCCGGGGGTGGGGGGTGGTGAGTAAAGAAGCCAGTCATTGAGATCATGTCAGAAATAGTTCCTCTTCCCCTTACTAGGGAAACCCACTTGGATACTGAGCTATCATAAGCTAGGGTCAGATGGAAGGGGCGGAGGAACTCCCTTAGCAGTGGACTTGGAAAGAGGCAGGGAGGAGATAAGGGAGGGAGGGTGGGATTGGGAAGGAATGAGGGAGAGGGCTATGGCTGGGATACAAAGTAAATAACCTGTGATTAATATAAAAAAATAAAAAAATAACAAAAATAAAATAATATTTTTTTTAAAAGTAGAGAAGAAAGCCACTGGAGGAATGGTTAAGCAAACCAATGTAGGATCTGAGAGTATGACTACATGTCTCAGAGCTAACACCTGTTACATCTCTAGGATATAAGCTGCACGATATTAATCTTAGGTTCCTAATGGATAGATAAGAAGTAAACAGGTGTTGGCAAATGGCCCAGAGGGTAAAAATATTTATAGAGCAAGTCCAATGTGTGCAATTTGATCCCCAAACCCATACTGAAAGGAGATATCTTTATCCTGAAAATTTGTTCTCTGACTTTCATATGCATGGTACAGCATTTGTATGTCCGAACTCATAACACACACACACACACACACACACACAAATAAAGAGGTAAATTATGTAGAAAATCTGAAATTACCAAATGCTATTCAAATATGAAATGTCATTTTACTAAGTAACATAATAAGACACTTAAGTACCTTGAGTGCTAAAAACATATACAAGTATGTTCAGTAAAAGATTTAGAGTAGGACCAACACGTGAGTCAAATATATTTTTAAAAGTTTTGTCAAAGGATTCCTTTTTAAAAAAAAAGAAAAGCTTACTAAGGAAAATAAAATTAGAACCTAATTTTATATGTTTTTAATGTTTTAATGAAGCAGGGAATATATGAATGAAATGAAGATTTAATCATGATTGACAGTGAAAGAAAGGAGGAATATCTGAAATCTACTCTAATTTGTAAATCTTAAGTTTTAAAAGAGTCTGAAAAAAACATAGATGAAGGTAAGATATTTTTGTGTCCATGGCCACTATATGTAGATAGCTCTATGTTAGCATTACCAAACTTACTTTCAGACCTGTTTCTTTTGAGCTAATTTGAAATTTTCAAACTATTTCTTCCCCACCACTCTAAAGTTTCCATTTCTTGTATGCTGTTGCAAAAGAAATGTATGCCATATGATTATTTTCCCAAACTTTGTGTAGTATAATATAATTTTACTGCTTCTCGGATGTTACTATACAAATGAAAGTTTGAGTTACCTGAAGGATTTTATTATTATTTGGTACATTTGGTCTAGCAACTGCATAAACAACTGACTGAAGTTTGACATTTTGAAATTCTTAAGTAAAATTTAAACAAATTCCAACCTGGGCCTGTTCACCCCTCCTTAGGCAACCAGGTGGTCCCCTACTCCCGGGAGGTCACCATATTGATGCCGAACTTAGTGCGGACACCCAATCAGCATAGTGCACTACAGCCCAGAACTCCTGGACTTAAGCGATCCTCCTGTCTTCAATCCTCATCTAGAAAGACAAAGGGAATGGACATTGGAAATAGGAGAAAACAAGTAACAAGACAGTAGCCTACCACAGGAGGCACCTGAAAGACTCTACCTAGCAATGTATCAAAGCAGATGCTGAGGCCCATAACCAAGCCTTCGGCAGAGTGTAGGGAATCATATGAAAGAAGGAGGAATTAGTATATCCTAGAGGGGACAGGGAGCCCCACAAGGTCCAAATATATCTGAGCACAGGGGTCTCTATGAGACTGTTTATCCAACCAAGGACCATGCATGGATATAACATACAACCCCTGCTCAGACATAGCCCATGGTAGCTCAGTATCCAAGTGGGTTACCTAGTAAGGGGGACAAGAATTGTTTCTGACATGAACTCATGAGCTTCCCCTCCTCCTTGATGGAGGAGCAGCCTTGCTAGGCCACAAATAAGGACATTGCAACCATCCTGAAGATACCTGATAAGCTAGGGCCAGACAGAAGGAGAGGAGGACACCCCTTCTCAGTGGACTCAGAAGTGGGCAGGGAGGAGATGAGGGAGGGAGGGGAGGACTGGGAGGGAAAGAGGGAGTGGGCTACAGCTGGGATACAAGTGAATGTATAAAATTATTTAAAAATAAAAAAAAATAATAAAAAAACAAAAACCCAAAAAAAAAGAGAAAAAAAATTTAAACAAGTTCAATCTTGGAACTTAAAATGAATTCTGCCATCTCTTTTTGTCTTCACTTGATGCAGATTTGAAAATCTTAACACTTTTAAAGGTAACTCACAACATTCCTATTTTTAAATAAAACATCTTAATATGATAGTCCAAAGGCAGACATCAACATGACAAAACAAATACAACTTGGGTACATAAACCTTGAGAAAATGCACATACATTTTTATTAATTCGTGCTCAGGATTACATTTTCCCTGCTGCCTCTTAATAAAGATAAGGAGACTGTGTAACTTGAGGAGTAATAAGGAACATGTAAAGTTCTTTAAAGTGAAAGCATTTACAACTTGAAAACCACAAAGTGTAACTCTGCCCACTCATATTTTCAGAGCTAAAAGTTAGAAATTTGTCATATTCTCATAATCCTCTGCTACCCACAGCAAATCTGTAGCCAAATGTTGTGAGCTTCTTTTTGTTGTGTTGTATGTTAATTATTTTACTTGCAAAGTTAAACCTATCTGTTTTACCCTCACATAATTTCTAATAAGGACTCTAGCTACTTTTCCTGCTTATGTTTATGTATTAAATAAGTTTTCACATGAAAGTTCCAAAATCACTGTCTCTAAAATGCAAATTGGTACAGATTAATTAAATTGAGAAGAAAAACTAATGTAAGGAGACAGAACATTCACAAAGCACATTTTTATAAAGTGTATACAAAATCTTTCTTCATATTCATATCTGTGACAGTTAGAAATAAATATCTGAAAAATATGCTTATTAGGCTTTAGCAAAAGCTTTGTAGATAAAACGACTTACCACGCAAGAGTTCAGTATCTCATATCTCACTTTTGAAGCAGAGAATTAACTCCTTGAAATTGTCTTCTGAGCTCCACACATGTGCCCACAACGATATCCTCACACACAATTCATTGGATACATTACAATTTAATTTATTGTCACCTCTCACTTATGAATCAACATAGAGCTTAAAGAGTTCACCTTTAGCTTATCAATAATAAATACACTTGATGAAATTTAATAATACATTAGTTCATAAATGCCATTATTTACTTTCTAATATGAATAAACACAGTTATAAAAGAAATCATGAATCTATATTATAGAGGCATAAAATAATTTCTATGGGTAATTACTAAATACTTTTTCCAGATACATTTAGTCAAGTATCCAAAAGTTAAGTAGGATGGATTAGAAAAGTGACCCAATTAATTTATAGGGCTGAAACATAAATCTTAAGTGCTAATAGAGTTCTTCCAGCAGACCTACCAGGCACTTAGGAGTCTGACTCCATTCCTACTCCAACACTGAATGGTATATAGACCAGTGCACTCTACTACTGAAGCCAGATAGTACTTTCTCAATATTTTAGCAAAGAAAATACTATCAATTAATAAGAGTTGGCACTTGAGGTTATTCTTTCCTTCCATTCCTTTCTATCTTATTTTCTTTCCTTCTTTGTTTTTCTCACCCACACTTATCTGAATCAAGCCTTATTAAATAAGTCATTTGCTGTGGTATGAGGACTAAATCTAATCTTGATTAATAGTATTGGGTATTTAATATGGTTGTATTTTGCGTTTTAACTTCAGCCTAATAAAATCATTGAGATTAATAGATGATTTAAAGGACATGTCCTTAGAATCCTGGCAAAAACACAGAATTTCTGTTCCTTCCTCTAACATATTAGTTTGAGTTTCAGTATCATATGACAAAAATATCATTTTTTATGTGTTATGTGATCATAATTGAAGGTGTGAATACAAATTTATGGGAAAATTTCCCCTAACTTTTACAAAAGGAATGGGTCAATTGTGTCAGTCTAGCTCCTGACTATCCAAGCATCAAGAATATCCAGCAAACACTATTACTGTGGGGCTAAACTATGGCAATACATGGGTATGAGGCCTGATGTTTTATGAAATTTTTAGATTACATATCTAGTAATACCAATCTCAAGTCATAATTATTAGTTAAATCTGTAATTCCAGCTCTCTTAATTAATGCAGACAGTGGTATGGGTAGAATATAGTGAAAAGTGGTCAGCAAAGAAAAAAATACATTTAGAGAAAGACAGTGAAATTCAGGAATGAAATGTTTTCAGCTGAGAAATAACACAAAGTCAAAATTCATCTAGGTGTGTTTTGTTCTTCCAGGTGTTTTGATTTTTTTTTTATGAAAACATGAGCACTGGAATTAAATAAATAGTGAATAAATAAATAAAGAACACTGGTTTTGTAACTTGAAAATATGTTTTCCGATTGTCCTACCATATGAAGGGGCTGAAGCATCACTAAAAAAGAGGGTCCATTATATGGTTTTGCCTTCTTTGTCGAAAATCAAGTGCCTGTAGGAGTGTGGGTTTATTTATCGGTCTTCAGTTCAGTTCCATTGATCAACCTGTCTGTTACTATGCCAATAGCATGCAGTTTTTATTACTATTGTTCTGTAGTATAGCTTGAAATCAGGAATGTTGATACTGCCAAAAGTTCTTTTATTGTACAGAATTATTTTGGCTATCCTGTGTCTTTAAAAGCATCTTCAACAAATGATGCTGGTCTAACTGGGTATCTGTGTGTAGAAAAATGCAAATAGAACCGTATTTATCATCCTGTACAAAACTCAAGTCCAAGTGGTCAAAGATAATGACAAAAAATCAGTGACTCCAAATCTACTAGAGAATGAAGTGGTGAAAAGTCTGGAACTCATCAGCATATGAAACAACTTCCTGAACAGAGTGCCAACAGTACAGGTTTTGAGATCAACAATTAGTAAATGATATTTATGAAACTGATAAGCTTCTCTAAGTAAAAGGATACTGTCAATAGAACAAAATGGCAACCTACATATTGGGAAAAGATTTTTACCATCCTAAAGTCAGACAAAGGCCTAATATCCAAAATATACAAAGAAATTAAACATCAACAAATCTAATAATCCATTAATCAAATTTTAAATCATTTTTTATTATTTATTACTCTATTACTTTTTGAACAGCATCTGGAAAGACGATGCAGATTTCAAACCTACATGCCTAAATTATCAGTCTATTTCTCTCATTCTCATGGCTTTTAAAATGTTCAGCTCACATTAACCCTTGCTCCATGCCCATGTTAATCCCTGAAAAGGTACTTTGCAAAGATTGCAATGTACAAGTACACAAGTAGTTCTATTATCAAGTCTTCCATGATTCCATGCTATATAACTAGTTTCTGTACAGCACATTTTTAGCTCCTAGGTATCTTAACTGGAGGAGACTATTTCTTAATTAGCCTGAATTATTTCTGAAATAATTAAAATGTCAAGAGGCTTGTGTCCTAAAAATCTTCCTGAACCAGAATGGTACTTATATAAATAGAAACTCAGATGAAATCTGTTAGCTATCTCACATAAGCAACACAAGTGCACACAATGAAAACAATGTAATTTCTTTTTAATTTAATTGTATGGGTATTTATCACATATATCTGTGAACCATGTATGTCCCTGGTGTTCAGAGAGGCCAGAGATCCTCCAGGGATCCCCTGGAACTACCAATACAGACATATGTGAACTGTAGTCAAACCTGTGTCCTCCTAGGGAGGATGTTTAAATCTCATTCAGAATGGCAAACAAAATACACACCAGAAATAGAGGAAGAGAAGAAACAAGATGGGAGTCTACAATAGACTCTCCTCTGAAAGGATTCTTCCAACAGGGGATCAAACAAGATTCTGAGAATCAGGGACAAACTTTGGGCAGAATGAAGGGAGGAAGAGAGGGGTGGGGTGGGATTAAAGGGACATGGAAGTTATAGGGCCCCAGAAGGAGACCAACAAAACTAAAAGATCTGAACCCAGGGGGTCCTGCAGAGACTAATGCACAGAAGGAAGACCATGCATGGAGAGGACCTAGAATCCCTGCTCAGATGTGACCAATATGCAGCTCAGTCTCCATGTGGATATCTGAGGGAGGGGATCAGGGTGTGTCTCTATCATGAACTCAGCTGATTGCTCTCTGATCACTCACTCCTGATGATGCAGCTTTGCCAGGCCACAAAGGAAGAGGGTCCAAGCAGTCCTCTTGAGACTTTACAAGCTATGACCAGATGGCAATGATGGAGAACTACCCTTTTCAGTGGACTAGGAGAAGGGAATGAAGGGAAGAGGGAGGAAAGGTGGCACTGGGGAAGTTGAAGGAGGGGCTTTTAATCAGGATATATAAACAAATAAATTGTGAAGAAAAAAATTAAAAATTTTTAATTTTTTCCTTCCATACAACAGTCAGGGAGCCAACTCTCCAGCCATAGCTTTCAGTTTATTATATGTGTATATTGTTTGTATACATATGTATATTGTACATGCTGATATAATATACCACTTGTGAGTAAAATTACAGTAGTCATTCCTTTGCATTTGCTACAGCATTTGTAGTGATAATTTGACCCATTCTAAATTGATAGGCTAGATTTCTGTCACTTATCCATATCTAACACAGATCAAGTCATGCCTACAGCTGAATTCTCCATGTCATGTGTTTTACAAATAGGTACACATACAGAGATGTCACCTGTAACTTCTTCTCTGTCTTTGAATCTATGTAGTTTCTCAAAAGTGAACAATATTTCATCACAAGGCCATTCAGAGATTATCAAGAAAACACATTTAACAGATCAAGTAGATCAATTAAAATAGATCAAATTAAGATAATGGCATTATTTTTATTACAATTTATTCACTTTGTATCCCAGCTGTAGTCCCACCCTCATTCACTCTCAACCCTTCCCTCCTTCCCTCTTTCCATCCTTCCCTCCCTCCCTCCCTCATCTCCTCCCATGCCTCTTCCCCAGTCCACTGATAGGGGAGTTCCTCCTCCACTTCCATCTGACCCTAGCTTATCAGGTCTCATCAGGACTGTCTTTCATAATCTTTTTCTGTGGACTGGTCAGGCTGCTCCCCCATCAAGGGGAGTTGATCAAAGAGCCAGCCACTGAGTTCATGTCACAGACAGCCCCTGTTCCCCTTTTTAGGGAGCCCATTTGGAGACTATGCTGTCATGGGCTATATCTGTGCAGGGGGGGGTCCAGGTTATTAACAGGAATGGTCCTTGGTTGGAGTGTCAGTCTCAGAAAAGACCCCTAGGCCCAGAGTTTTTGGTTCTTTTGTTCTCCTTGTGGAACTACAGACTCTTCCAGGACTTTCTAGCTCCCTCTTCTTTCATAAGATTCCCTGCCCTCTGCCCAAAGTTAGGCTATGAGTCTCAGAATCTGCTTTAATACCCTTTTGGGTAGAGTCTTTCAGAGGCCCTCTGTGGTAGGATCCTGACTAGTCACTTATTTTCACCTTCTTCCTATGTCTATCCCACTTGCCTTTCTGAATAAAGACTAAGCATCTTACCCAGGGTCCTCCTTTTTGCTTAGCTTATTTAGGTGTACAGATTTTAGTATGATTATCCTATATTATATCTAATGTCCACTTACAAGTGAGTATATACCATCTTTGTGTTTCTGCTTCTGTGATAGCTCACTCAGGATGGTCTTTTCTAGTTACCTAGCCTGGAAATTTCATGATTTCCTTGTTTAGTATTCCATTGTATAAATGCACCAAAATTTCTGTATCCATTCCTCAGTTGAGGGACATCTGGGTTGTTTCCAGGTTCTGGCTATTATGAATAAAGCTGCTAGGAACATGGTTGAGCAAATGTCCTTATTGTGTACTTGAGCATTTTTTGGGTATATGCTTAGTAGTGGTGTAGCAGGATCTTGAAGGAGTACTATTCCTAATTGTCTGAGAAGGTGCCAGATTGATTTCAAAGTAGTTGCAGAAGTTTATATTCCCACCAGCAATGGAGAAGTGTTCCCCTTTCTCCATATCATCTCCAGCATGTGTTGTCACTTGAATTTTTAATCTTAGCCATTCTGAAGAGTGTAACAAACAGTGAACACAGTGGAAATATTCTTCATTTTCCTTAGTCTTGCATTGCAATTGTATATCTATATACTATATATCATTGGATAATGTTGTCATAAGGCTTATATCATTTTGTACAATATATAATAATTTATCTAGGCACCCAAACTGGAATTTAGTAAAATCTATGCATATATAGCTGAAAACCTAGTGGCATTGACTTATGTCTTCCAAGAATGGAAATTAGAACAAAAATTATTAGAAGTAGCAATTGGAAGAAAGATTTCAAAACCAATTGCTATAAAAGAAGGCAATAGCAGATTTTGACTTAGACTAATAAAAGAGAAATGAAAGTTCAATATCTATTGGAATTTTCAGGCAAGCTGCCTTTGAGATACCAGCTCAGCTTTGGACAGATGTTCTTTTATGCTACTGGGTTCCTTCTTTCTGTCATTTAGAAAGAATGTGGAAGTTTGCAGCCATATTGCAGAGAAAGGCAATGCTGAAGATGGAAGGTACAACAGAAAGATACCAGGCCCTAGTGTGCCTGATCATAATGACCCATGACTATGATCTGCCAGTCATGCACTGCTTACATTTGGATCTCCAATGTGAGAAGAGTAAATATCGCTTCTCTATCTCTGGATTTTTCCAACTAATGGTGTCTCTTTTCTTCATATCTAAGACATAAAGTGTTTACCAGAATCTCGTTGGACTACGTCTTAAACTTTCCTGAATTTGACTAAAAATTATAGTCAAAATATCTATTTTAATATAAGGAGTGTGTAAATATATTAATAGAGAGCTAATATCCAGAATAAATAAAGAGCACAAGAAGTTAAACAGCAACAAATCAAATACCCAATTAAAAAATGGGGTACCAAGCTATACAGAGAATTCTCTATAGAGGCATATCAAAAGGCAGAGAAACAATTAAAGAACTGCTCAATGTCCTTAATCATCAGGAAATGCAAATCCAAACAAGCCTGAAATTTCACCTTACACCATCAGAATGGCTAACATAAAAAAAAAAAAAAAACTCAATTGACAACACATGATGGAGAGGATGTGGAGAAAGTGGAACCCTCCTCCATTGCTCATCAAAATTGTAACAGAGTAAGCAAAGGCAACTTCAGAAATTGTTATTGGAATGGAGTTTGAAAATATCTAAAATAAAAGGCATAATAACACAGAAAATGAAAAGAAGATGATAAATTTTATTTTGAAAGGATGAACAAGTTAATGGAGTAACTTACATCAATTGCTAAATGAGGATTTAGTGTGATATAGTAACAATTAGTGTTAGACACTGAGACATGAATTTTAATATGGTCCTTCAGAACTGCAATCTTACCAGAAAAAAAAATAAAGCATTATGGAAATTCCGCTGAACTATTTCACTTATATATGAACCAGAAATATGAAGCCTTTCTAATATATATTTCCCAGGTGCAATCATCAGACTCTATTTGCAGCACATCCACTAATGACTGTGGAAATTTGATAGCAAACCATATCAGCAATTCCAAAATATATTGCTATTTAACAGGAATAATATCACAAAACAAGAATCATAATCTAATATAGAATTTGTAGCATTGATAATCTCATATTTCTACTTGATAAGAAATACTGGGTTTTCTTCATATTAAGATGTTCCAAGTTGCATCTGGCTTTGCAGGACATTTTTTGTAACACTAAAAAACCTAAGAAGGGCACTTTATCACATGCTAATACAATGTTAGCAAACAGCAAACAAAAAGAAAGAGGAAAAAAACTCTGTGGCTAATATTGTACAATAACTATTTTTCTAATTTGTATAAGAATATTACTGTCATCATAATACATTTACTAGTTGCAACAATTAGCTAATATGTGTGATTTTGTTTTTTTATATTTTTATTTTTTTAGTATCACTTATTAGAATGTATCCAATATGCATCATGGCTGTGGCACCCTCCCTCATGTCCCCTTAATCCCACCCTCCATCCCTATTCTCCCCCTGTGCCCTTTCCCTAGTCCAGGAGGTCCTCCCCCATTCTAATTGACCCTAACCTATCAGTTCTCATCAGGACAGGTTTCGTTATTTTCCTCTGTGGCTTGGCAAGGATGCACCCCACAGAGAGATGTGATCAGAGAGCCTGTAACTGAGTTCATGCTAGAGAAAAACCCTGCTCCCCTTACTAGGGACCCCATTTGGAGAGTGAGTCTATAGGCTATATCTGGGTTCCAATTCTCTCCATGCATTGTCTTTGGTTGGGGTATCAGTCTCTGCAGGGCAGGGCTTCCAGAGCTCAGCTCAGTGTTTGTTTTTTTTTTTTTTTCTATGTTGGTCTCCTTTTTGAGCTCCTGTAACCTACAGATTTTTTTTCTCTCACTTCAATTTATAAGATTCCCTGAACTCTGCCCAAAGTTTGACTATGAGTCTCAGCCTCTGCTTTGATACCTCCATCAATAGAGTCTCTCACAGGCTGTCTGTGGTAGTATGTATGTTTTAATTCATATTTGACTAGTTAGATAGGGGAAAAGTCGCACAGAATATTAATTTATGAAAAACAAACTTTGTGATTAAATAATTTCATAAACTTAATGCTAGTATTAAAGAAAGGCTAGACAGAGTCTATGGCACACACTGAGTAGCTCTAAAGAAGAGCTAGAATCTGAACATTAAACATGAATCCTTAGTCTTAACTAATGTTGCTTGTAAGTAAAGCTAAGAATGAGTTTGTTGGGAAAAGATATATAATGACATTTCTAGTTTACATATGACCTTCCATAACAAAATGGACATTTAATGACTTAATGTAGAGCTCTGAATGTCACAACCATGTATCCTCATATTTGTGAGAAACATTTCTTAAGCAAATCCACAAATGAATTTGAAAATTACTAAGTTTAATAAAATTATTTAAAAAGAAATAAAATTTGGATTAGCCACATCATTTTAAAATTGTATTTATATATTTATTTATTACAATTTATTCACTTTGTATTTCCCCTCCATCATCCTCCCTTCTATTCTCCCAGTCCCATCCACCATCCCACTTCTCCCCCAATGCCCTTTCCTTAGTCCTCTGATAGGAGAGGATCTCCTCCTCTTTTATCTGATCCTAGCCTATCAGGTCTCATCAAGGCTGGCTGCGTCATCTTCCTATTTTGCCTGACAAGGCTGCATGTCTCAATGGGGAGGTGATCAAAGAGCCAACAACTGAGTTAATATCAGAGATGGTGCCGCATACTTCTTATGAGCGCCCCTACTTGGAAACTGAGCAACCAATGGGCTTCCTTTGAACAGGGGGTCTAGGTCCTCTCTGTTCATGTTCGTTAGTTGGAGTTATCAGTCTTGGCAGGTAACCCTGGGCCCAGGTATTTTGGCTTTGTTTTTCTCCTTGTGGAGTTCCTGTTTCCTCCAGGTCTTTGTATTTCCCTTTTATTCCATAAGTATTTGGTCATTCTGCCCAAAGTTTGGCTATGAGTCTCAGTATCTCTTCAGAAATCAATCTGGCACTTCCTCAGAAAATTAGGAATAGTGCTACCTCAAGATCCAGCTATATATGTTACACCATTCAGTAAGGAAATTTGCTCAACTGTGTTCATAGCAGATCTATTTGTTATAGCCAGAACCTGGAAACAAACTAGATGTCCCTCAATGGGGGAATGGATACAGAAACTGTGGTACATTTACACAGCCGAATTACTACTCAGCCATTAAAAACAAGGAAATCATGAAATTTGTAGGCAAATGGTGAGAACGAGAAAAGATCATCCTGAGTGAGGTAACCCAGACGCAGAAAGACACAACTGATATGTTCTCACTTATAAGTGGATATTATCCATATAAGATAAGGTAAACATACTAATATCTATAGCCCCAAGGAAGCAAAACAACAAGGAGGACCCTAGGGAAGAGGCTGAAACCTCACTCAGAAGGGCAAAGAGGATAGACATCAAAAGTAGGAGAAGACAAGAAACAAGACAGGGGCCTTCCACAGAGGACCTCTGATTAGCCACTTTATTAAAGATGTTATTGATTTCATTGTTAAAAATGCTTTTAGTGGCAATTACCCTAATACATATGTGCCTTATCTACTCAATGTACATGTTCTAGCACTAAAATATGTATTTGCAAAAAACACACTTTTAGAGAGGAGAGCAATGTCCTAATGTCAGATGGTCTAGTGGAATGAAAGTCTTAAATTATCTTTAAAAGTGGTGACAATTAAACTTGGCACTTGCTGTCTCAACAGGTGCACACTAGAGCCCACCAACTCTCAGCTATTTGTAAAAGCCAAGGGAAAAAATTAGCAGTCCCCATACAGTTGTGCCTCTGGCTTCTACTAAAAAAGAATGAAGTGTAGCTATTTTGGAGTCTTGGGTAGGCAAACACCAGAGCTCAACACTGTTGCAAGTGCGTATGAAGAGATAATAATGATATTTGAGTTGTTCCAAGACTTCCCCAGGCTTCAAAATGATTGCCTAAACATGGTACTGTCTGCAGCAATATCTCTGTTTAAATCATGCAGGTGCAATATACTTACATCCTCTCTTCCTCCTTCCTCCAAACCCACCTATGCTCCCTTCATCTTTTGCTTTATTATCTTTACATGTATATATATATATATATATATATATATAAACATTATATATATATATATATATATAATATATATATATATATATATA
>NW_026595872.1:101617-124498 GCF_907164565.1 Psammomys obesus
TATATATATATATATATATATATATATATATATATATACAATGTTTATATATATATAACATTATTTACATTATTTCTCTATTATTGGTTTCATGTATATTTCTTTATTTTTCTTTATTGTTATTATTTATTACAATTTATTCACTTTTTATCATGGCTGTAGCCCTCTCCCCCCTCTCCTCCTGGTCTCACCCTCCCTCCCTCTTCTGCCACATTTTTTTTGGCTCTGTTAGTCTCTTTGTGGATCTCATGACCCCTCCAGGTCTTCCAATCTCTCCCTACTTCCATAAGATTCCCTACACTCTGGACAAAGTTTGGCCATGAGTCCCAGAATTTCTTTATATACCCTGCTGAGTAGAGTCTTTCAGAGGGCCCCTGTGGAAAATTCCTGTCCCAAGCATCCAGGGGTGGTTCAATATAAGGAAATATATCAATGTAATCCACCATATAAACAAACTGAAAGAAAAAAAAAAACAAATAAGCATGATCATCTCCTTAGATGCCAAAAAAGCATTTGATAAATCCAACACTCAGTCATGTTTCAAGTATTGGAGAGATCAGGGATAAAATGAACATATCTCAGCATAGTAAAAGCAATATCCAGTAAGCCTATAGCCAATATCAAACTAAACGGAGAGAAACATAAATCAATCCCACTGAAATAAGGGCCAAGGCAAGGCTGACCACTCCCTCCTTATCTTTTCAACATAGTACTTGAAGTCCTAGCTAGAACAATAAGACAACTAAAAGAGATAAAGGGGATACAAAACAGAAAGGAAGAAATAGAAGTATCACTATTTGCAGATGATCTGATACATAAGTATACATAAGTGGTCTTAAAAATTCTATGAGAGAAATCCTTCAGGTGATGAACGCCTTCATCAAAGTGGCTGGATACAAAATTAACTGAAAAAAAAAATCAGAAGCCCTCCTGTATACAAAAGTCAAATGGACTAAGAAAGAAATCATGGAAACAACACTCTTCACAATAGCCACAAATAACTTAAAGTACCTTTGTGTGACTCTAACTAGGCAAGTGCAAGTCCTGCATTAAAAAAGAAAAAGTACTTCAAGTCTCTGAAGAAAGAGATTGAAGAAGAAACCAGAAAATGGAAAGATCTGCCATAATCATGGATTGGTAGGAGTAAAATAGTGAAAATGTCCATCCTAACAAACAATCTATAGACTCAATGCAATTACCATCAAAATACCAACACAATTCTTTACAGACCTTAAAATAAGAGTTTTCAATTTCATATGTAAAAACAAACAAAAAACCCAGAATAGATAAAACGACTCTGTAAAATAAAAGATCTTTTGGGGGTATCTCCATCCCTTATCTCAATCTGTACTATAGAGCAACAGTAATAAAAACAGCATGGTACTGGCATAGAAACAGACTGGTGGATCAATGGAATCAGAGAGAATATCCATAAACGAAACCATACACCTACTGATACTTGCTTTTTTACAAAGTAACCAAAACCATACAATAGAAAAAAGATAGCATCTTTAACAAATGGTGCTGGTCTATCTGGATGTCTACTGGTAGAAAAAAATGAATATAGATCCATATCACCAGGCACAAAAGTAAAGTCCATGTGAATCAAAGAACTCAACATAAAACCAAACACACTAACTCTGTTAGAAGAAAATGGGGGAAGAGCCTTGACCTATGTACTTAATTTATATTTTGCTTTGTATTGTTATTCAGACTGGCTCTTCCTATATATCCAAGGCAGCCCAGAATTTATCTTTCTGATTCAACCTCCAAAATTTCTAAGTTTCAACCTTCCAAATTTCTAAGTTCTGTGTTTCAAGTATGTGACATCACGACTGGCTCATTTATGCTCTATGTAATTATCTAAGCATTGCTTAATACATCTTGTACACATCGTATATATATACAATGTTAATTAGCTCTAAACCTTGAAGCCATGAAAATCCCTTCATATTAATATGTTCCCTAGAGGAGAAAGAAAAGGAAGCAAGCAAGAAGGAAGGGGAGGGAAAGAACATGAAGAAAATAGAAAGGAGATAAAAACAGAAATGCTGTTGCTTCCAGGGGAAAAAAAAAATCCATGGAGTCACTTCCTTTAGATTTTTCTTATTTCATTACACCTATAAATCTTCACTTTTACTATTATGGTATTAAAAATGAGGTGAATGTATAAAATGCTAGGTAATACAATGACTGAAGAAAAGAAGAAACAAACTATTTTGTTTTGATAGTTTAAATGGATCATGGAGAGGGATTTGGAGTCTCATCCTCAGTGGAATGTATCACACTGATTTTTCTGACTGCTTGTATCGAAAGTTAATGTCTCAAAGGACATAGCCATGAAGTATCATCTGTGCTAGCATAATTTCACTGGGAGAGCAGAATTTCCAGGTGACTAGCTCAGTTTTAATGAAAAAATTTATTCTAGATTATATCTTGCTTTTTCTTCATAGTTTTAATTAATATGAAAACTACATTCTCATATTTATATTACACACTTAGTCATTGCTAAAAATGCAGAGAAAAAAACAAAAGAGAGGTTATGGAGAGATTATTATGACATTGTTGTGAACTGTCATGAGCTTTATATATGAAATCTATTTGAGAACTATAGACTACATTCATTATAAAATTATAAATGAATCTAAGTCAAACAAAAGTAAAATCAAATCTTAATTTTTACTGAGCTATTATTCATCTCTACCGGAAATCTTTTGTGGTGTGATAATCTATAAACACGTATTTCACTGTGTCCCTACAAAAGTGATTTCATGTGCCTGGAATAAAAACAAAATAACATAATAGTGAAAGAAAATTGGTATTTTCAGTCCTTTTTTTATCCCCATTATTCTCAATAGTTCAATACAGCAGATGGAACTGCCAGGGCTCATTCTCACTGAGTCTATATTGTACAAGGATTAACATGGTTTTGAATGAAGTGTCTCTTATAAACGAGGAAGCTGCCAGATGGAATGGCTCAGTTAAAAACCTTATCGCCACTTTTTACTAACATTTATTCTACATACACACATGGAGGGTATGTGGATGTTATAAATTGGTAAGCTGAATATAACAAAGTACAATTTGTATAGATGAATCTTATTAAAATAAAATATGTGTTATCAAAACAATAACTTATGAACTGAACAGTTATTTAATGTATTTGAAATCTCAATTGTATAAACACATTAAAATATTTCTATGACTTACATATCTTAAAACTGAGCATCTGCTAATATTACTGATGAGATTGTAGATTTCATCCATGTTCCAGCTACTGAGTTCATGTCAAAGACAGCCCCTGCTCCCCTTACTAGAAAACCCTTTTGGAAACTGAGCAGCCTATAGACTTTATCTGAGCTGGGGGTCTATGTCCTCTCAATGCATGGTCCTCCACTGGAGTCTGACAGAGGACCCCTGTGGAAGGCTCCTGTCCTGTTCCCTGTCTTCTCCTACTTCAAATTTATATCCTCCTTGCCCTTCTGAGTGAGTTTTCAGCCTCTTCCCGAGGGCCTTTCTTGTTGTTTAGCTTCTTTAGGACTATAGATTTTAGTATCTTTATCCTACATTATATAACTAATATCTACTCCTAAGTAAGTATATATCAGTTGTGTGTTTTTGCTTCTGGGTTAGCTCACTCAGGATGATCTTTTCTAGTTCCCACCATTTGCCTGCAAATTTCACGATTTCCTTGTTTTTAATGGCTGAGTAGTATTCCACTTGTAAATGTACCACAATTTCTGTATCCATTCCTCAGTTGAGGGACATCTAGCTTGTTTCCAGGTTCTGGCTATTACAAATAGAGGTGCTATGAACATAGTTGTACAAATGTCCTTGTTGTATGGCTTAGCATCACTCGCATGTATGCTCAGGAATTGTATAGATGGAACTGGTGGTGGCACTATTGCTAATTTTCTAAAAAAGCACCAGACTGATTTCTGAACTGGCTGTACAATGTTATATTACCACCATCAATGGAGGAGGTCCCCTTTCTACCCAACCTCTCCAGCATATGTCATCCCTTGAGTTTTTTATCTTAGTCGTCCTGATGGTTGTGAGGTGAAATGTCATCAGGGTCTTGTTGATTTGCATTTCTCCAATGACTGAAGAAATTAAGAATTTCTTTAAGTGTTTCTTTGCCATTGGGTAGTTCTCTGTTAAGAATTCTCTGTTTTGCTCTGTACCCATTTTTTAATTGGATTACTTGGTTTGTTGGTTTTTAACTTCTTGATTTCTTTACATATTCTGATAATAGCTTTCTGTCAGATGTAGGATTGGTGAAGATGTAGGGTTGGTGAAGACAGAGGCAGGCGAGTCTCTATGATTTCCAGGACATCCTAGTATACAAAGTGAGTCCAGGACAGCCAAGGCTGTGCAGATAAAACCTGTCTCAAAAACGAGAGAAGGAGAGAGAAATACAAAGAGAGAGAGAAAGCGAGGCAGATGGAGAGGGAGAGAAAGACTCAGTTCATTTATTGTCTTTGTTTGAAATTTATCAGGCCAAAATGGATCATCATAATGTTAAATTATAAAGTCCTTTTCATAGCTTGGGCCTCAAGTTAGAGCACTCATTATTGGGTCACTCACATAAGCTCCGAACCACTATTTCCCCAGCACAACTTGTATGCAGCACAGGTTGTGACTCAAAGATTTTGTGGCTGAGTTGGTGTCCCAGTCCCACGATTGGAAACCTTGCCTGGTTACAGAAGATAGACACTCCAGGTTCCTTATCCTTTCTTATCAGAAGTTCTTGCTAGGTCATACTCATAGGTTACAGGGGTATCCAATGCACTCTGTTGCCATATTGTCCCGCAAATATCCCTCTATTCCCTTAAATGTATCTCCATCTACTTTCCATCCTTTCCTAATCTGATATCTCCTATTCCCATGCCCACCTGCCCTTTGTTCCCATGCTGAGAAGATCCATGAATCACCCCTAGACTATCCCTACTGGTTATTTAACCTTTCAGGGTTTGTAGATTGTAGGATGACTATCCTTTACTTTACAAGTATACACATATATGTGAGTATATATCATGTGTGTCTTTCTGGGTCTGGGTTGCCTCAATCAAGATGATTTTCTTTTCTAGTTCTATGTATTATCTTGCAAATTTCATGATGTCATTTTTTTCTAACAGCTGATTAATACCCAATTGTGTAAATATATCACAATTTCTTTTTTTTTTTATTTTTCAGTTAAAGAACTTTTACGTTTTTTTTTTTTCAATTTTCTTTCAAGTTTGAACAAAGCCACTATGAATACAATTGAGCAAGTGTTCTGAGGCAAGATGGAACAACTTTTGGGTATATGCCCAAGAACAGTCTTAAAGTAGGTTGACTTCCAATTTTCTGAGCAACTGCCAAATTGAATTACATAGTGGCTATACTAGTTTTCATTCTCACCAGCAATGGAGGAGTGTTTCCCTTGTTTCCCACCCTCACCAGCATGAGCTGTCACTTGTGTTATTGATCTTATCCATTCTGACATTTATAAAATAGACTCTCATAGTAGATTTCTTTTTTTTTTTATTTCCCTGATGGCTATGGATATTGACCATTGTTTCTCATACATTAGTTATTGTTCTATTGAGAATTATTTGTTTAAATCTGTACCCCATTATTTAGTTTGACTTGGTTTATTGATATATTATTGCATATAGCTATGCCATATTTGCTTGTTATCACTGAAAGACCTGTTATTTTGTTAAAGGAAATGGAGATGCAGTGGATCTAGGGAAGTAGAGAAGTGTGGGGTACTGGGAAGAGTGGAGAGCAGGAAAGCTGTGGTCGGGATACATTGTATGGGAGAAAATAAATAAAAAGAAAAAAAATTATGAAAGGACACCACTTTTAATAAATATGCTCTAAAACAGAATATTAAAGTTGTTATATTACTTCATAGAAACACAGTTTTAGTCTAAAAATTGGATTAGATGGCCATTTATTTCAGCAAATTGCCATTATCACCAAAACTATTTTTTTTCTTAAAATGGTTATTCCTATCTAATCTGTGAGTTTCTGTAATGCTCTGAAAATTAGAAGGTTTTGATAAACATCTGAGGATATATTATTCCCATAGATCCTATGTCTGTACCGTGTACAAAGAGTTCATGTACAGTGTTTGATAAAAGTATCCATGAATATTTACAAGCTGTTAGATTGACTCAGTTGATTTTATTTTCAAAAGACTTTTAAATTATATATTTCTGAGTCATGTGTTAGGTATTTGCCATCTTTAGTTTGGGTATATTTTTACCACACTCCATGTTGGTGCACACATATTTACCCAGTGACTAACTTTCTGTAAATGAGATCTATCCCAGATTAACACACATGAAAAATTTCCACTCATTGCTGCCAGACCTCATGGTGAAAAGTGAGCTCAGGAAAGCAGCTATCTGCAACCGAATACTCAGTGGAAAGGACATTCCGTTCTAACTTCTTTAAGAAACTTCCAACAATAGCTCAAGCACAAGCAGACACTTGTCTGAGAAGTTGCCCAAGCTAACCATGCAAGTTAAGAATCTCTCCCTCAGGCACATAGCACAGGAACCTGCTTTCATATCAAATAGAGTAAGCAATGCATAAAAAGAAATGTTTTCCACAATGTCTATCTATTGTGGACTATCACTTCTATTCCACCTATCACTTCATAAAAATTTGATATCTGTAAAAATATTTCAGTTTTGTAGGTCCTTCAAACATTTCATTTTTTTAATTTTGAGATTTCAACATTTAACATAAGAACACAGAAAAAGACAAAGTATGCAGATATGCTGTAAAGACCATTGTCTGGTTGCCTAAACAATCTGGGTTAAGCAGCCTAGGATTTAGCACTTATACAATACAGTAATCACTCAAGACCAAAATATATACCAAGGATTTTACAGTTCTATTCCTTTGGTTGTTATATGCATATGATGTGAATAAAGTAATACTAGAGAGTATTCATTGTTAGACATAAAATGTTTATCTATCTGGATGATACATAGTGGTTTTGATGACTAAAACAACAGTGAGATAAATGATACAGATTTTAGTCATTAATTCATTTGTCTTCAAAGCTGTTAGACCTAAGTGACAAATGGATAGGAAACACATGTCCTCTCCTGAAGGAGCAAGTGTGTGAGTCAGGCATGTAGAATCAATTGGAACGTGAAAACACAGGAAATAATTGCTTTCACTGGAATATATCTATAATAAGTTCACAATAAAATAAATGCCAGAGACTACTCATTTTTGATCTTTGGTAGTCAGGAAAGCCAGCTTAAAATCTTTTATAGGCAAATACTAAAATAATGAAGAGCTATTTACAGGAAGAAAATTGAAAGTGGCCTCGTGAAACAATTTAAAAATAGAAATAAGACATAGATATAATGTGGTATGACTTACTAGTAGCATCACAAGTAAATTTATGTTGAGAAGTAGGGGTCATAGTGTGGAATAGCAAGTAAATGAACTGAGATAAAGGAAAGCATGTCATTTTGTAGAAGACATTGTATGTTAAGGTATTGGATTTTACCATAAGATGAGGCTCTCAAAAATGGTAAAAGGAAGAAGTACACAAGCTAACTTGTGTTTTAGCAGTCATATGACTGTTACAGCAATTATAAGGTGGGGTTTATTTAAGCTCAGATAAAAATTAAGTTCATTCAGATGCAAGACTTTTTAAAGGGAGATTTTACAATCTACTGCCATTTCTTCAAAATAATATCTTGTGAACAAGTGTTTAAAAGAATATAATGTCCTTTCTTTTCAGAAAAAATAAAGCAATTCATATTTACATACAAGCATTCAACCAGAAATTTTTTCATGATCTATGTGTGCTAATAAAATTTGGAATCTAAAAGTGTCATTATTCTTGCTGCTATATAGAATGTAAAGCTTTTGAGAAAAAAAGTCCTCAATACCCTGACATTCCCAAGTAAATTTGTATACATTTGATGCCAACAAAGAGTTGTAAAGTGGCAATATTTTTTTTTCATTATTACTTTTGGAAGACAACAGGAGAAAAGAAGAAGTTTGTAGCAAGGCATATAATAGGTACTCAATAAGTATTAGTTAAAATAATATAATCTTCTTAAAGATTTCTTCACTTGGTTAACTCTGTCTGGATTAACCTTCAAGTTAACCCAGCTAACATGCTCAAGGCCCACCACCTATTTTTTCTTAACTCTTTCAAAATGCCATTTTCTTCCACACTTGCTTTTCAATCATAAACAGCCTGAACCTCCATTTTATAAAGAATTTAGAATAAATCATCATATCACAATTACTCCTTATATAATTTAACCATTATGTCAGGAAGTAAAAATTCATGTTTTAATTTTCATTTTTTTTTGTACTGCAAGCAATATTGAACATCTTTTCATATATTTACTTGCCACCTTAATATTCTATACCCTCTTCTGTGATATTTCAATTCATTTCCTCAGTTTAATTAGGTTTTTAAAGGTTTTTTATTTTGTTTTGAGTAACCTTTCCATATTCTGGATACTAGTCCCCTTGAGAGCTCACATAGACAAATAAGAAAAATTACAAAATAATGAGATCAAAATGAGAAGAAAGAAAACCAAGAAACACAACAAAACTTCAAATTTTAGAATAAAAATGAAGACTAAAAATCAAAGAAATGCTGAAAACACCACTAAAAAGCAGAGATTAGAAATATTTCATTGTTTATTTGCATATGTTAAGCTTCAAACCTAATTAATGCACATTTTTGTCTCATTAGACATTCATGCAGAAAAAGAGAACTTCCAACCTAACACTCTTAGGAACTTTGATGCAAAAATACTCAATAAAATACTTGCAAACTGAATCCAAGAACACATAAAAGATATTAGCCACCATAACCAAGTAGGCTTCATCCCTGGCATGCAGGGGTGATTCAATATAAGGAAATCTATCAATTTAACCCACCATATAAACAAATTGAAGGAGAAAAACCACATGATCATATCCATAGACGCCAAAAAAGCATTTAACAAAATACAACACCCATTCATGCTTAAAGTCTTGGAGAGATCAGAAATACAAGACACATACCAAAACATAGTAAAGACAAAACTCAGCAAGCCTATTGGAAACATCAAACTAAATGGAGAGAAACTTTAATTGATCCCACTGAACTCAGGGCCAAGGCACTGCTGTCCACACTCTCCATATCTCTTCAACATATTTATTGAAGTCCTAGCAAGATCAATAAGACAGCTAAAGGAAATCAAGGGGATACAAATCAAAAAGGAAGAAGTCAAAGTATCAATACTTGCAGAAGATAGGACAGTATACATGAGTGAACCCAAAAATTCAAGGACAGAACTGCTCCAGCTGATAAATAACTTCAGCAAAGTGGCTGGACACAAAATTAACTAAAAAAAAAAAAAAAAGAAGAAAAGAAATCAATAGTCATCTTGTATATGAAAGATAAAATGTCTCAGAGATAAACTAGAGAAACAACACCCTTCACAATAGCCATTCATAACATAATGTAACTTTGTGTGACCTTAACCTAGCATGTGAAAGACCTGACTGAAAAAAACTTCAAGTCTCTGAAGATAGAAATTGAAGAAGGTATCAGAAGACAGAAAGATCTCCCATGCTCATGGAGCATCATGATTAACATATTGAAAATGGCCATCCTGCCAAAAGAAACCTACAGATTCAATGCAATTCCCATTTAAAAAAAAAAAACAAACAAACAAACAAACAAAAAAAACACAACACTATATAGACCTTGAAAGGACAATTCTAAATTTCATAAAAAAAAAAAAAAAAAAACAGAATTGCTAAAACAATCACGTAAAACAAAAGATCATCTGGCGGTACCTCCATCCCTGATCTCAAGCTGTGCTACAAAGCAGTAGTAATAAGAACTTCATGGTACTGGTGTAGAAACAGAATGGTGGATCAATGGAACCAAATAGAAGACCCAGAAAAAAACACACAAACCTCTATGGATACTTGATTTTTGACAAAGAAGCCAAAAGAATACAATGGGAAAAAAAGTCAGCATCTTCAACGAATGCTACTGGTTTAACTGGATGTCTACATGTGGAAAGACATAAATAGATCCATACTTATCACCCTGCAAAAAACTAAAGTTCAAGTGGATCAAAGAACTCAACATAAAATCAAACACACCCTGAGATTTCACCTTACACCCATAAGAATGGCTAAGATCAAAAACTCAAGTAACAACACATGCTGAAGAGGATGTGGATAAAGCTGAACCCTCCTCCATTGTTGGTAGGAATGTAAACTTGTACAACCACTTTGGAAATCAACCTGGCGCTTTCTCAGACAATTAGGAATAGCGCTTATTCAAGGTCCAGCTATACCACTCCTAGGCATATATCCAAAAGATGATCAAGTACACATCAAGGACATTTGCTCAACCATGTTAGTAGCAGCTATATTTCCTATAGCCGAATTTGGAAACAAACCTCATGTCCCTCAACTGAGGAATGTATATAAAAATTATGGTGCCTTTACACAATAGAATATAACTCGGCTATTAAAAAGAAGGAGATCATGAAATTTGCAGGCAAATGATGGGAATTAGAAAAGATCATCCTGAGAGAGGTATACCAGAAGCAGAAAGACACACATGGTATATACTCACTTATAAGTGGATATTAGCCATATTATATAAGATAAACATTCTAAAATCTACAGACCCAGAGAAGATAAATGACAAGGAAGATCCTAGGAAAAATGCTTAATTCTCATTCATAAGGGAAAACAAGATAGACAATGAAAGCAGTGGAAGAGAGGGAACAGGACTGGAGCCTACCACTTATAAGTGGATATTAGGCATATAATATAGGATAAACATACTAAAATCTATACACATAAAGAACCTAAGCAAGGAGAGGACCCTGGGTAAATTGATCAATCCTCATGCAGAAAGGCAAAGGGGATGGACATAGTAAGAGGTAGAACAACAAAACAAACAGGTGCTTACCACAGAGGGCCTTTGAAATACTTTACCCAGCAAGGTATCAAAGCAGATGCTGAGACTCATAGCTAAGCTTTGGGCAGAGTGCATGGAATCTTATAAAAGAACGGGGAGACAGGAAGTCCTGGAGGGGACAGGTGTTCCCCAAAGAGAATAACAGATCAAAAATTCTGGGCATAGGTGATTTTTTCCTGAAACTGATACTCCAACAAGTGACCCTGCATGGAGATAACCCAGAACCCCTAGAACCTCTGCTCAGATGTAGCCCCATGGAAGCTCAGTCTCCAAGTGGGTTCCCTATTAATGGGAACAGGAACTGTCTCTGACATGAACTCAGTGGCTGGCTCTTTGATCACCTCCCCCTAAGGGGGGAGCAGCCTTATCAGGCCATGGAGAAAAACAATACAGCTAGTCCTTATAAGACCTGATAAGCTAGGGTCTGATGGAAGGGGAGGAGGACCTTCCTTATCAGTGGACTTGTGAGGAGCATGGGAGGACTTGTGAGGAGCATGGGAGGATTTGTGAGGAGCAAGGGAGAGTAGTATTGGGAGGGGATGAGGGAGGGGACTACACCAGGTTTACAAAGTTATAAACTGGGTTGCAGTTATAAAATGTAATTTATAAAAATATAAATATTTTTCTTTTTCTTTTATTTTTATTAATTACAGTTTATTCACTTTGTATCCCAGCTATATCCCCCTCCCCCATCCCTTCCCATTCCCACCCTCCCTTACTCTTCTTCTCCTATGCCCCTTCCCCAGTCCAATGATAGTGTAGGTCCTCCTCCCCTTCCATCTGACCTAGTCTATCAGGTCTCATCAGGACTGGCTTCTTTGTCTGATTATGTGGACTGGCAAGGCTGCTACCCTTCAGGTGGAGGTGATCAAAGAGCCAGCCCATGAGTTCATGTCAAAGACAGTCCCTGTTCCTATTATTGGTGAGCCCTCTTGGACACTGAGCTGCCATGGGCTACTTAAAACATGTGCAGGGTTTTCTTAAAAATTAAAAAAAAAAAAAGATATTCATGATGGGTCAGTAGTGTTAGTGCACACCTTTAATTTCAGCACTGGTGATGTAGGCACAGGTGGATCTCAGTTAACCAGAGACTAGCCCGAAAAATATGGGGAGTTCTAGGTCATCCATGACTACATAATGAGATCCTGTCTTAAAATAATTAATAAATTAAAATAAAATATTCATAAAGCAGTTTAAAATTTTTAATAATTATTTTAAAATCTCAGTAATATACAATTTGGCATAATTATGGCTTTTGTTAAAGTGCTAAGCATTAATTAACTTCCTCAAAATATTTACTGAGAAAGCTCATATATGTAAGATTTGGGGGAAATAATGATAAGAAGAACTGAAGTGTCTGGGATATTAGAATGTATCATATAACAAATAACAGATATTACTGACTCCTGTGCTTATAAAACTCTACTAAACAGTGCTAATTGTTATAGATGGATATTATACAGTAGATTAATTTCATCTATTCAAAAATTCTGCTGTTTACTCAAAGGTAGAATGTGAGTGTAAAATGCTGCTGTCCAGTTGAAAAAGGGGAGGGGAGAAAGATATTTTAGATGAGTAGAATATCATTGAAAAAAGCACAGGGTAGAAAAAGACAAGTTGCATTCAAGCACCTAGTAAGGAAGCAAATAAGTTGGCAAAGCAAGTGGAGACTGAATACAGATGAGATAGCAAATCTGGGAAGTACCTGTAATAGCATGCTTATTTGGTATGTATACACACATTCATTTGTGTGCTTATAAATGTATTTCATCTTTTGCTTTAATAGTATCCAATAAAAGCTATGTATGTAATTAAGCATGTGGTGATATACTCAAGTTTATAACTGAATATATTTAAGATAATCTATTAGAGAACATGGGGCAGGTGGAGGGAGGGTTAGAGGGAGATATAGAAAGCCTGAGAAGAAAGCAAAACTGCATTCTTTATGAAAGAAACTATATTGGCTTGTAGTAAAGGCAGAAAACATGAAGAAAAGTGGGAATGAAAAGATATTAGGGAATAAAGCCGACAGTGACAATGGCTTACAAACAAGCTTTCAAGAGAGATTAGTGTACAAGGATAAAATACGTTTGGGGTTTTTGAAAAGTAATGAATGATAATACCATTCAATGATGAAGGGAATGATAGGCTAGGTAAAACTGTACACACTATAATCTAAATACTAACTGGGTTGAAGAAAGACAGTCACTATCTTTACGCCAAACTAGCATGTTCAGCAAGACATCCCTCAAACAAAAGCAGAAAACAACAACAAAAGAACTGGGGAACTGATCAGGTTTCATGGAATTACATTCTATTTTGAGCTTTAACACTGGAAACACCTTTGTCATGTAGAAACAGAAATACACACTAGGCCTATGGAATTACTGTTTCAGAATTAATTTGGAAAATAATCGGATCTAGGTAAATAAAACAAAGCATGTTTGCTGAAGACAGCAGTTAATAACTTGAAGGTGGTACAATGAGTCATGAAAACAATAACCAAGGAAGAAAATAAGGAAATAGAGTAGGACTTAATTCTGATGAATTATCATCTTTAAGGAAAATTAAAGAAGATCAAACTGCAAACTCTAAAAAGAAATGCCTTCCAAATTAGAAACAAAGTAGAAAAGTAAAGTACACAGAACCACAAGGAAAACGGTGTTCTTTAGAGTATTGCCAATATTGACCACAGCTGTAAGGTTTAGAAAGATGGAAAAATTTTGTCAATTGGTTTTTCTGACTTGAAGTTCTTTCCTTATTTGAATTCACCAGGGTGAAGTTTGAAAAGAATGCATAAAATATTAAGGAAAAAAAGTAATGTCTACTCAACTGATGTATGTAAATACAGGGAAAAAATACCTAATTTTAATTTGCTTATTTTTAGTACAATAAAATGTGTAATTCCATTTTGCTGAAAATTATCATAAAATAAACCAATAACATAGTTACTTCAAATGTTAAATTTTAAAATAGTATAAGCAATAGCTTTCTAACACATCACAGTGGAGGTATCTTAAGTAGATCATTTCTCTCTGTACCTCCATACCTTTTATCTACTAAATATGGAGGATTATATATTTTTTGACTTATACAGTTAAAGTGAGAATTGAGATATATGTGTAGTAATTACAGATGTATCTGACATTTATAAAAATTTGACAAGTGATGCATATACATCAAAGGTCAGGTGATTCTAAAATACCATTTTGCACATATAAATTAATTCTGTTAGCTTCATATGGAGAAAAAAATCAATGTCTTGTTGATGGCTGTTTTGTATTACTGCTTGCTTGTTGTTCTCTAATACTCCTCTTCATATGCTCATTCTTTAAAGAGGACTTGCATAGGTTAATTATTCAGTAATCACCCTCAGAGTCAATCTATTCTATGTATTCATTTATGGCTGAATTCAGCAGGTTTACATAATTCTCCTAATATTGCATATGAATTGTATGCATTTGTAGATATTTTTATGTCTGTGTTCTCTAGTGTGCAGTTGTAATTTTCTAAAAGGAATAGAGAAAACAGCAGGCATCTTACAATGTTTACTTATAAGCAAATAAAAACCTAATGCTAAAAGGTTTCCCAATATCTTAATATTCTATCTCACCCAAATTCCCCAAAAGGCATTATACTTATACATGAATTAATTTCACTTTCTGAAGTGCTTTCCATCTCCTTAGTATGATTCTGGCTTTCTGAATTGTCAATATTTTCTAAGAATTTTCACCATTTCTGAAGATATAAAAATAATCAATTCAACTAATATTTCTCAAAATGAATCTTTATACATTTCTCCAACAAGCATCTATATTAACTAAATGAACATTAAGTAAAATACAAATTATCTTGTCATATCTATGCAAGTCTGTATTCTCTAAAGGATTATTTTCCATATTACTTAACAATTCTGACTAAGCAATTGAAATTCAGGCTATGATAAATGTTTTACACTGAAGGCTCATTTAATTACACAGCAATTGTTTGAGATGGGGTTTCGGAAGTAGGTATCATTAGTAAATGCAGAGTAGAGGAAAAAGCTGAATATATTACACAATTTAAGTATTTATCGAAACTTTTCTACTAAGACAACATTTGGGCAATATCTCACTGAAAAAAGGAAGAGGAAGTGAAATGCAGGACACCTGGTGTACAAGCCAGCCAGTGCCTCATTCACAAAGTCCTTGCATTAGAGATTGAAAGGGACAGACACTTTGAGAAAAGTATCACCTTGCTTCTGATTGTATCTGTGTATCTGGATGCTTCTTGGATGTAGTGTGTGTGTGTGGGGGGGGTGCTGTGTGTGCATGTGTGAGACTTTGTTCTCCTATTGAATTTTTTCAGTTTATCTAATCCATTCCATGGCTCATAGATTTAAATTCAACAAAATGATTTTATTTCTAGATTTCAGATCCCCATCTCCACCCTATCAAAACTACTCCCAAACAGGACAAACATCTATGTCCAGCATGTTCCCCATCATTACCACTTCCTTTCCAGTGGTTTGCTTGTAAAGGCTGCTGCAATGTACCAAATAGTGTAAGATCTGAAGAGATACTGCATACAATCCAGCACCTGTTTGCTACTCATTCTATCTAAAAAGAATGCAGGTACTTTTTATCTGTGGGGTAACCATTCCAAACCCCTTTCTTTGCAACTTAAAAGAACTTCAGGTTAGTGACCTTTTATGTGACCTTGCCTTTTATGAATCCCTGTTTAATGAAAGTGATATCCTTCAGAAAACAGAAACATGTTTGTATCAAACCCAGAAAAAGGATGGCCAGTGCTCACACAAAGAGAAAAATCACTTAAATTATCCCAACGATCTAAATATTTGATCTGTAACTCACTGAGACAGCTTGATACATGTTCCCACAAATTTCCTCACTCTTCTTACTCTAAGAAAGCTGAGCTTCCTACAGTTCTTCATACAAATGTTTTGCTGTGACAGAAATAATTTTGTTCTCTCTTTCCCATTGGAAAATTATTCCATAATACCATTCTTCTTGCACTATCATTTTCTCAGGATTACCTCCCAAGTGTCTATGACCAGCATAGTTTTTACTTTTACATGTTCTGATAACAATATGGTTTTAGTCTATAGCTCTCAACTGAAATGCAATAGGAACAGTGGGAACAAGTTTCTATGCACATAGAGCCTTAATTTCTAATATCTATAAGTTTGTTTATTTAAAAACTTATATACAGAGTATAGCACTAAGGCTGTGTGATTATACCAAGCAAAAAAAATGGCACTCAGTAATATGTGATGCATGGACAAATGAATGAACAGATACTGAAGCATCAACTCTAAGTTATTCTGTAAATGATGGTTATCCAATAACACATACACAAACTTTAAGAAGCCACTTCCTTTGAGATTTTCATCTCTGGATCAATTTTGAGAGAAAATTTTCCAGACATTTGAAGTAAAACACTACCAAGGCTTTGGGCATGAATAAAGTGAACCCCTTACTACATCCTTAACCATAGAGAGATGCAAATCAAAACGACCCTGAGATTTCACCTAACACCAATCAAAATGGCTAAAATAAAAAACTCAAATGACAATACATGCTAGAGAGGTTGTGGAGAAAGGGGAACCCTCCTTCACTGCTGGTGGGAATGCCAACTGGTACAACCACTTTGGAAGTCAATCTGGCGCTTTCTCAAACAATTAGGAATAGTGCTTCCTCAAGATCCAACTATACCACTCCTAGGCATATATCCAAAAGACGCTCAAGTATACAGCAAGGACATTTGCCCAACCATGTTTGTAGCAGTTTTATTTGTAATATACAGAACCTGGAAACAACTCAGATGTTCGTTGACAGAGGAATGGATACAGAAATTGTGGTATTTTTACAGAACAGAATACTACTGAGCAAGCAAAAAAGAGGAAATCATGAAATTTGCAGGCAAATGGTGGGATCTAGAAAAGATCATTCTGAGTGAGGTATCTCAGAAGGAGAAAGACACACATGGTATATATACTCATTTATATAGACCTATAAGTTATGATAAGCATAATTAAATCTATACACCTAAAGAAAATAAACAAGAAAGAAGACCCAGGGTAAGATGATCAATCCTCACTTAGAAAGACAATTGGGATGAGCATTTGGACCTAGGAGCAAGCAAGTAACAGGACAGGAGCTTACCACAGAGGACCTCTGAAAGACTCTACCTAGCAGTGTATCAAAGCAGATACTAAGACTCATAACCAAACCTGCGGCAGAGTGCAGGGAATCATATGAAAGAAGGGAGACTTAGTAAGACGTGGAGAGGATAAGAGCTCCATAAAGTCCAAATCTATCTGTGCACAGGGGTCTTATATGAGACAGTTTCTCCAAGCAAGGACCATGTATGGATATAATCTAGAACTTTTGCTCGGATGTAGCCCGTGGTAGCTCAGTAAGCAAGTGGGTTACCCTAGTAAGGGGAACAGGGACTATTTCTGACAGGAACTCAATGGCAGGCTCTTTGATCTCCCCCCTCCCCCAAGAGAGGAGCAGCCCTGCTAAGCCAGAGAGGAGGACTTTGCAGCCAGTCCTGTAGATACCTGATAAAACAGGATCAGATAAAAAGGGAGGAAGTCCTCCCCAATCAGTGGACTTGGAAGGGGGCAGGGAGGAGATGAGGGAGGGAGGGTAGGGTTGGGAGGGAATAAGGGAGTGGGATACAGCTGGGATACAGATTTAATAAAATGTAACTAATAATAAAAATAAAAAATAAAAAGTGAGCACCTTAATTAACACTTGATGCATGCTGAGACAGCCAATTGAAGTTGGTTTGTATACAGCTAATCCAGAGGAATTTTCTAGCCCATTACCAGCTGTTTACATGGCGTCTGCTCAGCCTCTCCTTAATCGGGATTCCCCAGCTGTCTGAGCTTCAGGTAAACTCTTTCAGTTAACTGCCTACATGGCAGGATATCCTGCGTTTAGTCATGCTCTTTAAAATTTAATTTATCTACTTGTTTCTCTTATTTTTCAGGATATGAAAGTCTGAAGAGTGAGTCGCACTACAGCTGCTTTTCACTTTCACAATTGTTGGGATAAACATACCTTAGTCCATTTAGTCTCCAATTCGTTTATATTTCTGCTATCTGAAGTATCAGAACTAAAAAGGAATTACTCAGTTTTCTTTCAGTCAGTAAAAATACTTAGGCAATTCTGGATCTGTGATTTATTTTTATTTTTTTGAATCTATCTTAACACACTTCCAAGGTGAAACTCTGGACCAAGAAAGTATTTTGATTACTTTGCCTTGTCAGGACTTAGACTAAGAAACTACTGCTGCTGAAATTTGATATTGGAGGAGACAAGTGTGTGGAAATAAAGATGAGTGCCAGGAATGAACAAAAGCAACTGATGTTCATACCCTTTTATAGTCCTGATTCTGTGGCAGTCTTAGCCAAAAAAGGAGTAAGCAAATGAAGAGTAATTTAAAACACCAAAACAAAAGAATACAAATGCCAAGGACATGGTAGAAACATTTTAAGTCTTTTTATCCCCCAGTAAGCAAAAAAAACATAAAAAACTCTGCCATGCTAACTATTCTTAAATAACAGGAACAGTTTCAAACTCAAATGTTATAGTTATGAAAAGTAAATACATCAAAGAGTAAAGAAAATTATCAATAATTGCATATTCATTTCTTACTACTTTTCCAATCATGAATATTTTAAGATTTATAATATAGAAGCTAAAAGCATGACAATTCAAATACCATGTGTTTTTTTTTATTTAAACATGTTGTCTTTCTTTAAAAGCAATTCAATTATCTATATTCTGCTTTTAATACATGGATAAGCACTGATTGTAATAATGAATTTTCTATTTTTCAGAACATCCATGTATTTCTACTTACAATGATAAAATACATGAACTAAAATGAAGTGACTAATAAAACCATAGACAAAGCTCTTCATTTTTTTTTTACTTACATGAACATGAGAATAGCCTGTGATAAATTACAGCTTACAAAACTGAAATAAAACCACTTTTAATACATCTTAAATCTATAGAAAATTAATTTTTTGAAGTTATATGGAATGACAATATTTAATTAGCCATTCTGGAAGGTTCATTTATGAACAATGAACACAAGAATAAGAGAAATATCTTAGTAGACTGCCAGAGAAATAACAGCTGTGTTCCAATTAAAGGCTAATCATCCTTTCTCCCTCACTTTTACTTAGTAAAAAACAAATTTTATGCATAATCACTGGGTGAAAATGAGGCATTGACACAGAATGCAGAAGACAGTGGAGAGATCAGTTAAAAACATGTCTAAATTCTATCCTAAGTGTTAGGAACTGTGTCTTTTCCTGGTGCTTAATAGTGTATATACTTTGCAAACCAAAGTATAAGGTTAATAGGCTACCAAGAAAACAAACAATAACAAAACCAGTTATCTTGTTAAACAAAGTCTTGTAGAGCTCAGGCTTTCCTTGGCTTTGAATAAAAAAAAAATCTGATCATCTCTCTAGCAATCCCCAAATTCTAATATTACAGAAATGCAACACCATTCCCAGCTTATGCAGCTTTATAATAGCTATACCAGGGTTTTGTGAATACTAGGCAAGTACTCTACCAATTTACATTCATTCTTTACCTGAAGCAATCCAAGACATTTTGACTGAATGAAATAAACCTAAACAAAATTTTAAGCATAAGATATCTTAAAATTGCAGACTACATGGAAGACATGAACAGACAGAATACTGTCCTTTGATTTCTTAATGGGCCTGAGATGCTTGAGGCTGATAAGAAACTTTTATGCATAAGTCCCCAAACAATTGTTTCCTCATTTTCATTTACACATCAGTAATTATGTCTCTGCAATTTCAAATTCTCTTAAACACCAGGGCCCAAACTATTGCTGTCATATTTGTTTGTTTGTTTTGCAATATTTGGAGCAGTAATCATGACTGCTGAGAAATAAAGGCTATGTGCTCTGGGTGCTAAAATATGTATCAGAATCTCTGGAGAATGTCTGGTTTATAAAGGCACCTTTAATGTTATAATACATGGAGAATAAAATTTTATTTGAACAGTTTTAGAAAAATAAATGAACCTAATGATTTTGCCTTTTAATTTTGAAACTATACTTGTGCATAAACACTCATAAATGGTAGTTATTTTTCTGTAAAACAGTTCTTTAATATCCAGTAAAAGGGAGTTTGAAATGTTATAGATTTAGAGAGACTTTCATTTGTGAAACAAGTAGTCAAAACTCTGAAAATTTGGCAAAATAAAGTACACCATAATTTTATTGTTCTTTTTAACTGACATATGTGTAATAAAATGAAGCTTTGGAAGCTCAGAGTTGTGTTAGTACTGTATTGCATAAAACCTTAGGAAAGTTAAACAGAAGTTGTGATTGGGAGAAAATACTAGAGAATAACTCAAGATGTTGTGCATGTTAGACAAGCACTGGATCACTGATGACATACCAGAACCTGCCATAAATTTTAACTAGAGAAAATATGATGACTACACTGTGTTTAGTTCCTTGTTTGTTTGGCTTTGATATCCCCATGCTACATAGGGCATGACCCACAAAAGGGTATATTTTCATGACACTGTTAATAAATGAAGCAGCATTGAATTAAAAAAAAAGTATTCCCCATATTCAGTTTCATGATTTTTTCAACAAAAGTTTTTATAATGGACAGATTGCCTTGATAACTGAACCCAAACCTCCTAGGAAGAAAGCAGGCCTCTATGAGATAGAAAACCATTGCCTCTCTTTGATCCAATCAAAATTTGTATTGTATAAAATAAACCAAGTTCATCATTATTCCTTTTCATTGTGATTTAGTTACCCTTCAAATGACATACACTGTATATATGAAATAACTGCATCCTCTCCATTAACTGAGATTGACATCACTTTAAACATTGTACCTTTGCAGAATACAATGTGCAAATGTCAAATTCCTACTGCTATAATTTATTTTAGATCTCTAATATACTTAAATAAAAGATAGCCTTTGAGAAATAATTTATGCTTTATAGAAATATAACTAATATCAGTTTGTTTGAAAATTTACCTAGGAAAAGATGCAGTCCCCAAAAAATCTCTGGAATTAAAAGTGGTGCCCCATGAAATTATTGATGCTTCATTTATATGGACTCCTCCTCCAAGGCTCTAATTCGATGTTAATAATTTTATAGTAAATTTTGTGGAAAAGCTCTCCTGGAATTATAATGTTAGGCCACATGAATCCTGACTTAGTACTATTCTTCTTGGTTCACATAATCTTTTATCCAAGAATATTTATTAGTCTTATTTTTTAAATTTCTTTGGACACATATGTGATTAAAATATAAATTAAATTTTAAAAATAGAAAAGCACACATGGAATTACTCGCTTATAAGTGGATATTAGTCTTATAATATAGGATAAACATACTAAAATCTATACTCTTAAAGACTTAAACAATGAGGCAGACCCTGGTTAAAATAATCAATGCTCACTCAGAAGGTAATGGGATAGACAACATAAGAGGGATAAAACAGGGAACAGGACAGGAGCCTACCACAGGGGGCCTTTGAAAGACCAACCCAGCAGGGTATCAAAGTAGATGCTGAGACTCATAGCCAAACTTTGGGCAGAGTGCAAGGAATCTTATGAAAGAAGGGGGAGACAGAAAGACCTGGAGTGTACAAGAGCTCCACAAGGAGACCAAAAGAACCAAAATATATGGGCCTAGGGTTCTTTGCAAATACAGATACTCCAGCCAAGGACTGTGCATGGAGATAAGCTAGACACTTTGCTCAGATGTAGCCCATGGCAGCTCAGTCCAAGTGGGTTCCCTAGGAAGGGTAGCAGGGGTTGTCTTTGACATGAACTTAGTAGATGGCTCTTTGGTCACCTTCTCCTCTGGGGAGTGCAGCTGTACCAGGCCACAAAAGAAGATAATGAAGACAGTCCTGTTGAGATCTGATAGGGTAGGGTCAGAAGGAAGAGGAGGAGGACCTCCCCTATCAGTGGACTTGGGGAGGAGTATAGAATAAGAAGGAGGGAGGGTCGGATTGGTAAGGGATGAAGGAGGGGGCTACAGCTGACATACAAGTGAACAAATTGTAATAATCAAAAAATAATTTTAAAAAAATCAATAATAAAAATTAAAAATATTTCTGAGAAACTATTAGATTACAGTTAAATTTCCACTAGTTTCCTAATTTCTCTTTAAAAATACTCACACATTATACTCTACAATTTAAGTATACCTGTATGTGTGGCATAAAAACGCTTTCATACACAAATGATATTTTCTTAAATTTTTAATATAAGAATCATTAATCAAAATGTGGTAATAATGCTAAATAAATGAAAATAAGTCTCAATGAAGTTACAAGGAAAAAGGGAGTTGTATGTTAAATAATTTTATTTTACACTCAGATAAGGCTATGATAAAAAGATATCCCAAAGTTTTAAAAAAATTAGAACTCTTGTTTTCTAAGAGAGTGAAGATTTTAATTTCTTTTATTAATCTACACAAATAGTTAAGAACTTGACAGATTAATTCATGAGCAGTAAGAATTTCAAAAGGGAGCAAATTGGAAACAAAGCAAGGAGATAGGAGAGAGACAATGGTGTGAGAACTAGTATCCAAATTAAATACTATGAAAACACCTTAAGGAATCTTTTGCATACTGATTTAAAAATCTAATTAAATACAAAAAATAGAATAAATGCTATAGCCGGGCACTGCGGTGCATGCCTCTAATCTCAGCACTATGGGAGGCAGAGGCAGGCAGATTTCTGTGATTTCTAGGCCAGTCTGGTCTACAATGTGAATCCAGGACAACCAAGGCTACACAGAGAAACCCTTTCTCAAAAAATAAATAAATAAATAAATAAATAAATAAATAAATAAATAAATAAA
>NW_026595873.1:0-37652 GCF_907164565.1 Psammomys obesus
TATCCTCCCTTTCTCTTCAGAAAACCAGAGGCCTCCCATGGGTATTATACTGGCTTCTTTCATGTATCAACTTGACACATGCTAGACACATGAGAGAGAAAGGAGCCACAGTTGAAAAAAAATGCCTCTATGAGATCCAGCTGTCAGGCATTTTCTCAACTGGTGGTCATCAGGGGAGATCCCAGCCCACTGTAAATAGTGACAACCCTGGGCTGATGGTCCTGGGTTCTAAAAAAAAGGTAGACTAAACAAGCCATGAGAACAAGCCAGTGAGCAACACCCCTACATGGATGGCTTCTGCATGAGATTCTGCTTTCAGGATCCTGCACTGTTTGAATTCTGGTCCAGATTTCCATCAATAATGAACAGCAATATGGAAGTGTAAGCCAAGTTAAATCTTTTCTCCCCAACTTGCTTTTTGGTCATTGTGTTTTGTACCGTCAATAAAACCTGTAACTAAGACAAGTATCAACCAACCAGCCTTGGCATATAAATTTGCAGTAAGACTAATACAACAGCAAGACTTGTCTTTGTATTACAAGTGAGCTTTGTCTACATGTTTCATTTCATATTCACAAAGTAGATTTCCAAAGTTAGAGAGCAGTGAGTTCTCTTTTTTTGTTTGTTTGTTTTTTATTGTATTTAAAGGAATTATCATTTATTTTCTGAGTTATGGACTTTGAGTTACTTGATTTTGAGCAATGCATTCTTGCTTAGGACTTATTATTTTCTTTTGATATCAATCAGACTTTCATTTTTATATTATCTTTAGCCTTTTCATCAAATGCCCAGGCTTATGGAAACTATTCATTTTACTGTTATTGTATATAATCCAAATATCTATAAAAAGACTAAAATGAAACCAAGTGAATAAATGCTACCAGTCTCTCTAAAAATAATAAAACCAGTAATATTATCTTAAAGGAATTTGTTTAATGAAATTAAATTTAATCAGTGTCCCCAATATAATGGAAATATTATTTGATATCTCTGAGAAACAGAGGTAAGTAAAACAAACAAAGAACCTCACTTGTAAAGTATATATTGTAAAAGCTGGGAATTCTCAACCTTAAAGCTGAGAAGACACTGAATCTACTATGCAAGTGCATTGCTTCTATTAGTTGAAAACAAAAACAAAAACACAAGGAATCTTCAGCACTGTATGTGGAAGTAGTAAGAACAAATTGAAGTCTTAGGCTCATGTATAATTTTTGAAATTTATTCTGTTAGAATAAGTTCACAATTATGGAAGTTTTTCTGGGTGCAAAGTATTTGTACACTGCAGGGATAAATTACCATTTTATTCAGTGTGTTACTCTACAAACAAGAAAGCAAATTTCTTTTTAAAATAAATATTTAGCAAGAAATGTAATCTTGGGTACATTTCAAAGGACTAAATGTGGAAGGGTTAGTAAAGCAACACTACAGAGTAGTATATCACAAAATAGGAAAGAAAAGTTTGTCTCTGTGGCTTAAGTAATAGTTTATAAAAGCAAAAGGGCTGGAAGTGTAGCTGAGTCAGTAGGGTACTTGCCAAATATGCATGAATCTCTGTATTTGATCCCCAGTGCCAGGTAAACTGGCTGTAATGATTATCTGTAAATACTAAGTTTGAGAGGCAGGTGGTGAAAAAGGATCAAGAGTATAGTTACAAGTTTGTCTGAATACAAACAAACCAACCCCAAAAGACAAAATATTAATGCTATCTACCTCACTATTATAATTTTTAAACTAAATGTGAAGTCAGGTTTAAATAAATCAAGATGCAACAGAAATTGTCCACAGCATTAGAGAGCAAGGTAGGTCCTAATTTACTCTAGGATTAAGGTATGAAATTATCAAACAGAAAAATAAGCTTCAAGGGTGAGTAACATCCTTGGAATCTGGATGAAAATGTGAGAGTCTCTGCTGTCCACAGAAGTTATCTTTTAATTTTAAGCTGGAATGGGTGAATTTTGCTGAAATATTTATGTGCTGCAGATTGTGTTTCGAGGCAACAATATGGGGTGTTTAACACAACATTTGCATTGAAGAAATATAGGAGAGAGTCTCTTCTAATGGCTGAGCTGTCTGCAAGCTGCTGATGGGGAGGCTGAGAGCTTTCAGTACTGAGTCATCCATGCTCCTGGCAACTCATTGTCTGAAGGAGGAGGAGGAGGAGTAAGAGGGGGAGGAAAAGGAGGATAAGAAGGGAGGAGAAAAAAAAAGAAAGAACAAAAAGAGGAAGAAGAAGTAAGGAAGAAGAAAGGAAACAATCAAGCATAAGAATAATGCATGTTTTTGGTATAATCAGTGTAGGCTGATACAGACATGAGCTTAATATAACATGACAGAAACTTAATTGTCTTTGCTGTGAAGTTGTTTTCCCTATGCATGCCATTAATTCCTGTGCCTTAATCTTGGAAGCAGAGAGATGTTGTAATGAAGACTAAGGACAAATAAGGAAGGAAAGAAGAAAACAGGCACAAGCACTGGGCTTGGTCAAAGGCTGATTTTCTGAAGTAAACTAAAAATCTTTAAACTTCACTTAGAAACTTCTTGAACTCCAGATGTAATATTCCAAGTGAGTACATTTAACTAGATAAACTTCCCTGGCAGCTAATTTAAGGATTTCTTACTTTTATCAAGCATCAGGTTTCTCCTGCAGTTCCCATATTTTTAATGTAGACATTTTTTTTTCTGAATCTTCATGGATAGAGGAACATAGGATTACAGCCTACCCAGTGACTATTAGTGGGAATACTGAAAGATCCGTGGAAAAATGCCAACTCTCAAAAAAATGGCATTGGAGAAAATTTAACGTTCAAGGTTACTATGTTCATACTTTAGTCACCATTTGGAAAGGAAGCTATGTAGCTTCACACTGAATTTTACATTTTCACTGCCAAACATTTTTATACACTTATCCACCAGTGCACTTATCTACCCAATGAAACAGAAAAAAAAAATTCATGACAGAGTTAGACAGAAAATCAATTAGTTTTATATAATCTTTCATAATTCATGTCCTTAGCTGAATTCAGTTCTTATTCATTGACTAATATTTTAGCCTTTCTTCTCTTTTCTACATGTTATACTATGCATATATATATATATATATATATATATATATTTATTTATTTATTTATTTGTTTACATATATACATATACATGGCTATATACACACAAACATGAGGAGAAATGTGGTTTCTTTATTCTTTCTGAGATTCTCTGATCTCACTTAGTATATATTTGGAGTCTATAAATTTTCTCACAAATGTTATGGTTGCATAGCTCCTTAAATCTGAAAAATATTTGTAGAGGAATTTTAATCCAATAACATGGCTACCCTGACAGGAATACAGATATGCCTCTAACCCCAGGAGACAGAGGCAAGAAGTTCTCTGAGTACAAAGCCATCCTGGTATAGTAAGTTTCAGGTAAAGAAAAGCTGAGGCAGCTTTATTCATATTAGCCACAATCTGGAAATAACCGAGATGTCCCGCAATTGAGGGATGGATAAAGAAATTGTGGTACATTTACACAATGAATGCTACTAAGCTATTAGAAACAAAAAAGCATGAAATTTGTAGGTGAAAGGATGAAACTAGAAAAGATCATCCTGAGTTAGGTACCTGAGACCCAGAAAAACAAAAATAGTATATCCTCACTTATAAGCAGATGTTAGACATTATAGTACAAGATAAATATGTTACATTTCAGACCCAAAGAAGATGAGCAGCAAGACGTATTCAAGGGAGGATGATTAAATCTCACTTAGGAGGGAAAATAGCATAGACAACAGAAGTGAGTGAAGAGAGGGAATAAGGTAGGAGAGGGAGCACAGAGAGAAATAAGGTGGAGAACAGACCTGGAGAGAAGGGAGTGGAGGACAGAGGGCCTACAGAAAGAAGAGAAACCACAGGTGAGGGCATCACTGTGGCAAGCTGTAGACCTATGACAGGTTAAGCTTCTGGGAGGATATGGAGGTAACTCTAGCTGATACTATTATTAGCAGGGGTCATGGAGACTGAACAGGCCACCATTTACCTTGACAGGACTAGTAGAAAAAAAGGGAACACCAACACACCTACAAATACTTCCACCCAGAATTTACCCTGCCTATAGGATATGCAGGTTTAAAAGAGAGTAGAGATAGAGGGAGTGTGCAATTAATGCCTGGCTCAAACAAAGACCTACTCCATGGGAGACAGACAAACCCTGACACTATTAATGATACTCTGGTATGCCTGCAGACAGGAGCCTCACATAAATGTTCTCTGAGAGGCTCCACCCAGCAGTGCATCAAAACAAGCTCAGACTCAGAGTCAAACATTCAAAAAAGTATAGGGAGGTTTGTCCAAAAGTTTGAGGAAGCATAGAAGGACCTGGACATACCAGGAGCTCCACAAGAAGACAAAGAGAGCCTGCCAACCAAGGTCCAGAGGGGCTTAAGGAGATTGAAGCACCAACCAAGAACTGTACGTGGACTGGACCTAGCCCCCCTAAACATATGTAGCAGATGGGCAGCTTTGGTTTCATGTGGGTTCCTAGTAAGGGGAATGGGGACTGCTTCTGACATGAACTCTGTTTCCTGTTTTCTGATCATTCCCCCATGTTGGGGCTGTCTTGAAAGGCCACAAGGGAAGAGGTTGTGCTCAGTCCAGATAGGACTCGATGAGCTAGAGTGCATGGGGGAGGGGGGTTTATCTGAGGAATAAGGGATGGGGAGGGGGGAAAGGATAGGAAGGGTGGGGCTGAGAGGAGAGGAAGGAGGAGGTTAAGATTAGGATGTAAAGTGAATAAACAAATTAATAATTATAAAAATATTGATGTTGCTTGTGAGGAGAACACTCTGTAAGACTCTCTTGTCTAAAACTGCTTTGTTCAGAAACCTGTTTGTGCTTGGAGATGAAATGCTTTAGACTGACAGTTTTACTTTACTATGCAGCTTACCAATTTAAAACATTTTAACTAAAATCTCTGTGTGTGTGTGTGTGTGTGTGTGTGTGTGTGAGTGTGTGTGTATTTGTGTGCATGGGTGTGTCAAAATGTAAAAGAGAGCTTAGGTCCAGGTGTGGTGGTATACACCTTTAATCCCAGTACTCAGGAGACAGAGGTATGCAAGTCTCTGAGGTCTAGTTACTTCTGTTCAGGCAGTCCAGTTGAGTCAGCGAGTTGAGAGGCAATGCAGTTTAGCTCAATTCATGGCAGTTTCAGTTCATTGAATTCAAAGGCAGTTTTACTAGGTGAGTTTTACAGAGACAAGTTGTAGAGAGAACAAGGTAGACACAGGTGAAGAAAAAATGAGCCAGAGCATAAGGAGCCAGATGATTAGAATATATTGCTAGAGTTAGGTTAAGGCCAAACAGCGCAATTCAATGAGAAACTGAGAGAAGCCAGATTGCATCAGTCAGCTTGGAAAGTAATGTGACCCAGAGCAGCTGAGTTGATCCAGAGTTCAGAAAGAACTAGAAAGGTTGAGCTTACTCATCAGTAAGTCTCAGAGGCTGAAAACATTCTAGGCCTTCATTAGATTCTATGTAAGCTGGAAGCTTCCAGGACTATACCAAGGCTACCAGATGGAGACAGTAAGACAATTACCTCAGGCAAATAAAAGTTACTTTTATAAATATTCATATATATACATATATGAATTTTCATTATCCATTCATCTGTTGGACAACTAGCTTAATTCCAATTCTTTCCAATAGTCAATACAGCAGCAGTAAAATTAGGAGTGCATATATCCACTAGAAAAGACATTGTGTAAATCAGTTTGGATTTTCTCAAAAAACTTATAAACAGCACTAGTACATGACCCAGGTAGTATATTGATATTTTAATTGGGTACACACATAAATCAGTTAAGTTAGTGAGGAATCCAAGATAATCTTTTCACTTTTTTCCCCCTAAAGCTACATTGGCCTTCTATCATTCTCTGTATAAGTAAATCATTCCTTATGTAGAAGTACACTTCCTACCTTCAAAGAAAATGGAACATCCTTAGTCTCTTTTGCATATCTCCAAACCTTGATACAATTATGTACTTGATAATGCTGGCAACAGAAAACACTTTAGAGAGTCATAAAACATGGTTCTTGGTGGTAAAGAAGTTTGGTGGTTAGAGTGATGGCTCAGTAGTAATATATTATTTGTCAAGCTGAATCAGGACTCCAGTTCTATTACAAGATACTGGCAATTTCATACATTATATGTAATATAACATAAGGTAAAATACTGTGTTCCGGGATGCCAAAATAGCAGCATCTTTCTAGTTCACTGTCCAGCTAGTCTAGCCTAATCAAAAACCTCTAGGGACTGTGAGAAACTTTGTAGGGCCCAGTGAGAGACACTGTAAGGAATAATTAGAACACTTATAGGGGAGTGGTTCTCAACCTGTGGGTCATGACCTCTTCCAGGTTTACATATCAGATATCATGCATATTTATATTATAACTTAAAAGAGTAGCAAAATTACTTTTTTGAAGTAAAAGTGAAACAATTTTATGGTTTTATTACAACACAACATGATGAAAAGTATTAAACTGTCCTGGCATTAAGAAGGTTGAAACCACTTCTGTGAGAGACAAACAAAGTGGACATCTCCAGAGGAAAGATACCCAAGATTAATCTCTTGTCTCCAAGTGTGCATTCACCCTCCTGTCACACAGACAAATAGACACACACTCATAGACACATACTCACAAACACAAACATACATGCACACTCACACACAAACACACACATGTGCACATACACATTTAAGTGAAACACTGAAATCAGCAAACAATGGTGTTTATTTAATTTTGATTCTGAGAAAGGATCTCATGATGTAACTCTGGCTGGCCTGGAACTTACTATGTAGATCAGACTGGTCTCCAATTCACAGGTTTTCTTGCCTTTGCCTCTTGAGTGGTGGAATTAAAGCATGCACCACAATACCTTACAAAAAGTTGAGTCTTTGAAGCTAACCAATACTACTACTTTTTCTCCACATAAAACCCTAACAAATACAAATAATACTTCATCAGTCAAGAGGCTGAGGTTTAGTAAAAAGCAAAGATAGTATGATAAAAGATAATCAGAAGCAACAATGACATGAATCAAAATGTTTGCAGACATTAGGAGAAAAATGAAGTTTAAGTTTGTTCCACAAAAGACAGGTGAATAAAAAAGATAATCAAGAGAGCGGACATGGGGTAAGATTATCAATCCTCATTTTGAAAGACAGATGGGATGCACATTAAACATTGACAGGAGTCTACTGAGCGCATTTGAAAAACTCTAACTAGCAGTGTTTTCAAAGCAAAGACTCATGACCAAACCTTTGGCAGAGTACAGGGAATCATAAGAAAGAAGGGGAGTTAGTATGATGAGGAAAGGATAGGAGCTCCACAAGGACCAAACATATCTGGGCACAGGGTCTTTTTTGAGACTGACATGCAACCAAGGACCATGTATGAATGTAACCTAGAACCTCTGCTCAGATGTAGCCTGTGGTAGCTCAGTAACCAATTGGTTTCCCATAGTGAGGGGAACAAGGACTATTTCTAACAGGAACTCAATGACTGGCTCTTTGGCCTCCCTACCCCCCAAGGGAGGAGCAGTCCTGTTAGGCCACAGAGGAGAGCTTTGCAGCCAGTCCTGAAGATACCTGATAAAACAGGATCGGATAAATGGGGAGGAGGTTCCCCCTATCAGTGGACTCGGCAAGGGGCACGGTGGAGATGAGGGAGGGAGGGAGGGACTGGGAGGGAATGAGGGATCGATCGGGACAGGGCTGGGATATAGAGTTAATAAAATGTAACTGATAAGAAAAAAATAAAATTAAAAAAAAGGCATGTACCACCAAAAAAAAAAAAAAAAAAAAAAAAAAGACAGGTGAATTAGATGTTGGCTCGGCAACAGGAGCAATCAAAACAGAGCATGGGTCCTGGGTCCAATGAACACCGTTAGGAAGCATTTGTATTTTTGTAAAAAGGGAGTTAGACTGTCACTTCAGTATTTTTCTTTGAGAACAACCATTACGTAAAGTAAAAAGGACGTAAGAAATAACCTGTTTAGACAAGAAATGCTGTTTTAGAGAAAACATGACAAATATATAATATACTGTGTGTTAGCCGGCATTAGATTTTATTGTAGTGGTGTTCTGAATTATATGAATAAATACCATAATTAAGAGTACAGAGGAATCCAGAAATATCCAGTTATACTTTAGTGGGATTTAGGAGTAGAACTATGTATTTTGTGGTATTTATAAATTTAACACTTAGCAAAGTTTATGCTTGAAAACAGGTAGTATTAAGCAAGGCTACATTGGGTCCTGAAGAGGGAAAAGGAGAGAAAGGGCAAATGCTTATTTTCCTAAAACGATTGGCCCTTGGATATCAGGGATAAATAATAAAGAACATTGACACAACAGAGGTAAGTTTAATCAATTTGCTCTTGTTTGTTGTGGGCCCTTAGGACCTTCGCCAATCTATAAATAAGTGGAAAGCACTGCAATTGAATTGTTGTGATGCTTAGTTTCCCTCTATAATTGTGCATATGCCCACCAGGTAATAAGTACATTTTCATAACTACTATGTCTGCACCTAGCGCCCAGACAGGACAACTGTACCATAAATAAATAAAGACAATTGGTTGAAGTCACCACCTTAGCACATGTTGAACATATAATAAATCTCTGAACAACAATGGAACATCAAATAGTGATCCTGATGTGACATAGTTTTGAACTTGTTTAATTTATAAAGTTCAAATATCATACCTTTAACCTTGGTTACTATCTCTGATGTATCATATAAACAGTTATTGATTTTTAAGAAAGAGACATTTATCTTCAGGAAAAAGGACAACATTCTGGAATAATAATTAGTCACGTGAACCTTTCTAAATGAGAGGATTAATATAATATTGTTTTCAGTTTAAATGTCAATGTGCATACATATAAACACCTGAAAAACAGTTTTAAATAGATCATGCTATGTAAAGGTCATATAGACCTTGCAAACATTGCTGTATCTCTAACTAATCTATTCCAGTTCTTGAGTTCAAATATCAAATTATATCCCTTTCTGCTACTCAGAATACTAAATTTTTGATATTCAATGAATCCTAAGTTTTATATATGTGTATTTTTAAGAGCCATATCTTTAAATTTCTGTAATTATCATATTGCTTTCTCATGGCATGTTCTATTACCATCAGCTCATCACTGATGAAACAGCAAGCAGTTGAATCATCAGAAGGCTAGAGCAGTATTTTAAAACCTCAGTTGTTCATAATGTGAAATGATATGCATGCATGCCATCTGTAAACATGAGAGGCAATTTGTTTGGCTCTACATTTTATTCCACTTCCCAGATTACACTACTCACTAGCTTCAACAAAAGCAATATAAAAATAAAAGTATTGCTGTACAATACAACAGCTCTGTCCATTAGCAGCAAGATTTTTCAATGTTAACGGTACTGCCAAAGCTGAATTTCATTATGGTAATTCAGTGATTGTATACAGGTTTGTATTTTCAAGCGTACATAAGAGACTAAAAAAGCACAAGTCTGATAAGCAATCAGACAATAAGTTTTGTCAAAGAAATTAAAGAGTATGCTAGAAATCATCAGATGTTTCCCTGTTAATAATTGAAATAATAATTGAAGCTCTGGGTTGATATATTCAACATCTAGTCACATAGGTCATTCTGTGTCAAGTTATAGAGATTTCTGTTGTTAATATCTTTTAAGAAAATCTTTTTTTCCATTATACTTTATACATTATACTGATATCAGCAAATAAGCAGAAACAAGATAGCTTTAAAAAGACTTTAGTTGAAATTGATTGAAAATCTTATCTTAAGAATATTTAGAAATAGATTCAGGGTTTACTTGAAAGATAAGCAGCATGCTTATATATAAATATGAATGTAGGAGGTATACTGGAAATTTATAATCAAAAGGGTGAAAATCATAATATATTTAAAGAAGATTAAATGGTTATTAATATAAATGATAATGTAAAGTAGAAAGAAGTACTTAATCAGGAAGATGAAAATAAGAGAAATATATGTATAAATTCAATAGCTAAAATAAAATTCAGTGATTAGCTGGAGAGGACAGGAACTCCACAAGAAGAAGAGCAACAGAACAAGAAAATTTGAACACAGGGAACTTCCCAGAGACTCATACTCCAACCAAGGACTGTTCATGGAGATAACCTAGAACCCCTGCACAGATGTAGCCCATGGCAGGTTAGTTTCCAAGTGGGTTACATAGTAATGGGAAGAGGGACTGCCTCTGACATAATCTGATTGGCCTGCTCTTTGATCACCTTCCCCTGAGGGGGGAGCAGCCTTACCAGGCCACAGAAGATGACAATGCAGCCACTTCTGATGAGAACTGATAGTCTAAGATCAGAAAGAAGGAGAGGAGGACCTCCCCTATCAGTGGACTTGGGGAGGGGCATGCATGCAGATATGAGAGGAAGGGTGGAATCAGGAGGGGAGGAGGGAGGGACTTATAGGGGGTACAAAATGAATAAAGTGTAATTAATAATAATAATAAATATTAAAAAAATAAAAAAAAGATTTTTGAAACAAATAACTTCTTAGTAATCAATCAAACTCTGAAAAGTACTTTTGAAAACAGTTTTTACAACTAGTTGAGGCGGCATACAATTTTAATCCCAGCACTTCAGGGTCAGGAGAATGGCAGGGGCAGGTGGATCTTTGTAAATTCAAGGCCAGCCTGATGTATTACCTGCATGAAATCAAACAAACAAAATAAATAAGATTTTTTTTTAGTTATATCTACCCAAATGGAGTTTCTTAGACCTAAGTGCTATGTTTCAAACACCATTAGTAAAATTTGTCATTGCTGATCCCTCGTCTGAGCTTGGAAACTTAGCAATAAGATTGATCTGTCTCCTCTAGAAAAATGAATTTGTGTGTGCTTCTGGGTTACTTCACTCAGGATGATCTTTTCTAGTTCCATCCATTTGCCCAGAAATTTTATGATTTTTAGTTTCTGAGTAGTATTCCACTGTGTAAATGTACCACAATTTCTGTATCCATTCTTCAATTGAGGGACTCTTCCCAGCAGAGTATGGAAGTTGATGCTGAAATACATGCCAATTTTTTGTGTAGAGTGCAGGGAATCTTATGAAAGAAGGGGGAGAGAAAAAGATGTGGAGGGGACAGGAGCTCCACAAGGAGAGCAACAGATTAAAAAATTTGGGCACAGGGGTACCTGAAGAGACTGATGAATCAACAAAGGACTATGTATGGAGAGGGCCTAGACCCCTTGCTCAGATATAGCCCATGGGCAACTCAATCTCCATGTGGGTTCCCTAGGAAGGGAACAGTGGCAGTCACTGACATGAACTCAGTTGCCTGTTCTTTGATCACATCCCCCTGGTGAGGTGGCTTTACTAAGACACAGAGAAAGAGGGTCCAGGCCATCCTTATGAGACCTGAGAGGCTAAGATGGGATAGAAGAAGATCTCCCCTATCATTAGACTAGAGGAGGGACTTGGAGGGAAAAGGGAGGGATGGTGGGACCTGGAGCAGATGAGGGAGGAGGTTATAGCCAGGATACAAAGTGAATAAACTGTAATTAGTAATAATGATAATAATAATAAATTTTTAAAAATACTTGCACATTGAGTCACCCTAAACAACATACAACTAAGAATAAACCTATAGTCCTACCATTCACATGGACTGATTGTGTCTTGTATCAGATTTTATTTGATAAATGTGAGCATAAAGATAGAAAGCATGTGTAAATTTGAGATATCCTTCATAGAGCTATCAAACTTTCCATCAGAATTTGCACTTAGAGGTAAGCTGCTTGCTGTGCTTTAAGCATCATAGCCACATTCCAGAGGTGGCTCCCAAAGGTCTCCGGTACATCAAGGCCTGCCTGACTCCAGGAACATCTGGTTAAATACTCCCACCCTGCTCCACCATTCCCCTTCCCTCCGAGTTCACCTAGGCCATAGCCAGCAGCACTGAGCTACACACAGTCCTTGGAGTCTGATTATTTGCATTCCTGAGTAGACCTGCAAGGCCTCAGGAACATCCAGCACTGCCTGGCTCCAGGAACATTCAGGCTAAACATCCCACACCACCCACTAGTCTCCACTACACCAGGTTCACTGGGCCACAGGCAGCTGAGGTGAGCACACTGTCCTCCCTGCCCATAGTTGGCATTCCCAAGGAGAACTGCAGAGTCCCAGGAACATCCAGCTCCACTGTCGGGTCGCTGCACCAGGCCTGCTCCACCAGGAGCATCCAGATTAGGCACACCTTCCTAATAGTAGCTATACCAGGAACATTGAGAACAACCAGATGGATAAAGGCCAGCATAGGAACACCAACAATAATCAGGGCAATATGGCACTGTCAGAGCACAGCTACCCTACTATAGCACATGTTATATCTTAACATAACCGAAACACAAGAAATCCTAACATAACTGAAACACAAGAAAATGACCTTTAATCCAATCTTTCAAAGATGATAAAGGTCTTTAAAGAGAAGATGAATCACATTACTAAATAGAACCCCACACATTAATAGTGGAAGACTTCAACACCCCACTCTCATCAATGGACAGATCATCCAGACAGAAGCTAAACAGAGATATAATGAAACTAACAAATGTCAACAATCAAATGGACCTAACATATGTCTACAGAGCACTCCATCAAAACACAAAAGAATAGACTTTCTCTTCAGCATTTCATGGAACCCTCTCCAAAATTTACCACATTGTCAGTCACAAAGCAAACCTCAACAGATACAAGAAAATTGAAATGACTCTATGCATTTTATCAGACCACCATGGATTAAAACTAAACTTCAACAACAACAGAAACAACAGAAACCCTTCAAATTCATGGAACCTAAACAACTATCTACTTGATGACCACTGGGTCAGGGAGAAAATAAAGAAATAGATTAAAGACTTTCAAGAATTGAATAAAAATGAAGGCACAATGTCTACAAACTTATGGGACAAAATGAATGCAGTGCTAAGAGTAAAGTTTATAGCAATAAGTACTTTCATAAAGAAACAGGAAAGATTTCATACTAGCAACATAACAGCATACCTGATAGCTGTAGAACACAAAGAAACAAACACACACAAGAGGAGTAGGAAGTAATCAAATTGAGTGATGAAATCAATAAATTAGAAATAAAAAGAACAATCCAGAGAATTCACAAAGCCAAGAGCTAGTTCTTTGAGAAAATCAACAATAAACAAACCCTTAGCCAAACTAACTAAAAGGCAAAGAGATAGTATCCAAATTAACAAAATCAAAAATGAAAAGGGGGACATAACAACAGACACTGAAAAAAATCCAAAGAATCATTAGCTCTTATTACGATAAACTATACTCCACAAAACTAGAAAATCTAAGTGAAATGATTGATTTTCTTGATACATACCACTTATCAACTTTAAATCAAGATCAGGTAAACAATTTAAATAGACCTATAAACACTAAGAAAATAGAGGCAATCATTAAAAACTTCCCAAACAAAAAAGTCCTGGGCCAGATGGTTTTATGGCAGAATTCTACCAGAACTTCAAAGAAGAGCTAATCCCAATACTACTCAAACTACTCCACAAAATAGAAACAGAGGTAACATTACCAACCTCAGTCTATGAGGTCACAATCACATTGATACCTAAATTCCAGAAATACTCAACAAAAAGCATATACCAAAAATATGCTCCACCATAAAACAAGGATACTTGTTTATTTATGTTCATAGTAGCTTTATTCATAATAACCAGAAAGTGGAAACAACCCAGATATCCCACAACTGAAGAACAGATTAAGAAAATGTAGTATTGCTCAATGAAATAGTACTCAGCTATTAAAAACAAAGACAACATGAAATTTCCAGGCAAATGGATAGAACAAGAAAATATCATCCTGAGTAAGGTAACCCAGACCCAGAAAGACATGCATGGTATCTTCCCATTATAAGTGGATAGTATTCATAAATAACAGAATGACCGTGGACAATCTACAGACTCAAAGAAGCCAAGGAGGGCCTAAAGAAAGATTCTTAAACCTCACACAGAAGGGAAAATAAAATAGACATCTGAAGTAGCTGAAAGGAGGAAACGAGTTGGGAGAAAGAGTGAGGATTAATGGTGGGGAGAGCAGCATAGGCATGAGGGAGAGGGAAGACCTGGAGAAAGATCTGAAATCATTGGGTAGGCAGTTCTGGAACAAGGGAGGCTCTTGGGCATCTGTAGATGAGACCCTATCTGAGAGTCTTACAAGGAGATATATGGAGCCTAAAGTCACCCCACCCTCTGTAGCCAGACTGAATTCCAGTGGAGAAAGAGTGACACTAATTCACCAATAAAACTTTTGTTCTAAAGTTTGTCTCACCTACAAGAAGTGTAGGGACAAAGATGGAGTAGAGATTGATGGAGCAGTAAACCAACGACTGGCCCAACTTGAGGCACATCTCATGGGAGAGAGCCTACCCCGGTCACTATTACTGATATTCTGCTATGCTTGCAGATTAGAGCCTAGCATAACTGTCTTCTGAGAGGCTTCATCCAGCAGCTGATTAAAACAGATGGAGATACCCACAGCCAAACAGTAGGCTGTGCTCGGGGAGTTCTGCGGAAGACTAGGAGGAAGGATTGAGGGAGCCAGAGGGGTCAAGGACACCACAAGCAGACCTACAGAGTCAACTAACCTAGAACCCTGAGAACTCACAGAGACTGAACCACCAACAAAAGAAAATACAGAGGCTTGACCTAGACTCCTACACATTTATAGCAGATGTGCAGCTTGATCATTAAGTGGATCCCCTAAAAACAGGAGTAGAGTCTGTCTCTGACTCTCTTGCCTACTATTAGATTCTTTCCCCCTAGCTGGGCTGCTTTGTCTGGCCTGAGTGAGAGGGAATGGGCTTTGTCCTGCAGCTGTGAAGGCAGGAGAGAGAGGACTGGGATCTAGCTGTAAAGAGATTGAACAAACAAATGAGTGCAAGAAGAATATAAACTAATTCATAATGTGGTAGAATTGCCCTGTGTATACCCAAATGTAGTTATTTCATCAATTCTATCAGTGGAGTAAGAGTAAAAGTAATTTTTGTTCATTTGGGGTTTCAGAATTTTAAATAAAACAAAACAAATTGTGCTGGGGATAGAACCTGAAGTCATGTGCAGGCTAGTCAAGCAGTGTCACTGTGAGCTATGAACTTACTCATGGTTTGATAAAAAACAAACACACAAAGAAACCCAACAAAAACAAAAAGCTGATATACCTTCTGTTTTGTTCTTTTTCTTTTCTCTTTTCTTCTTTTCTTCTCTTTTCTTCTTCTCTCCTCCATTCTCTTCCCCTCTCCAATCTCCTCCTCTGTTTTCTTTGTGACTTGTGTTCTCATTATGTTGCCTACACTGACCTCATATTCCTGGGCTCAAAATTCCTAAGTCACTGTTGTTGAAAGAGCACAAATCCTTAGAACTAGGTCTGCCTTCTGCTGTGTACTTTCTCAGCAAGTAGTAGAATATAGAGATTTATTTTACAAAAAAAAAATGAAGAAGCAATAAGATGAAAGCATTTTTTGATATTGATTCATTTTATAAAGAAAACATATCAGTTGCCTTGGTAAGCTGTTGACAGTGAAATGAGTCAGAAATAAACATCTATTGTGGGAATGCATGGAAGTTTTGAGCTTGCTAAATTAGAAGTTAGTTCAAAACAAAAGTAAAAATCAGCTAATGAATTGCCATAACTTCTTTTCATTTTTTAACTTTCCTATGTTAAGTAATTATCATCTATTTGTAATATATGCTCTTTGTTATGATTATCAGTTTAATGACATCACTATCCAACAGCATGGAATCCTTTTTTTTTATTTATTTAATGGGTCTTGCTTTTTCTCAATAAAATTCTTACTGTGCAAATTCACCACAGACCTTTTAAGTACCTAATTCTAATTACTCATCATCTGAGCATGTATTTTTATGATAACTGCCGCTAACATTATGTAAGTCACCTACAAAAGCAATAAGAAGTGAGAGGAGATGGGCATTTTAGTCACTTACAATGATGTGGCCTTGGTTCTTCTAAGATTATTTTAATAACCAGAATTTACAGAGACCGATATAAACACCCCTTTTGATCAGAAGTTGATAATTATCTAATTTCTTTTGGAATGGTAATGTAAGATAAAGTTAAATAGGATAATGTCATAATTTGGATTGTGCTTCCTGTAACTGGACATAGGTTGTTTTGTGTCTTTTAGTGTTAAACCAAGCAGGAATGATAATACACAAGGGAGCCTATATTTCTTTTGGATGGGCTATCAGCTCCCATCTTTGTGTAGTTAAATAGCTCTTTAAAGTTCTTAACTAAATTGAAAACTTAACCCAACTGAGAAAACACAATTTCTTCTAGCCAGTAGTACTTGACTTTAAACACCATACTTCCTGAACCCTGGCAGCCTCCATGCCTTCAAATAACATCAGAACAACCTTCTTCAAAGAGTCCATCCCAGCGTGATCCCTCAAATATTTTAAAAGCTTCTTACTGACCTTAGCTTAGAATATAGTCAAAATACTTTCAAGATTCAGAAACCCCCTGTCAAAATCTACCTCATTTTATGGTACTTGGCTCAGCTACTTTCTGAATTTCAAAGATACTGATTTCATTTATTCTCAGTAACTCATGAACTCTTCCACACTTGAGGCCCTTTCTTTGTACAGGACATGTCTCTGTAGTGAATGACCTTCTCTATTAGGTTTCAGAGTTTAGAACTTCTCAGCATAAATACTACTACTTCAGAAAGGTCATCAGGTCACGGAGGGTAAGTGCTTCAGTAGATTGTATATTCTTTTATTCTTATGGCTTGTGCCATCTTGCATAGTGCTTGAAGACCCAATAGGCAGAATTATTTTATCCATAAGGAAATATGAGCTAAGCTACAGACAATCTTACACCCAAGAGATAGATGGGAAAGTGAGATTTTCAAGTTTGCAGTCTTAAGGATGAATAAGGAAGAATTTTTACTGTTTCCTTCAATTTCTGTCAACAAGGTTGTTATTTTTATCTTGTAACAACAAACCAGCCTTATGGTTATTTATTAAAATATCTTAATGTAGAAACTGCTGCAGGAAAAAAAGGCATGATGTTACAAATATAAATAAAAACTTCTGGCTTGACTTCACTTTAAAAAAAATAATTGTTCTCATGTGATGGCTTTTAAAATATTGTGCAAATATTCTTTCAGAGAACAGCTGTAATCCATGCTGCAATACAGATATGGCTAGAATTTTGGAACTAACTAATATATTCAGTCTAAGACAAGTTCCAAAGTAAGACATTTGGGATGTATCTATGTAGTCATTTAATATTTGTTTATTTTAGTTTCACATAATTACACCTCATATTAAATATTTATTTTAAGTCACATATATGTCTGTAGCATACTTAATAGGAACTTAGTTTTCTTTTTCAAAATTTTCAAAATCTCTGTTTTATTTATTTATTTAAAATTTATTTGGTTTATTATTTTTATTGTTTGATCTATAATTATTTTATATGAGTATATATATATATATATACCATGTGTGTGCCTGATGCCCACAGACACCAAAAGTGGACATAGGATCCCCCTTGAACTGGAATTACAGATGGTTGTGAGCCACTATGTGAGTGCTAGGAATCAAGTCCAGGTCCTCTGGAAGAGCTGCTAACACTCATAATCCTTGAGCCAACTCTCCAGTCCGGCAAATTCTGTATTTAATTTGGTTGACAATAAAGATATTTTCTAGGGGATTCTACCAAGAGATGCCATACTAAAAGAGGGAGATGGGAGAGAGAGAGAGAGAGAGAGAGAGAGAGAGAGAAGCCATACTTTTCATTGTATCACTAAGATATGATGAATTCATCACAAAGATATTTTGTATCCATGAACATAGACTCATTCACTGAGAATAATCACTCAAGGTCTCCAATTCACTCAAGGTCTCCAATTGTAAATAAAGCATTTCAGACAGCTATCTAGTTTACACTGGTAAGAATTTCTTTGGTTTTTCTCTATGACAGACCAAAAATTAGTTCACATTAGACACTTGTTTTTCCTTGTGATATAGTATGGATGCCCATCATTTTAGAAAAATTTCTTCAATAAACGTAAATGAAACTATGTTTTGTTTTGTTTTGTTTTGTTTTCTGAGACAGTGCTACTTTTCTGAAGCATTAGCAATAAGTTAAGAGGAAATACAGTTGCATGATTCCATTTCAAATTCATCAAGCCCAATACAAACAAACAAACAAATAAATGAATAAATAATCCATGTTCTACCTTGTCTCAAACCTTCAAACCTATTTATTTTATTTTGTACCTATTCATTTTCTTTGTGTACATATCAGTAAATGATTCTGTTATCGCCGACTCCATGTCATCTGATTTTTATCACCTATTTTAATCAAGCTTTAAGATACATAGATTGTGAATTCATAAATTTTGTTTTATTATTTCTATTTCCACTGCTCTTGTCCAAATCAAAATATTTCAGTGACTTGACATATTTGCCTATGATCTCTTAAGTGGTATATTTTCATTTTCACTAAGCCTGCTAACACTGTAATCTACACAACATTAGCTTCTGCTCAAAACAAACTCCCTTTTCTTTAATGACTTAATTTTATTATTTTCTTTTTAAAGCAATAAAATGTGGGAGGGGGGATGTGTTTGGATGTGTGTGTGTGTGAATGAAGTTACCCACAGAGGCCAGAGGAATCAGATACACTGAAGTTATAGTTGTCTCTTGACAAGGGACTGAACTTGGGTCCTTTGGATGAGCAACAAATGCTCTTAACCACTGACCCATTTCCTCAGTCCCTAAAGTCCCTTTTCTGTGTGAGAATCATAATAAACGTTTAAAAAATAAAGACAGTTATGATATTCCATTTGTTTAGGACTTATCTGTTAGGATAAATCCACAGTGTTAACTGAAATTAAGACATAATTTGAAATACTACTTATGAATTACCTTGCTTAACCCACAATATAAGTCAAAGCATTTATTTTTGTACATTTTAGCTGTGTTTTTCTTTAGTTTCTCTGCCAGACTTTCCCTTTTATGTCTCATGTCTATAATCCATGGGTACATTGTAAGTCAGAAAACATCTTATCTCACCAAGTAATATAAACCAGATAAATGCATCCAATGTTTTTACTCTGTGGTAAGTTTTTATCTTCAAGTGATTTCATGACCATCTAAATTTTACTATGGTGAAAGCTTTTTTTTCTTTAATATTTTATTAATTACACTTTATTCATTTTGTATCCCCCCATAAGCGCCTCCCTCCTCCCCTCCCGACCGCAGCCTCCCTCCCCTTTCTGCATGCATGTCACTCCCCAAGTCCACTGATAGGGGAAGTTCTCCTCTTCTTTCTGATCTTAGTCTATCAGTTCTCATCAAAAGTGGCTGCATTGTCCTCTACTGTGGCCTGGTAAGGCTGCTCCCCCCTCAGGGGGAAGTGATCAACTAGCAGGCCAATCAGATTATGTCAGAGGCAGTCCCTCTTCCCATTACTATGTAACCCACTTGGACACTGAACTGCCATGGGCTACACCTGTGCAGGGGTTCCAGGTCATCTCCACGAATAGTCCTTGGTTGGAGTATGATTTTCTGGGAAGTTCCCTGTGTTCAAATTATCTTGTTCTGTTGCTCTCCTTGTGGACTTCCTGTCCCCTCCAGCTCTTACTATTTCACACTTCTTACATAAAATTCCATTCACTCTGCCCATCAGTTGGCCATCAGGCTCAGCATCTGCTTTAACAGTCTATACTGCAGAAGCTTTCAGAGGCCCTCTGTGGCAGGTTTCAAGGTTGTTTCCTGTTTTCTTCTGGCTTTCAGAGGCCCTCTGTAGCAGGTTCCGAGGTTGTTTCCTATTTTCTTTTTCTTCTGATGTCCATCCTCTTTGCCTTTCAGGATGGGGATTGAACATTTTAGTTAGGGTCCTCTCTTTTGTTTAGTTTGTTTAGATGTACAGATTTTAGTAGGTTAATTTATATTGTATGTTTATATGAGTGAGGATATACCATGCATGTCTTTTTGCTTCTGGGACAACTCACTCAGGATGATCCTTTCCAGGTCCCACCATTTACCTGCAAATTTCATGATTTCCTTATTTTTCATTGCTGAGTAATACTCCATTGTATAGATGTACCACAGTTTCTGCATCCATTCTTCAGTTGAGGGTCATCTGGGCTGTTTCCAGCTTCTGGCTATTACAAATAAAGCTGCTACAAACATGGTTGAGCAAATGTCCATTTTGTGTACTTGAGCCTCTTTTGGGTATATGCCTAGGAGTGGTATGGCTGGATCTTGAGGAAGCGCTATTCCTAGTTGTCTGAGAAAGCGCCAGATTTATTTCCAGAGTGGTTGTACAAGTTTACATTCCCACCAGCAGTGGAGAAGGGTTCCCCTTTCTCCACAACCTCTCCAGCATGTGTTGTCCCATGAGTTTTTCATCTTGGCCATTCTGATGGATATAAGGTGAAATCTCAGGGTCGTTTTGATTTGCATTTCCCTGATGGCTAATGAGGTTGAGCATTTCTTTAAGTGCTTCTCTGCCATTCGATATTCCTCTGCAGAGAATTCTCTCTTTAGCTCTGTTCCCCATTTTTTAAGTGGATTATTTGGTTTGTTGCTTTTCAGCTTGTTTAGTTCTTTATATATATTGGATATGAGTCCTCTGTCAGATAGAGGGTTGGTGATGATTCTTTCCCAATCTGTAGGCAGTCGCTTTGTTTTGATGATGGTGTCCTTTGCTTTACAGAAGCTTTTCAATTTCATGAGGTCCCATTTATTGATTGTTGCTCTTAGAGCCTGTGCTGTTGGTGTTCTGTTCAGGAAGTTTTCTCCTGTACCAATGAGTTCTAGGGTATTCCCCACTTTTTTTTCTAGCCGATTTAATGTGTCTGGTTTTATGTTGAGGTCTTTGATCCACTTGGACTTCAGTTTTGTGCAGGGTGATAAGTATGGATCTATTTTCATTTTTCTACATGTAGACATCCAGTTGGACCAGAACCATTTGTTGAAGATGCTATCTTTTTTCCATTGTATGGTTTTGGCATCTTTGTCAAAAATCAGGTGTCCATAAGTTTGTGGGTTTATTTCTGGGTCTTTTGTTCGATTCCATTGATCCACCATTCTGTTTCTATGCCAGTACCATGCAGTTTTTATAACTGTCGCTCTATAGTACAGCTTGAGATCAGGGATGGAGATAACTCCAGAAGATCTTTTATTGTAGAGGATTGTTTTAGCAATTCTCGGTTTCTTGTTATTCCATACGAAGTTGAGAATTTTTCTTTCCAGGTCTGTAAAGAATTGTGTTGGCAATTTGATGGGAATTGCATTAAATCTGTAGATTGCTTTTGGTAAGATGGCCATTTTTAATATGTTAATCCTGCCGAGCCATGAGCATGGGAGATCTTTCCATCTTCTCATATCTTCCTATAATTCTTTCTTCAGAGACTTGAAATTTTTTTCATACAAGTCTTTGACTTGCTTGGTTAGGGTTACACCAAGGTACTTTATGTCATTTGCGGCTATTGTGAAGGGTGTTGTTTCTCTAATTTCTTTCTCAGCCCTTTTGTCTTTTGAATACAGGAGTGCTACTGATTTTTTTGAGTTAATTTTGTATCCGGCCACTTGGCTGAAGGTGTTTATCAGCTGTAGGAGTTCCCTGGTAGAGTTTTTGGGGTCACTCAAATATACTATCATATCATCTGCAAATAGTGATAATTTAATTTCTTCCTTTCCCATCTGTATTCCCTTGATCTCCTTCGACTGTCTTATTGCTCTAGCAAGGACTTCCAGCACTATGTTGAAGAGATATGGAGACAGTGGGCAGCCTTGTCTTGTCCCTGATTTCAGTGGGATTGCTTTAAGTTTCTCTCCGTTCAGTTTGATGTTGGCTATAGGCTTGCTGTATATCGCCTTTACTATGTTTAGATATGTGCCTTGTATCCCTGATCTCTCCAGTACTTTAAACATGAATGGATTTTGGATTTTGTCAAATGCTTTTTCAGCATCTAGGGAGATTATCATGTGGTTTTTTTCTTTCAGTTTGTTAATATGGTGGATCACATTGATGGATTTCCGTATATTGAAACACCCCTGCATACCTGGGATGAAGGCTACTTGGTCATAGTGGATAATATCTTTGATGTGTTCTTGGATCCGGTTTGCAAGTATTTTGTTAAGTATTTTTGCATCAATGTTCATAAGGGAGATTGGCCTGAAATTCTCTTTCTTTGTTGAGTCTTTGTGAGGTTTAGGTACCAAGGTGATTGTGGCTTCATAGAATGAGTTTGGTAATGTTCCTTCTGTTTCTATTTTGTGGAATAGTTTGAAGAGAATTGGAGTTAGCTCTTCTTTGAAGGTCTGGTAGAATTCTGCCCTGAAACCATCTGGTCCTGGGCTTTTTTTGGATGGGAGACTTTTGATGACTGCTTCTATTTCTTTGGGGGATATAGGACTATTTAATTGATTTACCTGGTCCTGATTCAGCTTTGGTAAGTCAAATCGATCAAGAAAATTGTCCATTTCATTTAGATTTTCAAATTTTGTGGCATATAGACTTTTGAAGTAAGTCCTAATGATTGTTTGGATTTCCTCAGTGTCTGTAGTTATGTCCCCCTTTTCATTTCTGATTTTGTTGATTTGGGTGGTGTCTCTCTGCCTTTTAGTTAGCTTGGCTAAGGGTTTGTCGATCTTGTTGATTTTCTCAAAGAACCAGCTCTTGGTTTCATTGATTCTTTGAATTGTTTTATTTGTTTCTAATTGATTGATTTCAGCCCTGCATTTGATTATTTCCAGCCGTCTACTCCTTTTTGGTGTGTCTGCTTCTTCTTTTTCTAGGGTTTTTAAGTGGGCCATTAAGTTGCTTGAATGAGCTGTCTCGAATTTCTTCTTGAAGGCACTTAGTGCTATGAACTTTCCTCTTAGCACTGCTTTCATTGTGTCCCACAAGTTAGGGTATGTTGTGTCTTCATTTTCATTGAGTTCTAGAAAGGCTTTAATTTCTTTCCTTATTTCTTCCCTGACCCAGCTGTCATTTAGTAACAAGTTGTTCAGTTTCCATCTGTGTGTAGGCTTTTTGCTATTTCTGTTGTTGTTGAAGTCCAGCTTTATTCCATGGTGATCAGACAGGATACAAGGGATTATTTCAGTCTTCTTGTATCTGTTGAGGCTTGCTTTGTGACCAACTATATGGTCTATTTTGGAGAAGGTTCCATGAGGTGCTGAGAAGAAGGTAAATTCTTTTGTGTTTGGGTGTAATGTTCTGTAGATGTCTGTGAGGTCCATTTGATTCATGACCTCTGTCAGAGATATTGTTTCTTTGTTTAATTTCTGTTTCGTTGACCTGTCCTTTGTTGAGAGTGGGGTGTTGAAGTCTCCCACTATTAATGTGTGGGGATCTATATATGGTTTAAATTTTATCAATGTTTCTTTTATAAATGTGGGTGCTCTTGTATTTGGGGCATAAATGTTCAGGATTGTGTTGTCTTCCTGGTGGAATTTTCCCTTGATGAGTATGAAGTGTCCTTCCTTATCTCTTTTTATTAATTTTGGTTGAAAGTCTATTTTATCAGATATTAGAATGGCTACTCCTGCTTGTTTCTTGGGTCCATTTGCTTGGAAAGTCTTCTTCCAACCTTTTACCCTCAGGTAATGTTTATCTTTGTGTCTTAGGTGTGTTTCTTGTATGCAACAGATTGCTGGGTTTTGTTTACGTATCCATTCTGTTAATCTGTGTCTTTTTACTGGAGAGTTGAGTCCATCGATGTTGACAGAAATTAATGACCAGTGGCTGTTAGATCCTTTGATTTTGATGTTGGCTGTGTTCATAAGGTTGTGTGCTTGGTTGCTTTTTGTTTTACTGTAGTGAGGTTAATTATTTCCTGTGTTTTCTTGACAGAAGGTAATTTTCTTGGGCTGTATTTTCCCTTCCAGTGTCTTCTGTAATGCTGGATTTGTGTGTAGGTATTGTTGAAATTTGTTTTTGTCATTGAATATCTTGTTTTCTCCGTCTATGAGGACTGAGAGTTTTGCAGGGTATAGTAGCCTGGGCTGACATCTGTGTTCTCTTAGGGTCTGCATGATATCTGTCCAGGCCCTTCTTGCTTTCATAGTTTCTGTTGAAAAGTCAGGTGTGATTCTAATGGGTTTGCCGTTATATGTTACTTGGCCTTTTTCCCTTGCAGCTTTTAGTATTTTTTCTTTGTTCTGTATACTTCCTGTTTTGATTATTATGTGGCGGGAGGATTTTCTTTTCTGGTCAAATTTGTTGGGTGTTCTGTAGGCCTCATGTATCCTTATTGGCTTCTCCTTTAACTTGGGGAAATTTTCTTCAATGATTTTGTTGAAAATATTTTCTGGGCCTTGGAGAAGGGAGTCTTCTTTTTCCTCTATTCCTATTATTCTTAGGTTTTGTCTTTTCATATTGTCTTGGATTTCTTGGATGGTCTGTGTCAGGAATTTTTTGGATTTAACATTTTCTTTGACAGATACATCGATTTCTTCCATTGTATCTTCTACACCTGAGATTCTTTCTTCCATTTCTTGTAGTCTGTTGGTTATGCTTACCTCTGTAGTTCCTGTTTTCTTCCCTAAATTCTTCCTCTCCATTATTTCCTCCAGTTGTGTTTTCTTTAATTTTTCTAGTTCTATCTTCAGGTCTTGAGTTGTTTTGTTTACTTCCTTCACCTGTCTGCTTGTATTTTCCTCTTTTTCTTTTAGTTCCTTCAACTCTGTCTCTTTGATTTCTTTCAGTGATTTAATTATTTCTTCTCTGAAGGCCACAAGCTGTTTGGCTGCATCTTCCCGTATTTCTTCACGGATGGCCCTAATTTGCTTGTCTTTATCTTCCTCCATTTCTTTACGGATAGCCATGATCTGTTTGGTTTTATCTTCCTCTAAATCTTTACGTATTTTATCTGTTTCCTCTATTATTCTCTTCATCAACATAGATGTAAGGTCATCTTCTTGATTTTATATTGTGCTGCATTGTTCAGGGCTGTTCGCCCCTGGATGGCTGGGTTCTGGCGATGCCATATTGCTCTGTCTTTTGTTGGTTGAGCCTTTACGCTGACCTCTACCCATTGGGCTGATTTAGGTGTTGGCTGTTAGTTTTTGTGCTTCCTGGAGTCCTGAGGTAGGGAGTATCCCCTTGGCCGGAAGGTGGTTTTTCCTGAAGGAGTCCTTCTCTGCTTTTTGGTTATGGTCACTGTATGGCCAGTGTTTCTCAGGAGTTGCCACTGCTCACCTCAGGTTTATAGCCCTGAGTAGTAGCTGTGGTCTATGTTAGGCAGGGGGGGATCTCCTCTTACCCATAGAATTTCTCAAGACAGCTGCCCCACTGCTGGGTTTCTTGTTATAAATTTAGTGTGCTGCTGCTCACTAAATTTCCATGTACAGTCCTCTTGAAGAAACTGCTGATTCCTTAGCTGTGGGGTTTTCTCCCAAAAGGGAAACTCAGTCTGTTATTCTGGGGCGCACAGTTCTGTCCAGGAAAGTGGGAGGTGCACTCAGCAAGTCTCTGGGCCAAAGGCTGATTGCTCTGCTCTGGACCTGGAGAATGTGCACCTAGGTTGAGTTGGCGCCTGGGGGCACTGCTCTGGTCTGGAGGCTGGGTGCCTCACTCTGGACCAGAAGCTGTGTGTCTCTGTCTGGGATGGCAGCTGCAGGCACCGATCTGGTCCAGACGCTGTGGGTGTAGCCCCCCTGAAGGATCAGGGATTCCCACAGTTTTGGCCGTCTAGCCAAGGACAACTGGCCGATCCCTGGCACAGTATCTGAGGGCTGCTGTAATGGCTCTTCAGCTCCTGCAGGTCCGAGGATGCAGCTGTGTGTCCCAGTGCCCCAGGGGAACTCAACAATGGTGGCAGAGCACAGCGCTCCTGCCAGCACTAGTCTGCATGAGTCCAGGAAGTGTTTTGGTGCTGGGTGTGCTAAACATTAGAGCTGCTGACCCCCTCCGCTGGCGGTTTCCTCCTGCCAGAGACACGCAGTCTGGTGCCCTGGTGCCCTGGTGCCCACAGTTCTATCTGAGGCGGCGAATCACTCGCGCAGACTGGGCTCCATGCAGGAGCCTGGGTTCCCGGCTCTGGGTCCGCGCTGGCTCTTGGGGTACCCACGGAACCTGAGTTTTTTTCAGGGAATGTCTGGGTAACCTGGGGTCGGTCCCAATTGTTTCCTGCTCCGTGGGGTTATCTCTCGACTGGGAAATCCAGTCTATGGTGTTGTGGGCCCACAGTTCAGTCTGGGACTGTGACCAGTTCGCGCTGGCATGTAGCCCCGGGCTGACGACCAATAGCCTGGCGGAACAGGGATCTCTTCCGCGGTTTAGCCGGGTGAGTTAAAGCTGATTGAATCCCCCACCGTGGGGTATCCTGTCACCTGAGAAACACAACCACTTGTGTTTTATGGCCGCGAGTTCTGATTGCTGGTCACTGTGCCAATCCTGCTGTGCTGCTCCTCAGAATGATAGTCCTCCCGGCGCTGCCATCTTGCCCCGCCTCCTCTTTTTTTTTTTTTTTTTTTTTTTTTTTTTTTTTTTAGTGGATATAATCACAGAATAATGTAAAACTGCCAAAAGGATGAATTATTTTTTCTGTTAAGTTAAAAGTTATAGCCAAGCCTCTTTAATTCATGAAAAACTTATCTTCATCCTCAAATGTTAACTTTTTTTTTAATATAAACTGATTCTTTGAAACAAGTGGTAGATTCTTAGTTATGATCCAATTAATCCCTATACACTGTCATACTTTGACAATGACTTTCATTTCACTCATACTTTGGACTAGATTAAGAATTGTTCACATTGAAGTAACAACTATTTACTTGAAAATCCAAAAAAGAAGAAAATATCCATTGTGTTATCACCAAGACAGACATTTAATTATTTAAAGACAACACACTTCTGTATGTGAATGCAACTACTTCCATTTTTCCTCCAATTATTCTAAAAATAATAGTACATGTATTGCTTTGTAGTTCACCTTCATTTTTTTCAAAAGGCCACATAATATATAATGGTCATAAATTTATTTCTACTTTTAATAAAATTAATAAAATACAAACCTAAGACTTATAACATATGTTGACATAATATCTGTATGTGTGTGCCCATGTGTGTATTTGTCCCCCATCAAAATAGAATGATGATTTTATTTTGGAAAGAGTTATGAGTGATGTAGAAGAGACTTTAATTAATAGAACTGATGTTATAACGGACTTACTAAATATATCTGATTAGGAAAAATTAAGCAACCCAAAGTAGAGTTGAACTAAGGGATAACTGCCTCCAAAATAGTCTTAAAATGTAAACAAACCATGTCTGCTAGAGACAAGCAAGATTTAGTGCTGGGATCTTTCTTTACTAGGATTGGAAGTCTGTTGGGCTTCATTCCCATAACAAAGGAGACAACTCTGATTTACAACCAGCAATTAGGCCTCTAACAGGCAGCTCAAGGAGCCGGTGCAGGGTCACAACCAAAGTTAAGTTCTGACCTGCCATAAAGTCACCAGTTCTCTTCTTGAGAAAAGCATAATGTTCCAGATATGCAAGATTACCTTAGTTAACAACTATTTGAAAAAGAACACTTAAAATGATTATGGTAATAACTTGGCTATGTAAATTCCCATGGCCAGACTAGCAATTGTCTGTTTTAATTTTCTCACCATGTAACCTGGACCTAAAAGAGATTTAAGAACCAAAAAGAGATTTAAGGATGACAGGCTATGTGGAATGTATTAAGCTAATGTGTATACAAGTAAGTAAAATCTATTCAAGACTGGTACCTTTTTGTGCACTAGCAAGAGCCAGAGGCTCACTACTATTAATTTTTTAATTAATCTTTGAATGAAGGGTTTTCTCATTAGAAAGGCATATTAATTCCATAACAATGACAATAACAACTGTGAGTTTGTTGCTTTTACTATTCCCCTCTTCATACAATTTTATGAACTTGGCTATGTGGCACTGGCACGGGCCTTCATTCCCAATACTTATGAAGCTGAGACAAGAGGACTCTAAATTCAAGTGCAGCCTCTGGACCACACTGAGTTTCAGGCTTGATAGAATCTTGAATTCTATGTCGTGAGACTTTGTCTGAAACAAACTAAGCAAAATAAATTTACAGGTTTTTATGGATGCAAGCAACATAAAACAGATTCTATTTTTCTTCCTTCCTTCATTCCTTTCTTTTTTTCTTTCTTTCTTTCTTGCTAATTCTCAAGCTTCCCTGTGTCACCTTTGAAATAAGTGAATTTCTACTCACAGGACTTAGGGTTAGCAGCATGTACCCCAATAAGCCCACTTCAGTTACCCATCCTCAACAATCCAACTGAAAGAGCTAAATTAATAGTGAAAAGCAGAAAAAAAAATATTCACTGCGGCTATATTGGGAACAGAGACAACGAGATGCAGGGAGCTCCTAAGTTAGTCTTTAGGGTTCTGACATAAAAATAAGCAGTTTGGCTAAAATGTGGTCTGAGATCACCACAGTCTTGTAAATTGGCCTGAAAGAAAATAGAATATCCTAAGGAAACACTTGTGTTTCTCATAGTAACTATCTGACTACTGAAGGCAATAGACTTCAAAAAAATGGTAATTTCCTCAGGAATCTCATGCTGGGGGAAGGAAAACGTACCAACACTTTTTTTCAAGGAGATTTTACACAATCCTAACAACTTGTCAGATCAGGATACTGAAGCACAGATTAAAATGGGTTTCTGGTTGTAGGATCAGACCAGACTAGGAGTATTTAGATTTGCATATCCTTCGCCCACTATTTAAACTTCGATTTTGCCTCATAACACTGTATAACTTGCTGGAGTTATTGGCTCACCTCATTTTCCTTCCTTCAGTGACTACTTTAAATAAATCTACCTTTTCTTTTTTCTAATATTACTTTGGTTCTTTTAATTAGTTCGTTTGAAAGCTTCCTGAAACTGCCTTGTGTCATAAAATGCAACTCCAAAGTAAAGTATCAGCCTTAACTACAAACCTTTCCTGAAAATTGTACATTTTTCTCTGGGAGGGAAGTTCTTCCTTTGTATATCCTCAAGGGCTTCCACAATTTCTTCTCCAAATGGGAGATTCCTGGAGAAATTTTAATTTTTTAGAGCCCAGTTTTTCTATTATTTGGTTGCCATGTAGAGAGCACAAGTGTGTCTTCACAATATATTCATTCCTGTGACAGGCCAGCTACATTTTGACTCACTTTGAAATTCTTCTAAAGCTCAAAAGTCAATAATATCCACAACCAATATAAAAAGAAGAATCCTCTAAACGTTGTCTTTTTGCAGGGGAACCATAATTAATTTAAAATAAGAGTACTAGATAAGATCATTGTTGAAAGTTTGTAATTTGAAAAGTATATTTCATAAAATAGATAAGCAGCCACAAAAATCTTTAAGTTAACATACTAAAATGCATGTTATTTACAAAAAGACATACATAGCCAAAGAATTTCCCAAAATTGAGTACTAATTTTTATGTAGAAACTGGTTTAATCAGTGGTTTAAATTGTGTAATATAAATTGTAAAGTATGGTGGGCAATCTCCAATATCAGCCCTTATATAAAACTGAATGCATAAAGTAAAATGTAAAAATTATAAAATGAGAGAAGGTTATTAATAAGGGATCAGAAAAAAAGAGCTGGTCCACATTAGGGAAATTTTGAAATTATAGTTCAGAAATCCCAAATTGTAAGCTGAATTTAAAAAAAAGAAAAAATTGAAAAAAAAAAAAAAAGAATTGAAAAAGGACAGGACATGACTACTCCTAGATAAGGTGGAAAAGGTTTATTATAAATATGTGGGAGAGCATAGCCAGAGTCAGTGACATCTGGGAGAGTCCAAAGTGGTCATGACCTTGAGCCATTTGAGGAGAGCAGGAAGGGAAGAGAGAGTGGAGAGAGGGGAAGCAACCAGGAAGCCCAAAAGAGAGTAGATGAAAATGACAAAGTAACTAAAATGGCTGGATTTTCTAGAGAAGGGCAGCTGAGGGAAGAGCAGCCTAGTCACTGGGATGTAGTGCTGAGGGTAGGGGTGGGGCATGTCAACCTGGAGGGCCAAAAACAGGTAGAGACTGAGGGATGCAGGGAGAACCTGGGGACCAGTATCCATTCTAATGGGTAAATAGGCACCTCAGGTTTTTTGTTTCTGTTTGGAACCTGACACTAGCCTTGGAATGTTGCAAGCACACATCAAAGAGCCTCTAACATTCTGGAATAAGAGTGTTTGACTAGGGCTGTCCTTACTTGAATGACCCTGATCTGCCAGGCTCCTAATTGCATACTGGAGATTGTATAACTGTAAATTACATCCACATTGGCTCATGATAACGTCTCAGAATTGTACCCCAATCAACCTGAACTGTAATTCTTCACATGGTACAAATTACACACAAGAAACTGCACTTAAAAGAGCTTAACTTAATACTGAAAGTACTTATTCTAAATAGAAAGTTTACCTAAGCCCTACTGCCTTAAGCGATTATTAATACTATAATTGTTACCCACCTGGCTTTTCAATATTGTGCTCAACAAAAGTTTTTTTTTTTAACTTTAATTTTTTTCTTTCTTATTCTGGGCTAAAGATTGGTTTCTTTACCTATCTGCAAATCTCTTCCTGTCAACCAATATTATTAATTGTACTTACATTCTGTCTGCTCTCTTTTCGTGTGATAAATGTTAACTAAAAGAAAGGGTTTGTTTTATCTTTCAGGTCACTGTCAATCCAAGGCAGAAATGCAAGTAAGCAGTTTGAAGAGTTGCCCATACCAACCTGCAAGGGGTGACAGTACCCAGTTTCAGGGCCCTTCCTCCATCAATTAACAATTAGAAAAAAAAAATGTCCCATAGACATGCCCACAGGCCAATCTGATGCAGGCAATTCCTCAGTTGAGACTTACTCAAGTAATTAATTTTAAAGCTCACAGCTGGCTCTAACTAGGATATATTGTTTTCAAAAAAATTTACTTTCTATCTTTATCTACTGAAAAGTCACACTGTGATGCAAGTTATTGTCTCTTCTTCACCCTAGGCTGCCAGTGTTTTATATATTTCTTGCAGTCCACATGGCTATTTTAGATCCAGCTACTAGGTTGCCATTACAAGAATGAGAAATAAAGAAGATGGGTAAACAAAATCTAGTCTCTTTACAAAGAATTCTAAGTCTATCCCAATAGTTATAAAAAAGCTCACACAGGTATACATAGCAGCAACAGAAGCTAAGAAATGTGGCTTTATTCTTGGATTCTGAGGATTAACTGAAATCAGAGAGTCTATTTCCATACAAAATAAAGAACAGGACACTTTTTGTGATGCAACTGACAAACAATCTCTGCCTCATTTTATAATGGATAAATAAATTAAGATCATTTGTAATTTTTTTTTTCTCACAATGAGGATAACAAAGATACCCAATGTTTGTAAGATAATGACTAATCCTTTCCCAATACTTGCTGTTAGTTTTTTGGAACACAACCTGTTCCTGGGTTACCCAGCACCTTATGATGTCATCATGTGTCGCCTGCCAGGGGGCCACACTTGAAAGGCGTGGTTACCTTGCCCCTTAAAGGGCCAACCCTCTCTTGCTTTCTCTTAAACTCTCTTATACTCTCTTTCTCTCTCTCTCTCTCTCTCTCTCTCTCTCTCTCTCTCTCTCTCTCTCTCGGTGCCCCTTCCTTTTTTTCTCTCTCTCTCCATGTCCTGCTCCCCCCTCCCTCCATACCCTCCTAATAAACCTCTTGCAGAGAATATCGGTTGACCAGCCTCATGCTTTTTTTATAACTAACACTTGCATTTAATCCTATCATGCAAAAGATATCTGTTTGTCCCTAAGGCATCCCAAACTAATCATTATAATAATCTGATGTCAAGCATGCCTCTTAAATTTTTCCCATTCTTCCTTACTGTGAAGGCCTTACCTAATTTCTGCATGTGAAAATTAAGTTATCTCAGTATTATTTATTAAAAAAGATGTTTATTTCTTACATTCATTAGTGTAGCAATTACCCCACCTTTAGAGACATAGAATTTGTGTTCTGTTGTAACTCAGACGGTTCATAAACAACTCCAGTTTTTCTCAGGGACAACCAGAAGGGCAGCCTTTGCTTGTACAACAAAACAGAGAAAAACCCATGGCTCTGCCTGTTGGACATCTCCACCAAAGCAAAACATCTTATCCACAGCTTTAAAAGAGGGAGAAGTGGGTTGTTGATTAAGTGCCAAAGACGTTGTTCTGAGGTTTAGAGGATTTTCTTCAATAAATATTTCTACATTTTCACATATACTTCAAAGCTATTTCTCGGGACTTCAGATAGTTGTTTCATTAAGATTTCACAAGTGATAATTGTTTCATTGGATACATTCATTGCCTGTGGGCCATCAAACACTTGGATATTGCCATTATAGAAATATTATTCTCCAACATAGTAATATTTACAGTTTGGTATAGCATATATGATTCTGCATACTATTAAAATATAAGGTTCTTCATCCTCAGCCTTCATTCCTACAGTGACAGAGGTGGCAGTCAGAGGGTAAAATTTACTTAATTTATAAATATTGAGGGATATAAGTAACATTTGCAGGTTTTAAAAAGTACATGTATGCTTTGTACTTGTGAAATGTGCTCTCCTATATTTATTCTAAGAAAGCACATATTTAAAAATATATACTAAAATGTTTACTATAAAAAGCAACAGATATGTTGCAATATTTATTTAGCAGCTGATAGTCTTTTACAAAATATAGTGAACAGAATATTTCACTTTTACAAAGGAAAAAGAATCTTTTTTTTGTTATTTGTTGTAGTTTATTTTTTTTATTTTATTTTTTCTTATCAGTTACATTTTATTAACTCTGTATCCCAGCCGTGTCCCAATCCCTCATTCCCTCCCAGTCCCTCCCTCCCTCCCTCATCTCCACCGTGCCCCTTGCCAAGTCCACTGATAGGGGGGACCTCCTCCCCATTCATCCGATCAAAAGAATCTTAAGAGTAAAAATGTATCTTTGCAGAAATTTTATAATACTTGTCAATTTTTTCCTCTAAACTACTCTCTCTCATACACACACACACACACACACACACACACACACACACACACTAAATAATCATTTTAAAAGGCCAAGTTTTAAATAGTTTTTTAATATTTAACTCATGAATTTTTACTTTAAAGCACACCTAATAGCACTAACATAAAAAATATGAGAAAAGAGCTCTCCTCTCTCAAGTTAAAGAAATGGATAATTTTTGATTGTAGAAATGAACATAACTTGGTAATTAAAGTGACATGGCAACATGGTAGAGCCAGCTTTTACTGTGGTTTGTGAGAGCTGAATATTATAACGTAAGCATATTTAAGCTTATGTGATTGAATGCATTTGTCTTAAAATAATATATGAACTAAGATTCAACAGATTATATTGCCTAAGTATAATGAATAGTCAGTAATTCTTAGTTTTCTCTCTATTTATTTTGTATTATCAGGTTATATACATCTTTGTTTGCATCACTGTGGCAGAAAAACTGTAGATTATAGTTATAAGTTACTGAATCTCTAATCTCAGCTCTCCTCAGCAATATTATTACATAATCTGAAATTAGGTATTGCTATTTATGACATAGATATAAGTAAAACCTTCAAATAAGGGTTTGATTATTTTTTCTGGTTTAAAGTAGTTGGATGTTAAAAATATTCCACCATGATCAGGGGAAAATTAGAACATACCTTTAATTCCAGCACTTGAGAGGCAGAGGCAAGTGGATCTCTGTGAGATCAAGGTCTACTGGGTTTACACAGAGCAATCATGTCTCAAAAAAAAAAAAAAAAGAAAAGAAAAGAGTAACAAGTAAGGTAAATGATAGCATGTAACAAAATTAAATTTATGGATCTATAGCTGGGATTGTTTGGAAATATATTCATTATCCAAATGTTTACTGAGTTACTCATACATTAGACCCCCAAATGAGTCCTCTTACTTCACATCCTTGCCTGCATCAGTCACCATTTTTATTGATCCTAACTATTCTGACAGGTGTAAGATGAATTCTCAAAGTAGATTTATTTTATATTTCCCTGATGACTAAAGAGGATGGACTTTTCTTTAAATGTCTCTCAGTCATTTAAGAGTTCTCTTTTGAGAATTCTTTCCTTTTTAAAAGTTTTTTTAAAAAAAAATATTTTTTTATTTTTTTACAATTTATTCAATTTATATCCCGATTGTAGCCTCCTCCCTCATCTCTACCCATCCCATCCTCCTTGCTTTTTCCTTCCCTATCCCTCTGACTTTGTCCACTGATAGGGGGTATCCTCCTTCCCTACTGTCTGACCCTAGCCTATCAGATCTCAACAGGACTGCCTGGATCTTTTTCTGTGAGCTGGCTAAGTCACCTCACCAGGGAGTAGTGACCAAGGAGTAGGCAACCAAGTTATGTCTGAGAAGGTCTCTTCTCCACTTATTAGGACACCCACACGGAGGCTGAGCTGTCTATGGGCTATAACTGAGCAGGGGACCTCTCTATGCATGGTCTTTATAGAACCAGGCCTGACACCCCCAAAGTTCTCCAGGAACTAGGCCTAAACAAGATCACCTACAAGTCACCAGGAACTAGTGACCCCACCACAAGGTCACCAGGAACTATGCCATTGGTCACAAATTCCAGAAACAAAGTCCTTCTTCAAACCCCAATAAAAACCCTACTGTGCAGCTGCTCAGGGCTCTTCTCTCTGATCCACTGCATGGTGAGGGTGGAGAGACTGAGTTTAAGTCTAAATAAAGCTCTTCTGGTACCTCATGGTCTTTGGAGACCTTATGATCTGGGCATAACATTTGGGACTCGTCAGGGATCCCCAAGAACCCCCACTCCCCACTAAGATATGTTCAGCATGTGAAGCTGAACACCGGTCTGTAAGTGAACACTCTATCCATGTCTGTTCATGTCTGTCTGTGCCTGTTTGTCTGTCTCGGTATTCCTCTAGTTTCTATTTCAGGCCTTGGGGCAAAATTTACACTTTGTGTGGTCAGAAATGATTAGAGCAGATGCACTGTACAACTGTGGACCACAGGGGGCCTGGAAGATATTCCAGACACCATAGAGGGGACATATGTGCTCTTATCTGTAAAGGGTGATAGAGTATCAGTTTTCTGTGATCTCTGGATCTCTGGATAAGGACAAGGCAGGAAGCTCCTGCAGAACATCTTGCTGCTGTCCTACTTTCCGTTTTTCTGATGCAGGAGTGGTGGGATAGCCTCTCTAAGATGTTTGAAAGTTGGTAAAATATTGGAGGGTCTAAGTAGGTATTTTAAGGTTAGTAAATGCAGGTTAGAACATATTTATAGGTCTAAGTAGATATTTGAAGGTTGGTAAATGCAAATTGTAAAGTTTGTGTCTAAGAAGGTGCTTTAAGGTACTTGAAAGCAAATTGTAATGATATAAGAAAATAATTTAAGACATATTAAAAATGAGATATATTTCAGATTTCTTTCCCCCCTCTATGCTATTGCTGTGCTTATATTGTTATAATATTTCAAAGTTCAGAGTTTTGACATTGATCAATAGAGTTCTGAAAAGTTGGTGGAGCACTAACTGCTTATTATTTGGTCACAAGCTCAAGATTATAATTTCCCTTTGGTTGTCTTCTGGACATAGACATAGAGGTGCTTTTAATTATGCTAAAAACATCTCTGTCTAATATGTATAACTCTGAACAAAAAGTCATAGCTTTTACTAAGTCTTAATGGCATGAGTCTACTCCTACTCCTGATGTCTTGCAGACACCTATTATCTGCTTTTTCTAAAGTGTGGATCTCAATACAATGGTAATACTAATATACTTTGTTTTGTAAACTAAAATTCATATGAGTTTCAGGAAATAAAAAAGTCATAAGACCTGGATCTTCCATAGCTCAAACGGACCCCAGAAGAGTTTTTTCCCTTGGTCTTGGGGTTTCTCACTTTTTCCACTTACCAGACAAATTTTAACTTCTGTCTCTAGTCTAAATTTGTCTCAGCAGATTTTCACCTGGCTGACAGACTCCATTCCTCCAGGAATCACCTATGAATTGTCAACTGAGATCTGGAGTTGCTGAAAGCTGCTGTAAACCAGTCCAGCCTATGTGATAGCTCCCTGTTTCTTCAACTAGATCATTAATTAGATGATACCCCATTGCCTAGCTTTGGACTAACCTTTCAGCCTTCCTGGGTCCCCAATATCTCCCAATGTCACTGAAAAAGTTAAAGAAGAGAAATTCATTGGTCGTTATCCTACATAACTGGCTGAAAAACTAAGTCAAAAGGGGCTCCCTGACATTAACTATTATCTTGGGGACCTGCTTAACAGGAGCAGGAACTGGTATTGCAGCACTGGCAGTACAAAGCCAGAATTATAACAGCTTTAAGGCAGATATTGATAAAAATTTTCAATGCCTTGAAAACTCAATCACCCATTTAGAAAAGAGTATTTATTCCCCAGCAGAAGTAGTGTTGCAAAACAGAAGGGCTTGGATCTGCTGTATTTACAGCAGGGTGGGCTATGTGCAGCTCTTAGAGGAGAATGTTGCTATTATGTAAACCAATCATGAGTGATTAAGAAATCCTTAGCAAGAGTAAGAGAAAAGCTGAAGAGATGCTGTAAAGAGAGAGGATTCCAGAGGATGGTTTGAATCCTGGTATAATAGTTCTCTTTGGCTTACTACCCTTATATCTACCCTGCTGAGACCGCTACTCGTCTTGATTTTGCTTTTTACTTTTGGGCCTTCCATTTTAAATTTGGTTGCTTCTTTGAAGGAATGCTTGGGAGCCATACAGTTAATGGTACTCAGATCCCATTTTGGAAGGGTAAATCTGGAGGGGTCCTGGAGAAGTCTATCTAGAAGACCCATGACTGGGCCTTCAAATGATCATGAGAAAGGAGGATTGAGAGAACAAGGCCTGACACCCCTAAATGCCACCAGGAACTAGAGCTAAATAAGATTACCCAAAAGTCAACAGAAACCAGTGATCCTACCAGGAACTAGGCCATAGGTCACCAAATCCAGAAACAAGGTTAAAAAATTCCCTATCCAAGGAACAGCCTGAGGATAACCAAAAGAATGGGAAGGTTTTATCTCAGAGTTGGGGATTTGTGCTGAGCAGCCCACTGACCTTGTAGTAGAACATTTCTTGGCACAGAAAAATACCTAACATTCCTGAGGTCAATAGATAGCTTACTCAATGTTATGTTAGCTAGCCAATCACTTTGTAACAAGGTTGCCCTTGCTGAATGTCACCCAATCATGTAACAGTTAAACAGGTAATTTCTGGTCCTTCCTCAAAACAAAATAAGAACCTTACCATGCAGTTGCTCAGGGCCCTAATCTCTGATCCAGTGCATTGGTGATGGTGAAGAGACCAAGCTTAAGCTGTAATAAAGTTCTTTGCTTTTGTATACATGGTCCAGCTCCTGGTAGTCTTTGGGGATCTTAAGATCTGGGTGTACTGGGTGTAACAGTCTTTGGTTGACACCGCAGTCTCTACAGTGCACCCTGTTCCGTGCTTCTTCTACTTTTTTTTTTTTTTTTTTTTTTTTTTTTTTTTTTTTTTTTTTTTTT
>NW_026595874.1:0-10919 GCF_907164565.1 Psammomys obesus
AAATAAATAAATAAATAAATAAATAAATAAATAAATAAATAAATAAAAATAAAAAGCCAAATACAAACATAAATATATACATGCATACATAGATAAATAAATTATACTTTGCACATTAAAAATTAATCTTCAGGAATAAGGACAAAACTAATTCTGTAACTTTATTCTTAAATACATTTGGACATAGACATTTTAATATAAAATAATAACAGCTATATAATATAATATATTGTATTTTTATAACAAAATTATGTAGAAGAGTAGAGAAAAGCTTCTTATTAGAAATTATAGCATCGATTTAAACAGAATTTTCTTTTTACAGTCAATATGCCTTTAAGAAATATTTTAATTAAAATTCTAAACAATAACTTTGTTAGATATCAAGACAAATTGTGCCATCAGTGGACTTGGGGAGGGGCATGCATGCAGAGGGTGGAAGAAGGGAGGGATTGGGATGGAAGGAGGGAGAGCAGCACAAGGGAGATACAAAGTGAATAAAGTGTAATTAGTAAAAAAAAATAAATAAGTAAAATAAAATATCTGAATAAAATGTCTATTTGTAATGAACTATTTGAATAAATAGGCTAAATTATATATGTAATTCTAAAAGTAAATCCTTGTTTTAACACCACAGTTTTTGTTCTAAACAATAATGTTTGAGATTAAAAAAAATATGTTCTTCAAAGTTTTTTAATCTAAGGTAAATTAAAAAAAAGACATGATCCAAATATCAAAACACACAACTAGTAGTACACTGTTAAAACAGTAAAAGCTTTTGTGCACTATAACCCTTAGAAAAACTTCTTTTTTTTCCTTTAAACCTATTGTTACATTTCATAAGCGTTATTTTGTGGTTTGCAAATGTTCTATAATAAAAGATTTCCTTAAATCTTAAGTATTTAAAAAACGTAGTGTACTTAAATACTATGCCAAAGCTGAGGATAAGCTTGCCTTTCTTCAATTCAGAGTTGCATTTGTAATAGTCTTTCAAAAGTACTCAGCATACTGTTACTATTTTTGTGTTTTAAAGATTTAATTATCACTGGTAAATTATATCGGTAATATTTATAAGTTGATACAAAAGACATAGAAAGATATAATTAAAATAAAAGTACCTGTGTGTGTTACAAAGAACATGGGTAAGTACTACATGTATTGTGCATTGACAGTAAACAGAGTATCTTCTCCTTTAGGAAATAACATTGATACTCACAAAATAAATGTCTGGAGACAACAACGGAAACCAGTGGTAAACCGTGAAATGTAGATGCACCTACTATGAATCAATACATGTACAACATAACTTACAACAAGTTTTCTGAGTATGTGCTTGACTCTTGTTTTCTAGAATTTGTTAATAATTAACTATTTGTACAGATTTTTATTTTTATTTTTAATTATAAGCATTGTCAATAACTATTTTAGAATAACGAGTCCACAAAACAAAAATTGGGAGAAATATTAACTTTCATCCATAGCTCTGTGACTCACTTGCTTCATCATAAATTATTTTTATGTTATTTTTGTTGTTGTGTTAGGGACAATTTTTAAATTCATTAGTAACAGCTGATATTTTAAAAACAAACAGGGCCACATTTTTAAAAAAAGGTCTGATCTAAAAGTTTTACTGAAGGTCACAATAGAAATAAATCACCAAATGATTTACTATAAAATATGATTGCAAGCCTTCCAGTTTTTATTTTGTTTTCAGTTCAAGAGACTGCATGGCTACTTTCTAACAGAAATTGTATCCTGATTTAAAGAATAATCATTTAATGATAAAGAAAAGAACTTTTAAATTATGAAATATAAGAAACAAAACTTAGAAATTCAATCTTTATGAACACTTTTACACTTGCAATTTGTCAAAAACAACTTATTTTCTTTACTTTCTCCTATGGTCTGCGAGATAAAACCTTTCCAAATGTTAGTCCTCAGTTATTGCCATAGAGAATTAGTTCACTGAAAATATATCTCAGTGCAAAACTGTCTACAAAACCATTACGAAGAATATCAACCAAAATGAAAACAGAGATACATAAACTGCTTCACAGCCATTCAAGTGGTCTGTTCCATACACTTAAAGCAAGTTATGCATATATTATTACAATTTAGTGGGTTCCTAAGCAAGAATGATTTCTTTATTCTATTTTGAAAGGCAAACAAATAATCTTAATAAACCTCCACAACTTTTTCTCATATCTACTGAAGCACATACACTTGAATATATATACACACAGATATATAGTATATATATATATATATGGTATATATATATACCCATATATATATATATATGGGTGGACGGATGATAAAGTACACAGAAGAAAAAATATGATTTTTCATAAGCTACTGTAATAAGTTTAAATCAATCTGCCTACTCAGTTAGCTTGTCACAAGCTGAAAGTCATGCCACAGTTAAGGTATTTTTAGTAACTTTGTACTTACAACAGTCCTCTGCTTCTTCCCACCAAAGCATTTGGAAGCAAAAGTATATATCAAGGCAGGGATAAAAACCTTGGTAAAAGTTTTACCAGTTTTATTGCTCCAGCAGCCTTAGGTACGATGAGAACCCCATAAACTTCAGTAGCCTTGAAAAAAAAATAGCACTTCAAGATTTCCTATTTGTTTTTTTCTGTATAGGCAATTGCCTTCAAGAGCTTAGTGCTGTAGATGGCAAGTGAGTGAGCCCAACACTGAGTGAGTCAACATAGTAACTGATGCCAGGATTCTGTAGAGGCCTCTGGATATTTCAAATTCCAGGACCTGTGCACAAGCAAGTGACCCGCCTTTTCTCTCAAGTTGCTTTCCCATAATAGGACTGTCCATGGACACTACATATAAGGTTGTGCTTCTAGCATGGCAAGCTCTGTGAATTCAAATAAAGTTCAACTGTGTTTGTTATAAGTCATACCAAAACTAGAATAGCACAGGGGACTCAGTCTTGCTCTCAAACTCCCCTAAACATAAAAAAGCATCAGTCCAAGTAGTCACAATATTTTCTGTAACTTTTATGTTAATTACCAAAATAACAAAAGCCCTGACTCAGAATTAACTTTTAAACGCCTGTTTTTTTTTGTTTTGTTTTGTTTTTTGCTCTTTTCCTAACATCACTGAAAATGTCATTGTACTGAACAATAAAATCTTTCTAGAATAATCTGTTCACTTGTAATCTATCTGATATCTACAATAATTAATTTTTACCCTTGGGATCCAATCAAAATTATGTATTGATGATGCCAACACTCTGAATACGAGAAGCAGAACCAGAATAGAACAGCTGAGTTTTGAGTGCAGAATGTGAATAAGTCTCAGGGGACAAGTTTTCTACTAAATTAAAAAGCCCTCTTAGGGACTGCCTCTGACATAATCTGATTGGCCTGCTCGTTGATCACTTCCCCCTGAGGGGGGAGCAGCCTTACCAGGCCACAGTAGAGGACAATGCAGCCACTTTTGATGAGAACTGATAGACTAAGATCAGAAAGAAGAGGAGAACCTCCCCTATCAGTGGACTTGGGGAGTGGCATGCATGCAGAAAGGGGAGGGAGGGTGGGATCGGCAGGGGAGGAGAGAGGGGCTTATGGGAGGATACAAAATGAATAAAGTGTAATTAATAAAAAAAAATAAAAAAAAATAAAAAGCCCTCTTATAAACCACACAGAGAATTCTTCCCAGAATGCTAAATTTTAGCTGTGATTTGGGATAAGACTTCTTTACCAGAAATTTATTCTTTCTTCAAAATCTGCTTTAATAATTATTAAAATCATTCTATGAAATATTGAACTAATGACTATTTAATGGTTACTCCAAAAGAATGTAATATTAAATGGACAGAGCTGTAATATATCATTTATCCTGTATATAAATCATTGTAAACAGAAACATTTATATTCTTCTTTATTATTTAGGCATCAAGTGAGCTCAATATTTTTAAAAGGCTTTGGTAATATACTTTGAGAAAGATATATATTCAATTATAATAATCTTCCATGAGTTGTTTCATAATAGTATTTTATAATAACTACAACTTTTGCAAATTAAATAAGATTATGTTAGCTAGAGAGAGAATAACGTACAAGGTATGTTGTTGGCATGCATGCTGTCCCTTCCCTCACCCTAAATTACCATTTCTTTTTTCATATCTTGTGTTTTCACCTGTCTTCTCTCCCTTAAGATCTCTTTCTTTGTTCTCATAGTTCCCTTTCTATATTATGACTTCTGCTCTACTACAACACACACAAAAGTTTAGATTTCTTACAGGCAAGAAAACATGCTATATTAGTCTTTTAAATCTGTCTCATTTTGTTTAACAAAATGATTTCCATTTCTGACCACTTTCTCTAAATGTCATGATTTCATTTTTCTTTATAGTATGTTAAAATTCCACTGTGTATATGTACTGCATTTGCTTTATTAATCAAGATACAGCGCTATTGCATTATTGCTAAGTTTTGACTCATAGTATCTATAATTATACCATTTACACTTCTCAGCCACCCTTAAAGCCTGTTACAAACGAATTTGTCTTCCATAACTCTAATTTTGCCATTTTAAAATTTTTATAGAAATGTAGTCATTCAATTTGTAACCTTTTGAGATTGCTTTTTTCTGTCAGAATTATGTCATCAATTGCCATTCAAACTCTCATCAATAGCTTATTACAATTATTTCTGAGTAGTGTGTCTATGTATAGCTGTGCTGTTGTCTGTTTATCTATTCACCATCAATTGTAGGACATTTTGGTTATTCTAAGTTCTAACCAGTGCAAATAAGGCTGCAAAAACAACATACAAAGTTTTTTTTTTCTGAGCAGAATTAATAACCAAGTTTATAATTATTGGGACTTTCAGCAAAAGAGTTTCTAACTTTTTTAAGGTAACAGAAAAAATTTTAAAGAATTTTATACTAGTATGTAATGTTTGAACGATTTAATTCAATTTCTTCAAATTCTCACCAGTATCTGGTGTTCTCAACTACTGCTTTTTATTATGTAGGAAAATATCATATTAGTTTTAATTTCAGATTCTTTAATGGATAATGATATTGAATACCTTTCCACGTACCCTTTTCTTTATTTAAAATTATTGTTATTTATTACAATGTATTCACTTTGTATGCTGGCTGTAGCCCCCTTCCTTATCTCCTCCTAGTCTAACCCTCTGTCGCCCCCCCCCCCACTTTTCCCTTCCCTAGTCCACTGATAGGGTAAGTCCTCCTCCCCTACTATCAGACCCTAGCCTATCAGGTCACATCAGAATTTCCTGGGTCCTCATTCTCAGTGGCCTAGTAAGGATACCTCGTCAAGGAGAGGTGAAAAAAGAGCAAGCAACCGAGTTCATGTCAGTGACTGACCCGGCTCCCTGTGCTAAGGAACCACCAGAGAGACTGAACTGTCCATGGGTTGCAATTGTTCAGGGGGTCCAGGTACTCTCCCACTCCATGCAAGATCCTTGGATGATTCATCAATAAATTCTGGCACATCTGGGCCCAGATATTTTGGCTCTATTGGTCTCCTTGTGGAGTTCCTGTCCCCTTCATATCTTCTATCTCCCCCTTCTTCCATAAGATTCCCTGCACTCTGCCCAAAGTTTAGTTATGAGTCTCAGCATCTACTCTGATACCCTGCAGAGCAGAGACTTTTAGAGGCCCTCTGTGGAAGGTTTCTATCCTGTTCATTGACTTTCCTACTTCTGGTGTCTATCTTGGGTGCCCTTCTGAATGAGGATTAAGCCTCTTCCCTAGGGTCCTCCTTGTTGTCTAGCATCTTTAGGACTATATATTTTATTATGTTTATCCTGTAATATATGGCTAATATCCACTTATAAGTGAGTATATACCACGTATGTCTTTCTGCTTCTGGGTTACTTCACTTGGTGTGATCTTTTCAGTTCCATTCATTTGCCTGATAATTTCATGATTTCCTGGTTTTAATTGCTGAATAGAATTCCATTGTGTACTGATCATTTTACCCCAGGTTCTCTTTCTTGTTTATCTTCTTTAGGTGTAAAGATTTTAGTATGTTTATCCTATCTTATAGGTCTAGTACCCAATTATAAGTGAGTAAATCTTGTGTGTGTTTTTCTGCTCCTGGGATACCTCACTCAGGATGATCTTTTCTAAATCCCACCATTTGCCTGCAAATTTCATGATTTCCTAGTTTTTAATTGTTGAGTAGTATTCCATTGTGTGAAAATACCACAATTTCTGTATCCATTCCTCCAATGATTGACATCTGGGTTGTTTCCAGGTTCTGGCTATTATGAATAAAGCTTCTACAAACATAGTTGAGCAAATGCCCTTGTTCCTCACTTAGACAAATGGAATGGATATTGGATGTAGGAGAAAACAAGTAACAGGACAGGAACCTACCGCAAAAGGCCTCTCAAAGGCTCTACCTAGCAGTATATCAAAGAGATGATGAGACTCTTAACCAAATGTTGGGCAGGGTGCAGGGAATCATATGAAAGAAGGGGGAATTAGTAAGACCAGGAGAAGACAGGAGCTCCACAAGGACCAAATATATCAGGGCATAGGGGTCTTTTATGAGACTCTTTCTCCAACCAAGGACCATGTATGGATATAACTAGAACCCCTGCTCAGAAGTAGCCCATGGTAGCTCAGTATTCAAGTGGGTACCCTAGTAAGGGGAACAGGGACTATTTCTGACAGGAACTCAATGGCTGGCTCTTTGACCACCCCACCCCCCAAGGGAGGAGCAGCCTTGCTAGGCCACAGAGGAGGACATTGAAGCCAGTAATGAAGATACCTGATAAACTAGGGTCAGATGGAAAGAGGAGGACTTCCCCCAGCAGTGGACTTGAAAAGGGTCAGGGAGGAGATAAGGGAGGGAGGGTGGGATTAGCAGGGAATGAGGGAGGGGGCTATGGCTGTAAATAACCTGTGATTAATATAAAAAAATTAAAATTATACAAAAGAATTTCATTGTGCAAATGTACCACAATTTCTGTATCCATTCTTCAGTTGAGGGACATCTGGGTTGTTACCAGGTTCTGTCTATTATGAATAAACCTGCTATCAACATGGTTCATACTTAGATCATAAATATAATAAGCAAAGAGTGAGAGACTTAGAAACACTTAGCCCTAAATAGGATGACCCCATCAAATTTTACCTCTCAGAACTAAGGGAATCCTGTGCAAAAGGAGGCAAAGAGTGAAAGAGCCAGAACATTGGATGACAGCATAAAAACAAATCCCACAAAATAAACAGATTTGATATATATATTAACTCACAGAAAATAAGGCAGCATGCACAGGACCTTCAGGGTTCTGCACCAGTTGGGATCCTAGAGCTGAAAGAAGTGGAGGCATGACCCTTCACTAATACAAAAGATATCTCCAATTGTAAACCACTTGCAAATGAGAATTTAGTTTCTTCCAAGAAAGTCTCATTGAGAAAGTGAACTACTCTTGAAGGTAGGCTGCACATAAAGCAATAGATGGCTAAAAAGAATTGAAGGCAGCAGCATCTTGGGAGTTTCTTTATTTAATAATGTCAACTTTGTATGGAATAACAAGAAACCCCGAATTGCTAAAACAATCCTCTACAATAAAAGAGCTTCTGGAGGTATCTCCATCCCTGATCTCAAGCTGTACTATAGAGCGACAGTTATAAAAACTACATGGTACTGGCTTAGAAACAGAATGGTAGATCAATGCAGCTGAACAGAAAACCCAGAAATAAACCCACACACTTATGGACACCTGATTTTTGACAAAAATGCCAAAAGCATACAATGGGAAAAAGATAGCATCTTCAACAAATGGTGTTGGTCCAACTGGATGCCTACATGTAGAAAAATGAAAATAGATCCATACTTATCACCCTGCACAAAACTGAAGTCCAAGTGGATCAAAGACCTCAACATAAAACCAGACACATTAAATCGGCTAGAAAAAAAAAAAGTGGGAAATACCCTAGAACTCATTGGTACAGAAGAAAACTTCCTGAACAGAACACCAACAACACAGGCTCTAAGAGCAACAATCAATAAATGGGACCTCACGAAACTGAAAAGCTTCTGTAAAGCAAAGGACACCGTCATCAAAACAAAGTGACTGCCTACAGATTGGGAAAAAATCATCACCAAACCTTTATCTGACAGAGGACTCATATCCAGTATATATAAATAACTAAAGAAGCTGAAAAGCAGCAAACCAAGTAATCCACTTGAAAAATGGGGAACAGAGCTAAAGAGAGAACTCTCTGTAGAGGAATATTGAATGGCAGAGAAGCACTTAAAGAAATGCTCAACCTCATTAGCCATTAGGGAAATACAAATCAAAACATCCCTGAGATTTCACCTTACACCCACCAGAATGGCCAAAATGAAAAACTCATGGGACAACACATGCTGGAGAGATTTTGGAGAAAGGGGAACCCTTCTCCACTGCTGGTGGGAATGTAAACTTGTACAACCACTCTGGAAAGCAATCTGGCGTTTTCTCAGACAACTAGGAATAGCGCTTCCTCAAAATCCAGCCATACCACTCCTAGGCATATATCCAAAAGAGGCTCAAGTACAAATAAGGACATTTGCTCAACCATATTTGTAGCAGCTTTATTTGTAATAGCCAGAAGCTGGAAACAGCCCAGATGCCCCTCAACTGAAGAATGGATACAGAAACTGTGGTACATCTATACAATGGAGTATTACTCAGCAATGAAAAATAAGGAAATCTTGAAATTTGCAGGTAAACGGTGGGACCTGGAAAGGATCATCTTGAGTGAGTTGTCCCAGAAGCAAAAAGTCACACACGGTATATACTCACTCATATAGACATACAACATATAATAAACCCACTAAAATCTGTACATCTAAACAAACTAAGCAAAAAAGTGGACCCTAACTAAAATGTTCAATCCCCACCCTGAAAGGCAAAGAGGATGGACATCAGAAGAAAAAGAAAACAGGAAACAACCTAGGAATCTACTGCAGAGGGCCTCTGAAAGCCAGAAGAAAACAGGAAACAACCTAGGAACCTGCCACAGATGGCCTCTGAAAGCCTCTGCCGTGCAGACTGTCAAAGCAGATGCTGAGCCTGATGGCCAACTGATGGGCAGAGTGAATGGAATTTTATGTAAAAAGTGGGAAATAGTTAGAGCTGGAGCGGACAGGAACTCCACAAGGAGAGCAACAAAACAAGAAAATTTGAACACAGGGAACTTCCCAGAGACTCATACTCCAACCAAGGACTATTCATGGAGATAACCTAGAACCCTGACAATGCAGCCACTTCTGATGAGAACTGATTGACTAAGATCAGAAAGAAGGAGAGCAGGACCTCCCCTATCAGTGGACTTGGGGAGGGGCATGTATGCAGAAAGGGGGGGGAGGGTGGGACCAGGAGGGGAGGAGGAAGAGTCTTATGGGGGGATACAAAAGGAATAAAATGTAATTAATAAAAGTTAAATAAAAAAATTAAAAAAATAATGTCATGTCAGAGATTTTTTTTTTACATTTTTTATTGTCTATTATTATTAGTTACATTTTATTAACTCTGTATCCCAGCTTTATCCCGCTCCCTTATTTCCTTCCAATCCCACCCTCCCTCCCTCAGCTTCTCCCTGCCCATTCCCAAGTCCATGGATTCGGGAGGACATCCTCCCATTTCGTCTGGCCCTGTCAGAGTTTTGTTTTGTTTTTTAAATCTTTCCATTTTTAATTTTTACTTATTTGTTTTATAGTATAGGTTCTTTGCATATATAATAAGGCTTTTGTTTTTTCATTATTATTATTATTATTATTATTTCACTTTTTATCCCAGCAGTAACCTCATCCCTCATCTCCTCCTGGTCCCAGCTTTCCTCCCTCATCCCCCCATACCCCTTCCTTAATCCTCTGATAGAGAAACTCCTCCTCCCCTATTATTTGACCCTAGCCTTTAAAGCTTCAGATTTTGTGTTTAATTAGGAATCTGGAGTGAGAATTAGTGAGTCTCTGCATCTATAGGTTTCTTGTAAATTTCCTTGAAATCTTTTCTTCTATTTGTTGTTTCTATTCTTTCTTATTTGATTGCTTATTTCTTGCTTATTTGATTGCTCTTTTCTTAGTATATTTTATTTTATTCTATTAATATCACTTAAATGCTTATTTGTTTTTTAAAATGAGACAGAAATGGGACATATTCAGTCGGAGGAGAGGTGGGAAGGAACTGTAAGGTGTAAAAAAAACCATAATCAGAATATATTGTAAGATAAAATCTATTTTTAATAAAAGAAAATATATTTTGATTGTTTAGATGTGAACAAAGCATACAGAGCCCATCTCAATAAAAATGCATATTTTGCATATTGACTGAACTGATCTATATATTTAAATAAATATTTTATGATACATAGTATAAAATTAAGATTTTTAATCTTGATTTCATAAAATGGTGTAGTAATTGGAAAACTGAATGTGCTAAATATAAAAGAAAACACAAACTGAATTATTTTTATTGTAAATTCAAAATACTTTATTTTATATTGACTTTTAAGGACAGACAAATTTTTCAACTTTAAATTATTGAACATGAATTCAAGCATTATGATTCAAACAATATAGCTTCATTCAATAAATAATACAGGAGAGAAACAGCTGAGATAGTCAAAACTGTTAGATAAAAAGTGGGAAATAGTAAGAGCTGGAGCGGACAGGAACTCCACAAGGAGAGCAACAAAACAAGAAAATTTGAACACAGGGAACTTCCCAGAGACTCATACTCCAACCAAGGACTATTCATGGAGATAACCTAGAACCCTGACAATGCAGCCACTTCTGATGAGAACTGATTGACTAAGATCAGAAAGAAGGAGAGCAGGACCTCCCCTATCAGTGGACTTGGGGAGGGACATGCATGCAGAAAGGGGGGGGGGAGGGTGGGACCACGAAGGGAGGAGGGAGGGGCTTATGG
>NW_026595874.1:11019-45627 GCF_907164565.1 Psammomys obesus
GGGAGGGGAGGAGGGAGGGGCTTATGGGGGATACAAAATGAATAAAATGTAATTAATAAAAGTTAAATAAAAAATTTAAAAAAATATAAATTAATAATTTGAGAAAAATTATTCCATGTCAACTTTCCCTTTTTCAGTAATTTATTGTGGTAGAAATCTTATATATGTTATGAATGTATATGTTTTTAGTTGTTAAAAAATAGTCTCCTTTGGAGGGAGGAAATGGAAGGAAAGTGGTTTTAAGTGTATTATAATCTTAAAATTAAATGGAAAGGAAGTCTGTTTTTAAGTATGCCCAATGGGAAATGAGTTGGCTTTGATGTCTATTTCAGATGTGTCTAAACCCCAGAAAATCCACAAAAAAGTAAACAAAAAAAACCTGTTTTTGTTTCAAAAACAACTGTATTAAAATGTAACTCAATTAGGGTTAGCACCAGCCTGTAAACTGTCTTATATCTTCTAATCCCTTAATACAGTACTCATCTTTGTTGAAATATTTTTATTTCATCCATGTTTTTATTTCATGGCATATAAATTCTGTATATACATGTTTTTTTAGATTCATCAAGAATGTATGATACACAATTTGGGCATTGTATTCATTTATTTTGGCAGTTCTGTTGTTTGAGTTCCAGAACTTCTGCATTGTAGACAAATACTTTACAATAGAGCCACATTCCATAATTGTTCTTTTTGAATTAATTTCTTTGTATTAAGAAAACATGACTTTAAACTCACTCTCCTAATTAAGGTTTAAACATGCCATACACTCTTTGCAGACAATCTTCGGCAGCAAATTTCTAGATTTTATTCCTTGTCTACTACTAATCATTAGATCCATGATTAACAATTAAATCTTCTATGCTGATCTTGTAAGCTAAAATCTTGATGAACTCATTATTTTAAGTAGTTTTTTTTTGTATAGATGGAATGTCTACATAGTGTATTATAATATCTTTAGGTAAGGACTATTTATTTCTTGCTTTCTATATTTACTTTTCCTGCATTTCTGTACTGGTCATAATTGAATATTGTTCTCATATTTATTTTCCTCTATTTTATGCTTCTGAATATTTTCCTTTATGAATGTAAAAGTACCATGTGTATGCCTAGTGCCCATGGAGTTCAGAAGAGGGTTATAGATTCATAGATTTATACACAGGAGCGGAGCATCATGTAGCTGCTGGGAAATAAAGCAAAGTCCTCTGCAAAAACAAGTAATATTAACTGCTAAGCCATCTTTATTGTTTCCACTGCCTAGAGCTTCTAATAATATTAAAAATAGTAGACTTGGAAACAGATTTTCCACCCTTGGCTCTAATATAAGTAAAAACAGCTTGACATTATTTCATTGTTTTTATTTTTAATGTGTTTATTTTTTATTTGGTCTTCTGCCTTCATGTGTAACTGTGACATATCTCCTGCAAATGGAATTACAGACAGTTGTGAGCTGCCATGTGGGTGCTGGGAGTTGAACTCAGGTTCTTTGGAAGAACAGTCAGGGTTCTAAAATGCTGAGACATCTCTCCAACCACTTTCATTATTTTGATGATGAATTTTGAATAGTTTTGAAGATGTATTTTATGAAGTTGAAGAAATTGTCTGCAAGTCTCATCTTTATGAATATTTTATTATATTTTATTTGTACTGAATGGGTACTGATAATTTGTCAGTTTTTTTCTGCATGAAGTGATCAAGTGGTTATTTATCTTTAACCACAACATAACATGATACATTTTATAAAGGACTTCTTTTCTATATACACCAAAATATTAGTCAGCAGCATATTTGTTTACTCACTCACTTTCTTGCTTATCAGATTTTGATATCAGGATGGCTTGCCTTGAAAACTATACTAGGAAATTCTGCCTTCTCTTTTATGTTCTAGAAAATGACAGTTTTTCTCTTTTTTCACATAAAAAAAAATCATGACACTTCCTCCCATCTTCCAGAGACTCTTACAAAAATATTCTCTGATATTTAAATTGTTTTGCCTATATATAAATTGTAATTTTTCCTTTTTTCTTTAAAGACTTTGAAAAGTTTGATTATGATTAATATTAAGTTTTGTTCACAAAGTTCTATGAATCTGTAGTTTTGTCTTCATCTCTTTTTCTGTCTTTATTGAACTTCAACATTTCTGATGAATCTTTGATGTTTGCTTTTTATTTATTTTCTTTCTTTTTCAAGCTTGCTACTTTATATTCCTTCATCATATACATGAATTCTACCCTCTATCTTCTTCACGCAGCTGATGAGCCAATTCAGCAGGTTATATTCTGGTTAAATTTTTATTCAATTCTAATATTGTATATGCTATCTGCTAATTCTTTCTGATAATTTTTGCTTCCATTGCTGTGAAGAAGATTTTAATTATTTTCACATGCATTCACTTCGATGTACTTTTTAAAAGTACATGCAGTTTATCTTATATGTTTAATATACACTTATAACTGAGAATACACCATGTGTGTCTTTCTCCTTCTGGGATACCTCACAAAGGATCATTTCTAGATCCCATCATTTGCCTGCAAATTTTATAATTTCTTTCTTTTTAATTACTGAGTAGTATTCCATTGTGAAAAAGTACCACAATTTCTGTATTCATTCCTCAACTGAGGGACATATGGGTTGTTTCCAGATTCTGGCTATTACAAAAAAGCTGCTATGAACATGGTTAGACAAATATCCTTGTTGTATACGTGAGCATATTTTGGATATATGCCTAGGAAAATATAGCTGCATTGTGAGGTAGCACTATTCCTAATTGTCTCAGAAAGTGCCACATTGACTTCCAAAATTGTACAATTTTACATTTCCACTATCAATAGCAAAGGGTTCTCCTTTTTCCACATCCTCTCTAGCATGTTTTGTCACTTCAGTTTTTGATCTTAGCCATTCTGATGGATGTAAGGTGGTATCTCAGGGTCGTTTTGATTTGCATTTCCTTGATGAATAAGGACATTGAGCAGTTCTTTAAGTGTTTCTCTGTCATTTGATAATCCTCTATTGAAAAATCTTTGTTTAGATCTGCAACCTATTTTTAATTGGATTAGTTCATTTGTTGCTTTTTAATTTCTTGAGTTCTTTATATATTCTGGATAGTAGCCCTCTGTCAGATATAGGATTGGTGAAGATTCTTTCCCAGTCTGTAGGCTGTCATTTTGTTCTGATGATAGTGTCCTTTGCTTTACAGAAGCTAATAATACAGGATAAACATACTAAAATACAAACACCAAAAGAAGCAAAAAGGAGTACCCTGGGTAAGATGCTCAATTCTCATTCAGAAAGGCAAATGGGACTGACATCAAAAGAGGGAGAAAACAGGGAACTTGACAGAAAGCCTATCACATAGGGACTCTGAAAGTCTCTACACAGCAGGGTATCAAAGCAGATGCTGAGACTTATAGCTAAACTTTGGGAACAGTGAAGGGAATCTAATGAAAAGAGTTGGAGATAAAAGACCTGGAGGGTACAGTAGCTCCACGGGAGAGCAACAACACCAAAAACTCTGCGCACCAGGATCTTTTCTGAGACTGATACTCGAATCAAGGACCATGCATGCAGATAACCTAGAACCCCTACACAAATTTAGACCATGGCAGCTCAGTCTCCAATTGGGTTCCTTAGAAATGGGAACAAGGACTGTCTCTACCATGAACTTAGTTGCTAGCTCTTTGATCACCTACTCTTGAGGGATTTCAGCCTTACCAGGCCACAGAGGAAGACAATGCAGCCAGTCCTAATGAGACCTGTTGACCTAGGGTCAGAGGGAAGAGGAGGAAGAACTCCCTTATCAGTGGACTTGGGGATGGGCATGGAAGAAGATGAGGGAGGGATTATGGGATTGAGAGGGAACAAGGGAGGTGTTACAGCTGGTACACAAAGTGAATAAACTGTTATACACACACACACACACACACACACACACACACACACACACACATATATATATATATATATATATATATATATATATATATGAAAAAATACTTATATCTGGGACCTCCAAGATGGCAGGTAACAGCATGCACCTTATCTGAGGGACAGAGACTCTGAAATTCTGAAACTGGTGAGTGAAGGTTCAGCTGAAATTAGAGCATCAACATTAAGGCTTCCTGGGTTAGATGCTACCTTTGAGCTGGGACATTTTGGATTCAGATCACCTGTGGACATCTGTGAGGTCTGTGAGTGTCAAACATTCGACCTCTTGCACTTTCCCTTAACCCAGCAACTGCCTCTGCCCCAAGCATGAGCTTCCCAGCTCTGTGACTGAGTTGGCAGTCCCAACTATTGGCCTGACTGCCTGGTAGCCAAACAGTGGACACCACTGATGGATATCCTACCCTTTAATTTGCCTAAGGGAATGGGGGATACAGAGTGTTACCCTGTGCTCTCTTCAGAGGTCTGTAAATGAGTGAGAACACCTTCAAGTGAGTGCATATAGAGCCCCAGATTCCTCCAAACTCACAACACCACTGTGGACAACATAGGCAGCCCTGGGACAACATTCTAAACATTGAAGTCCCTGTTCTGTAGGTCTCCCAGTGGAGTCCAGGCAAACAAATCCTGGAGTCAAGATGGTGCAACCCAGACAGATCTTAGTGCCTGGAAAAGAGTACAACAAGCCTGTGTGCAACTGAGGCATTCAGGGCCCCTATACATTAGCACTGTGCCCACAAACCATGCCAGCACCTCCACCTGTGCTTACCATCCATCTTTCTAGGCGTCTTTAAACACTAGCACCCAGTCCTCCAAAATACACTTCCATGCACATTCCTGTACTAGGGCACATGTGCCTGGGACTTTCCTCTCTTAACTACATTTGAAACAACATCATCCACCCTCAAACCAGTGGACTTCTCTCATCTTCCTGAAGAATACTCCAGACTCTAGAGACAGGTGGATCCATTCTGTAGTACAGGCTACAGGAACAAACAGAGAAGTTTAGAGATAAGCAGATGGCTAGAGACTGGCATAAGAACACATCCAACAGAAATCAGAACATCATGGCTTCACCAGAAACCCCAAAGTACCAACGGATATTTTAATTCATCACAAACACAGGAAAATGATCTCAAATCTATGCTTATCCAGGTATTAGAGACACATAAAGAGGATACAAACAAGGCTCTCAGAGACATAAAGACAAAAACAACCAAACAAATAAAGGAACATTTAAAGGCACATATAGAGGTATAGAGAGGGGAAACGAACAAAAAAACAGAGGCCATCACAGACAGAAATCCAAAAAGTGACAGATGAAGGACATGGTGCAAGACATGAAAATGGCATTAGAATCAACAAAGAAAAAACACACAGAGATTCTCTTGGTGATGAAAAACCTAGTGAAGAGATCAGAAACCACAGAGGTAGGCATCACCAAAAAAATTCAATATGGAGGACAGAATCTTGGGCACTGAAGACACAGTTGAAGAAATCAATGTATCTATCAAAAAAGACATGAAATTAGAAAAGATCCTTACAAAAAGCATCCAAGAAATCAAGGACAACATGAAAAGAGAAAACCTAAGAATAATAGGAATAGACAAAAAAGATTACAGGCTCCAAGGTCCAGAAATAGTTTCAAAAAAATCTTAGAAGAAAAATTTCACAACTCAAAGAAAGAGAAGTCCATAAACATACAAGAGGCCTACAGAACACCAAACAGAATAGACTGGAAAACAAACTCCTCATGACACATAATAGACAAAACAGAAAATCTACAGAGCAAAGAAAAAATATTAAAAGAAACAAGGGGAAAACACCATGTAACATATAAAGGTAGAGTTATCAGAATCACACCAGACTTTTCAACAGAAAATGTGAAAACCAAAAGGGTCTGGGCAAATGTCATGCAGACATTAAGAGACCATAGATGTCATCCCAGATTACTATACCCAGCAAAATTTTCAATAAAGATAGATGGAGAAAACACATTATTCCATAACAAAATTAAACTTAAATAATACCTACACAGCAACCCAGCCCCACAGAAGATACTAGAGGGAAAATTCCAATATAACAAAATCAACTACACCCAAGAAAGCATACAATATTGATAAATACACTACGAAAAATTAAAAGAAAACAAACACAGAAACCCACCATCACCACCAACTCCACGATAAAAATAAAAAACATTCATTGGTCATTCTGACCTATCAACATCAACAGGCTCAACTCTCCAACAAAAAGATACAGACTAACAGAATAGTTGAAGGAACAGGATGCAACTTTTTGCTGCATCCAAGGAACACACCTCTGCAACGAAGTTAAACCCTATCTCAGAGTAAAGGGCTTTGAAAAGGCTTTTCAAGTAAATGGACCCAGAAAACAAGCTGGAGTAATATAATAGACTTTAAACCAAAATTAATTAAAAGAGATGAGGAGGGTCACATAATTCTCATTAAAGGAAAAATTTACCAGGAAAGGATCATAATCCTGAATTTCTATGACCCAATTACAAGAGCACCTGCATTTATAAACCAAACATTATTAAAGCTTAAGCCACACATCTATCCTAACACCTTAATAGTGTTAGACTTCAACACGCTACTCTCACCAAGGTACAGATCATCTTAAAAGAAAGTAAATAGGGAAATAGTGACACTAAATCAAATGGACCTAATAGAAGTCAACTGAACTTTTCACCCAAACTCAAAAGAGTATACCATCTTCTCAGCACCTCAAGGAACCTTCTCTAAAATTGACCATAAGTAGGGCTCAAAGCAAGCTTCAACACATACAAGAAGATCAAAAAAATCCCTTGTATCATATCAGACTACCATGGAATAAAACTAGTCCTCAACAACAATAGAAATAACAAAAAGCCTACAGACACATGGAAAGTTACAACTCTCTACTCAACAGCTTGGTCAGGGGATGAATTAAAAAAAATAAGAAAGTAAAGTCTTCCTAAAATTCAATGAAAATGAAGGCACAACTTATTTAAAAGATGGAATGATCTCCCATGTTCATGGATCTGTAAGATTAACATGGTGTAAATGGTCATCCTACCGAAAGCAATCTACAGATCAATGCAATTCCCATCAAAATACCAACACAATTCATTACAGAACCTGAAAGAACAATTCTCAACTTGATACTCAAAAACAAAAAAATCAGAATTGCTAAAATGATCCTGTACAACAGAATATCATCTGGAGGTATCTCCATCCCTGACCTCAAGCTTAAATAGACAGAGCAATAGTAATAAAAACAGCATGGACCAGCAGAGAGAGAAACAGGCTGCACGATCAATGGAATTGAATAGAAGAACCAGAAATATACCCACACACCTATGGATAATTGATTTTTGACAAAGAAGCTAAAACAATACAACGGAAAAAAATACAGCATCTTCAACAAGTGGCACAGGTCTAACTGGATGTCTACATATTAAAAATGCAAATAGATCCATATTTATCACACTTCACAAAAGTAATATCCAAGTGGATCAAAGACCTCAACAGAAAACCAGATACAATAAAACTTTTAGAAGAAAAAGTGGGTAAGAGCCTTGAACTCATTGACACAGGAGAAAACTTCTTGAACAGAACACCAACATTACAGACTCTAAGATCAACAATCAATAAATGGCACCTCATGAAACTGTAAACCAGTTTCATGTAAGGCAAAGGACACTGTCATCAGAATGAAACAACAGACTACAGACTGGGAAAGGATCTTCACCAACCCTATATCTGACTGAGGGCTAATATCCAGAATATATAAAGAACTCAAGAATTTAAAAAGCAACAAATCAATTAATCTAATTAAAAATGGGGTATAGAGCTAAACAAAGAATTCTCTAAAGAAGAGTATCAAATGGCAGAGAAACATTTAACAAAATGTTCAATGTCTTTAGTCATCAAAGAAATGCAAATCAAAACAACCCTGAGATTTCACCTTACACCCATCAAACTGGCTGAGATCAAAAACTCAAGTAACAATACATGCCAAAGAGGATGTGGAGAAAAGAAAACCCTACTCCATTGCTGGTGGGAATATAAACTTTTACAGTTTCTTTGGAAATCAATCTTGGGCTTTCTCAGACAATTAGGAATTATGCTTTCTCAAGATCCTGCTATACCACTCCTGGGCATATATATCCAAAATGTGCTCAAGTACACAAGGATATTTTCTCAACCATGTTCATAGCCACTTTATTCTTTTCTTAACTTTTACTAATTACACTTTATTTCACTTTGTATCCCCCATAAACCCCACCCTCCTCCCCTCCTAATCCTACCTTCCCTCCCCCTTCTTTATGTATGTCACTCCCCAAGTCAACTGATAGAGGAGGTCCCCCTCTCCTTCCTTCTGATCCTAGTCTATCAGATCTCATCAGGAGTGGCTGCATTGTCATCTTCTGTGGCCTGGTAAAGCTGCTCCCCCTCAGGGGGAGGTGATGAAAGAGTAGGCCAATCAGCTTATGTCAGAGGCAGTCCCGGTTCCCAGTACTATGGGAACTACGCTTTATTCTTAATAGCCAGAATCTGGAAAATACGAATTTGTCACTGAACTGAGAAAAGGATACATAAATTGTGGTACATTTACACAATGAAATACTACTCAGCAATTAAAAACCAGGAAATTATGAAATTTTCAAGCAAATCGTGTGATCAAGAAAAGATCATCCTGAGTGAGGTATCCCAGAAGCATAAAGACACACATGGTATAAACTCAATTATAAATGGATATTAGACATATAACATAGGAAAAACATACTAAAATATGTACACCTAAAAAAGATAAACAAGAAAGAGGACCCTGGGTAAGATGATCAAGCCTCACTCAGAAAGACAAACAAAATGGACATTGGAAGAAGGAAAAAACAGGAAACAGGACAGGAGACTACTTCAGAGGGCCTCTGAAAGACAATAGCCAACATTGTAACAAAGCAGATGCTGAGGCTCATAAAAAAAAAAATTGGGCAGAGTGCAGGGAATCTTATGAAAACAGGGGGAGATAGAAAGACCTCAAAGGACAGGAACTCCACAAGGAGAACAACAGAACCAATAAATCTGAGTCCTGGTTTCTTTTCTGAGACTGATACTCCAAGCAAGGATAATACATGGAGATAACCTAGAACCCCTGCACAGATGTATCCCATGGCAGCTCAGTATCCAAGTGGGTACCCTAGGAAGGGGAACAGGGAATTTCTTTGACATGAACTCAGTGGCTTACTCTTTAATCATCTCTCACTGAGTGGGGGCAGCCTTACCAGGCCACAAAGGATGATAATGCAGCCAGTCCTGATAACACCTCATAGGCTAGGGTCAGATGGAAGGGGAGGAGAACCTCTCCTACCAGTGGACTTGGAGAGGGACAGGGAGTAGATGAAGGAGAGGAGGTGGGATTGGGAAAGTATGGGGGAGGGTCTACAGCTGGGATACAATTGAATAAACTGTAATTAATATTAAAATATAAAATTGAAATTAAAAATTAAAGAAAAAATCAAAATATATAAAATTAATGAACCAGAAAACAGTTGATCATAAGGATGAATCATATTGATAAAGCATCAATAATGGTGAAAATGAAGAAATGAGAAATCACAAATCCTAATATTAGGAATAAATAGGTTGTACCACTACATATTTGAAGATGTAAATTTGGTAATAAGGGAGTAATATGCAGTCTTTTACAAAATATTTGACAATATAGATACGAGAGAAGTTCACCAAAAACATAAAATTTCTCAAAAAATCATGCATGTAGTAATAATGTGAAAATTATTTAACTGTTAAAGAAATAGAACTTATAATTTTAAAACTTTTACAAAATATATCTGCATGTCCATATGGTTTTATTGGAATGTTTGCATATCAAACTTTAAAAACTAAATTATACCAATTTTAAACAAACATTTCTAAAACAGAAGAGAATACAACAATTCTGCTAACTTTTGATTCATTCAGAAATACAATATAAACAGTGGGATTATATTTAGCCAAATTTAAATTATGGCATTTGTAGACAAATGTATAAAACAAGAGAAAAATTATTCCAAGGAAATCCAGGCACAGAAAGATAAATACCTCACAATCAGATCCATATGTGGATCCTAACATTGAGTCATTACATTTGTGTTTAACTTGGTGTACCTGTAGAAGCAAAAAAGTGAGAAAGAGGCCAAAGAGTTGTTAGATACCTTAAGACAGGGGAGGATAGAAGAACGTATATGGTATGAAAAAAAGAGAGGCTGAATACTAAAATTGGAAATGTTTAGTCAGGTTTGAGGGTAGAAGTATGGGGAGATGAAATGGCAGGTAAGGAGGGTTAACTAAAAGGAAGGTTGTATGTAAAACACATATGGAATCTCATTACAATGTAAGCAAATGAAAAACTGCAACCAAAAACAAAACAAGCACACAAAAACAGAGTTAGAAGGAAGATGTCCTGTAAGGCTGAAATGCTATTTTTAAAACACAGGAGTTATTAAACAAAAATTTCAATGACAGGCATGGAAAGATTTCTTACAAGAATTTGGACAGTGAATTACCCAAAGGGTCCCGATATAATATAAGCTCTTGACATTCTTTGTGGTTGTCAAAATAACTGACTAAGATGTTCTTTCTTTTTTTTTATTTTTATTTATTTTTTTATTATTGATTACATTTTATTAACTCTGTATAACAGCTGTATCCCGCTCCCTCATTCCCTCCCAAACCCTCTCTCCCTCCCTCCCTCATCTCTTCCCTGCCCCTTTCCAAGTCCACTGATTGGGGAGGACCTCCTCCCCTTTCATCTGATCCTGTTTTATCAGGTATCTTCAGGACTGGCTGCAAAGTCCTCCTCTGTGGCCTAGCAGTACTGCTCCTCCCTTGGGAGGTGGGGAGGTCAAAGACCCTACCATTGAGTTCCTGTCAGAAATAGTCCCTCTTCCCCTTACTATGGGAAACCAATTGGTTACTGAGCTACCACAGGCTTCATCCAAGCAAAGGTTATGTCCATACATGGTCCTTGGTGGAGTGTCAGTCTCAGAAAAGACCCCTGTGCCCAAATATATTTGATTCTTGTGGAGCTCCTATCCTTTCCACATCATACAAACTCCCCCTTCTTTCATATGATTCCCTGCACTCTGCCACAGGTTTCGTGATGAGTCTTAGTATCTACTTTGATACACTGCTAGGTAGAGTCTTTCAGGGGCCCTGTGTGGTAGGCTCCTGTCCTGTTACTTGTTTGCTTCTATGTCCAATGCACCTCTCATTTGTCTTTCTAAGTGAGGATTGATAAAAATATGGAATGCTTCACGAATTTGCGTGTCATCCTTGAGCAGGGGCCATACTAATCTTCTCTGTATCATTCCAATTTTAGTATATGGGCTGCCGAAGCGAGCACTAAGATGTTGTTTCTGAAGAAACCATACACCTTTGTTTTGAGGCAGAGAAATCAAGCTCTGAATGAGCTGGAAGCTTCCTGTCCTCTTTCATAATGACAGGAGAGGCTATGTAGGCTGGTGGGAAATAAAAGCTATCAATGGTCACCCATTAGCAGATTATGGACTCCACATGCTCCAATGTCAGTCTCCCAGGCAATACATACCCACTAGTGCAAGCATGGCATGACTATTGTAGATATAACTAACTGCTGTTGTTTCAATTTGAAACCTGTTCCACAGGAGGAAATTTATTTCTGATACAGCAAACCTTGTCAAAAACCTGTAGCTGTGAGGAGATCTCAGACATTAACAAAGAAATTGCCATTTTTTAGTAGCTAAATTGACATAGCCCCAGACTGTCTTCATACTCATAAACAAATGCTACACTTAGGGTTTTACAATGAATTGTGATCAATGAAGAAGTTCATGATAGCTCTAGGTGATGAGAGTAAACGAAAGTTGAATTACTCAGACATAAATAGGATATTTGTTCCACTCTTTCTAAAGGTAAGAAAATGCTGCAAAAGAGGGAATGGAAAGAACATAAGAGCAAGATAATAGGAAAAATAACTAAGAAAGGCTGTAGGTTTTTTTTTTTGTTTGTTTTGTTTTGTTTTATATAGCCTCTGTAGACATGTTCTCACAGTAGTTGAGGTAATAAGACCTGAACAAAACTGGGCCTGTCATTAGTCAATCAAGGACTGGGGCGGGGTTTAGGAGGCTACAGTGCTATATGCTAAAGTGTGGATTCTGGGGGAGTGATGGTCACTATCTTTAATTGAGTACTCATGAGTGAGCCTAGTAGGCCCCAGTGGACAATATCAAACTCATGGTCACAAGGACAACTCCGGTTAAACTCAGGGGTCATTAAAGAAAAAGACATAAATATTAAAAAAAAAAAGATACTTGCAGGGAAGTGGGGTAGAGATGACTGGTGTAAGAAAAAAATGGTTGTGAAAGTTATCAGGATACATTATACAAATGTACGAAACAGATTTATTAAAAACCATAATTTTAAAAAGGAACTAGGATGATACCAAGAGAAGAAAGACAATACAAAACCACAAATATTCTGACAAATATTCCATATGAATATTATTTGAAAATTCCTTTAAACAACTTTATTGCACAAAAGAATGTATAAGGAAGTTATTTTGTAGATATGACTCTAATTCTTAGTTTACAAAATCAATAATGGAAGTCTATGATAAGAGAAAAAAAGTATTGTTAATGAATGTGGTAAAAACTTAACAAAGTGATTCTCATCATTTTAATCAAGTTCTAATTCTGTTTTCATGGAGTTTGTGTAAGAATGAGTGGTGTTCCACAGCAACTGTGGTTGCCCCTGTTTAGACACTGTTGTGTGTCCTCTTTTGGCTTCTCTTCAGGAATACTGCAGTCCTGCCACACATTTCCAGCTCTCAGGTCTTTTCCATTATTTGCTAGGTTCTGCTGTCAATCTTACACCCCTAACTGGATCACAAATTCTATGTTTTGGTCCGAATGAAAAACTTTTCTGAAGATTATTTTTTGGTCTTCAAGATGCTGGTCTCTTATTCTTTAGCCCCAGCTGACTACCATCTAATGTCCTAGTGAATGATAGGTTTCATTTCTACATTTTCTTAATTGAAAATATCAGAAAACCCTGCCAATAGAGTCTTAGTTCTCTCTAAACCTTCATAAGACAGAGCTCCTTAGCCTGCATGTTTCCAGCATTCTTTTCTTCAAAGCTCCCACAAAACAGCCCATTAAACTCCAAGCTCATAATACAGTCTCTACCCCAAAGTTTCAAGTAGTTCTACAGTCTCTGCCCCCAAGTAATATGGTCATCACAACAATAGTCAACCCTCTGGTATCTAATTCAATCCTAGTTTAATTTCTGTTTCATTGATAAATACCAGGATCAAAAGCACTTGGGAGTTTATATCATCTTACACTTCATAGTTTGTTGTTCACAGAAGCCAGTGGAAGAACTCTTATACAGAAGATGCTGAGATGGAAAAAAAGTATATGAAAAGTTGTTCCATGTAACAAGCAATAAGTTATTGGTGAGAGAAATAGATATTTTTTAAATATTTTTATTTTTTTACTATTATTTACACTTTATTCATTTTGTATTCCCCCATAAGTCCCTCCCTCCTCCCCTCCTGATTTCACCCTCCCCCCCCTTTCTGCATGCATGCCTCTCCCCAAGTCCATTGATAGGGGAGGTCCTCCTCTCCTTCTTTCTGATCTTAGTCAGTTCTCATCAGAAGTGGCTGCATTGTCATCTTCTGTGGCCTGGTGAGGCTGCTCCCCCCTCAGGGGGTAGACACTGGTAAGTTGCCCATGCTCATTCATCCAGTGTTCCTAGATAACATTAAGTTTGTTGGTTCACCAGTAAAGAAATTACAAACTAAAACTGTAATGTCACTGTAACTTCCCACTTATTAATAGTCTTACCCTAGAATATTGACCACATTAACTGTTACTGAGGTTGTTTAATAACAGAAAACCTCCTTATTCCTCACAGAATGGGATCTCCTAAAGCCACTTTAAATGAAAGTGTTTGTCTTTCAAATGGAACTGCAGATTTCAAATGAGTAAATCATTAAATAATTGTACTTAGCCAATAGGCTAAAAATGTAGGTCTATTATAAAAACACATGGATATTTTAGCATCTGTATTCACCTTTGTCAAAGCATGAGAACATCTGTTAGAGTTTAGTAGGTGATGGACATGATATGATATCCGGATAAATGACACTAAATATTAAATAAATCATTTACCTAACTGTGAAATGACAGGTAATAATGTTGAATTCATATCATCAATTGAAAGAAGCCAATGTGAAAATACTGTATATCCAATTTTATAAACAAAGTACAGATAACGCAGGCACCAAGATTCATAATTAATAAATGTAGACCACCATGGACTAAAGCTGCACCTCAACAACAATGGAATTAGAAAAAAAGCTTACAAGCACATGGAAACTGAACAATTTGCTGGGTTAAGGAAGAAATAAAGAAAGAAATTAAAGACTTCCTAGAATTCAATGAAAATGACAGTACAACATACCCTAATTTATGGGACACAATGAAAGCAGTGCTCAGAGAAAAATTCATAGAACTAAGTGCCTTCAAATAGAAATTTCTGATATCTCATAAAAACAACTTAATAGCCCAACTGAAAGCCCTAGAAAAAAAAAAAAGAAGCAAATACACTCAAGAGGAGCAGACAGCTGGAAATAATCAAACTCAGGGTTGAAATCAATCAAATAGAAACAAATAAAACTATTCAAAGAATCAATGAAACCAAGAGCTGGTTCTTTGAGAAAATCAACACGATAGAAAAACCTTTAGCCAAACTAACTAAAAGGCATAGAGACACTATGCGAATCAGCAAAATCAGAAATGGAAAGAGGACATAGCTACAGACAGTGAGGAAATCCAAACAATCATTAGGACGTACTACAAAAGCTTATATGCCACAAAATTTGATAATCTAAAAGAAATGACAATTTTCTAGATAGAGCCCATCTACCAAAATTAAGTCAATATCAGGTAGAAAGATTGAATAGGTCCTATAAACCCAAGGAAATAGAAGCAGCCATCAACAGTCTCCCTTCCAAAAAAAGCCCTGGGCCAGATGGATTCAGTGCAGAATTTTACCAGACCTTCAAAGAAGTGTTAACTCCATTTACCTCCAAATTATTCCACAAAATAGAAACAGAAGGATCATTACCAAACTCATTCTATGAGGCCACAGTCACCTTAATAGTTAACCACACAAAGACCCAACAAAAAAGAGAACTTCAGACATACCTCTCTTATGAACATTGATGTAAAAATACTCAATAAAATACTTGCGAACCAAATTTGAAAAAACATCAAAGATATCATTCACCATGACCAAGTAACCTTCATCCCAGACATGTAAGGATGGTACAACATACCAAAATTGATCAATGCAATTCACCACATAAACAAACTGAAGGAGAAAAACCACATGATCATCTCCTTAGATGCTGAAAAAGCATTTCACAAAGTCCAATACCCATTCAAGTTTAAAGACTTGGAGAGATCATGAATACAAGGTACATACCTAAACATAGTAAGAGCAATATACAGCAAGCCTATAGCCTACATCAAACTCAATGGAGAGAAACTTAAATCAATCCCACTGAAATCAGAGACAAGAAAAGGCTGCCCACTCTCTCCATGTCTCTTCAACATAGTACTTGCAGTCTTAGCTAAAGCAATAAGACAACTACAAAAGATCAAGGGGATACAAATTGGAAAGGAAGAGGTCAAACTGTCACTATTCGCAGATGATTTGATAGTATACATGAGCGACCCCAAAAATTTAACCATAGAATTCCTTCAGCTGAAAATTTAACCATAGAATTCCTTCAGCTGATAAACAGCTTCAGCAAAGTGGCAGAATACAAAAGCAACTCAAAAAAAAAAAAAAAAACAAAAAAACAGAAGCCCTCCTTTATACCAAAGACAAAAGTGCTGAGAAAGAAATCAGGGAAAAAACACCCTTCACAACAGCCACTAATAACATAAAGTACCTTGGTGTGACTCAAACCAAGCAAGTGAAAGACCTGTTTGAAAAAAAACTTTAAGTCTATGAAGAAAGAAATGGAAGAAGATATCAGAAGATGGAAAGATCTCACGTGCTCATGGATTGGTAGGATTAACATTTTGAAAATAGCTATCCTACAAAAAGCAATCTAAAGATTCAATGCAATTCCCATCAAAATACCAACTCAGTTCTTCCCAGACCTTAAAAGAAAGATTCTCAGCTTCATATACAGAAACAAAAAACCCAGAATCTCCAAAACAATCCTGTACAACGGATCATGTAGAGGTATTTCCATCCCTGATCTCAAGCTGCAGTACAGAGCAATAGTGAAAAAAAAAAAACTGCATGTTATTGGCATAGAAACAGAAAGGAGGATGAATGGAAACGAATAGAAGACCCAGAAATAAACCCACACACCTATGAACACTTGATTTTTGACAAAGAAGCCAAAACCATTCAATGGAAAAAAGACAGCATCTTCAACCAATGGTGCTGATCCAACTGGATGTCTACATGCAGAAAAATGAAAATAGATCCATATTTATCACCCTGCACAAAACTAAAGTCCAAGTGGATCAAAGACCTCAGCATAAAACTAGATACTATAAATTGGTTAGAAGAAAAAGTGGGGAACAGCCTAGAACTCATTGGCACAGGAGAATACTTCCTGAACAGAACACCAACAGCACAGGCTCTAAGATCAACAGTCAATAAATGGGACCTCATTAAACTGAAAAGCTTCCGTAAAGCAAAAGACACTGTAGTCAGAACAAAACGACATCCTACAGACTGGGAAAGAATCTTCACCAACCCTATATCTGACAGAGAGCTGATATCCAGCACATATAAAGAACTAAAGAAGTTAAAAAGCAATAAATCAAGTAACCCAATTAAAAAATGGGGAATGGAGCTAAACATGGAATTCTCTGTAGAGGAATATAGAATGGTAGAGAAACACTTAAATAGATGCTCAACATCCTGAGCCATCAGGGAGATGCAAATCATAAGCTCCCTGAGAATTCACCTTACACCCACCACAATGGCTAAGATGAGTAACTCAAGTGACAACACATGCTGGAGAGATTGTGGAGAAAGGGAAACCCCCCTCTATTGCTGGTGGGAATGTCAACTGGTAAAACCATTTTGGAAGTCAATCTGGTGCTTTCTCAAACAATTAGAAATAGTGCTTCCTCAAGACCCAGCTATACCACTCCAAGGCATATACCCAAAATTTGCTCAAGTACACAACAAGGACATTTGCTCAACCATGTTTGTAGCAGCTTTATTTGTAATAGCCAGAACCTGGAAACAACCCAGATGTCCCTCAACAGAGGAATAGATACAGAAATTGAGGTATTTTTACACAATGTAATACTACTCAGCAATCAAAAACGAGGAAAACATGAAATTTGAAGGCAAATAGTGGGATCTAGAAAAGATCATTCTGAGTGAGTATCCCAGAGGAGAATGACACACAAGGTATATATTCACTCAATTCACTCATATAGTCCTATCAAATATGATAAACATAATGAAATCTATACATCTAAAGAAGATAAACAAGAAAGAGGACTCAGGTTAACATGATCAATCCTCACTTAGAAAGAAAAATGGGATGTGCATTGGACATATGACAGGAGTCTACTGCAGAAGGCATCTGAAAGACTCTACCTAGCAGTGTTTCAAAACTGGAACCCCTGCACAGGTGTAGCCCATGGCAGTTCAGTGTCCAAGTGGGTTCCATAGTAATGGGAAGAGGGACTGCCTCTGACATAATCTGATTGGCCTGCTCGTTGATCACTTCCCCCTGAGGGGGGAGCAGCCTTACCAGGCCACAGTAGAGGACAATGCAGCCACTTTTGATGAGAACTGATAGACTAAGATCAGAAAGAAGGAGAGGAGGACCTCCCCTATCAGTGGACTTGGGGAGTGGCATGCATGCAGAAAGGGGAGGGAGGGTGGGATCGGCAGGGGAGGAGGGAGGGGCTCATGGGGGGATACAAAATGAATAAAGTGTAATTAATAAAAAAAATAAAAGATTTAAAAAAAAAGAGAGATAATAAGACTCATAACCAAACCTTTGGCAGAAGGGGAGTTAGTATGACGTGGAAAGGATAGGAGCACCAAAAGGACCTAATACATCTGGGCACAGGGGTCTTTTGTGAGACTGACACTCCACCAAGGACCATGTATGGATATGACCTAGCACCTTTGCTTGGATGAAGCCTGTGGTAGCTCAGTAACCAATTGGTTTCCCATAGTAAGGGCAACAGGGACTATTTCTGACAGGAACTCAATGTCAGGCTCTTTGACCTCCCCACCCCCCCATGGGAGGAGCAGTTCTGCTAGGCCACAAAGGAGGACTTTGCAGCCAGTCCTGAAGGTACCTGATGAAACAGGGTCAGATGAAAGGGGAGGAAGTCCTCCCCAATCAGTGGACTTGGAGAGAGGCAGGGAGGAGATGAGGGAGGGATGGTGGGATTGGTAGAGAATAAGGGAGCGGGAGCGGGATACAGCTGGGATACAGAGTTAATAAAAATGTAACTAATATTAAAAAATAAAACTAAATTAAAAAGATATTAAAGAACAAAAACGAATATATATATAAACAAATATATATATATATATATCCAGTGTGTGTATATATATATATATATATATATATATATATATATATTTACTGGATATTAGCTCTCTTTTTCAGATTTAGGATTGGTTAATATCCTTTCCCAGTCGGTGTTTTGTACTGATACCAGTATCCTTTGCTTTACAGGAGCTTTTCAGTTTCATACTGTCACATTTATTGATTTCTGATCTCAGAGGATGTGCTTTTGGTGTTCTGTTCAAGAAGTTGTCTCTTAATTTCCTGAACAGAACACCAACAGCACAGGCTCTAAGAGCAACAATCGATAAATGGGACCTCATGAAGCTGAAAAGCTTCTGTAAAGCAAAGGACATAGTCATCAAAACAAAATGACAGCCTACAGACTGGGAAAGGATCTTCAACAACCCTATATCTGACAGAGGGATGATATCCAGAATATAAAAATATAACGAAGTTAAAAAAGCAGCAAATCAAGCAATCTAATTAAAAAATGGGGTACAGAGCTAAACAGAGAATTCTCAGTAGAGGAATACAGAATGGAAGAGAACTACTTAAAGAAATGCTCAACGTCCTTACCTATCAGGGAGATGTAAATAAAAATGACCCTGAGATTTCACCTGACACCCATCAGAATGGCTAAGTTCAAAAACTCAAGTGACAACGCATGCTGGAGAGATTGTGGAGAAAGGAGAACCCTCCTCCATTGTTGGTAGGAATGCAGACTTGTACAACCACTTTGGAATCAATCTGGAGCTTTCTCAGACAACTAGGAATAGTGCTTCCTAAAGACCCAGCTATACCGCTCCTAGGCATATATCCAAAAGATGCTCAAGTACAGAACAAGGACATTTGCTCAACCATGTTTGTAGCAGCTTTATTCATAATAGCCAGAACCTGGAAGCAACCCAGATGTCCCTCAGTTGAGGAATGGATACAGAAATTGTGGTAGTTTTACACAATGGAATACTACTCAGCAAATAAAAATGAGGACATCATGAAATTTGCAGGCAAATGGTGGGACCTAGAAACGATCATTCTGAGTGAGGTATCCCCAAAGCAGAAAGACATACATGGTATATACTCACTTATATATACCTATAAGATAGGATAAACATACTGAAGTCTATACACTAAAGAAGATAAACAAGAAAGAGGAGCCAGGGCATGATGATTAATCCTCACTTAGAAAGAAAAATGGGATGGACATTGGATGTAGGAGCAAACAAGTAATAGGACAGGAGCCTACCACAGAAGGCCTCTGAATGACTCTACCTAGCAGTGTATCAAAGCAGATATTAAGACTCATAACCAAACCTTCGGCAGAGTGCAGGGAATCAAAAAAAAGGGGCGGTGGGGTGGAAATAATATGACCTGGAGAGGACAGGAGTTCCACAAGGAACACATATTTCTGAGCATAGGGGTCTTTTATGAGACTGTTTCTCCAAACAAGAACCATGTATAGATGTGACCCAAAGCCTCTGCTCAGATGTAGCCCTTGGTAGCTTAGTATACAAGTGGGTACCCTAATAAGGGGGACAGGGAATGTTTCTGACATGAACTCGATGGCGGGCTCTTTGACCTCCTCCTACACACACACATCCAGGGAGTAGCATTCCTGCTAGGCCACATAGGAGGACTTGGCAGCCAGTCCTTAAGACACCTGATAAACCAGTATCAGATGGAAGGGGAGGAGGTTCTCCCCTATCAGTGGACTTGGAAAGGGGCAGGAAGAAGATGAGGATGGCAGGGTGGGATTGGGAGGGAAAAAGAGAGTGGGATACAGCTGGGCTACAAAGTTAACAAACTGTAACTAATATTAAAAAAATAAAATTAAAAAAGTAGTTGTCTCTTGAGCCAATGAGTTCAAGTTTTTTCCCCACTTGTTCTTCTAACAGGTTTAGTGTGTCTGGTTTTATATTGAATATTCTTTCATGTGTGAGATGGAGACATCCAACAGCTAAGTTTTATTTTCATCTTTTTACATCCTCATCAAAAAATAGGAAAAGTTGTACAAACAGATAAAGATTTATGTTCCCTATTTTCTAATATGATGAAAAGAACAGGAAGAGGAAGGGAAGAGGAGGCAGCTGATAGAAAGGACCTCTTGCTTCCACCTAGATTCCCACACATTTTTTTTTCATTTATCAAATATCCTTAAGCATTTGTGAAGAAAAAGAATGAGAAAGACAAACAAAAGAGAGGTGGAGACCTTGTGAATTTGTGGAAAGTCTTAAATATAGCTGAAAAGTCACAAATATCCATCTATGTTTCATTTTAAATTTTACCGTGCTTCATAAACAGTATACTCACTGAAGCCTGAAAGCAGTAGCCTTTTATTGAAACCATGGAATGTACTTCATTTTACTTCAAATGCAGTCTCAAAAATAGTAAACTTAGTAATTTATTTAATATTCTGAAGCACTATTTTCAATAATCCAGAAGACAGAATAACATGCAAAGTATGAATGAATTTTGAAAAAAAAGTAGAAGTAGTTTAGGTAATTTCTGCCTTATTAAATCATCAGTATGGAAATAAGAATGACAAATAATGGTTTGTGAAAGCATTAAAAAAGAAGCCAACCAAGTTTTTTTTTAATTATATTTTTTTCTTATCAGTTACATTTTATTAACTCTGTATCCCAGCCATATCCCAATCCCTCATTCCCTCCCAGTCCCTCCCTCCCTCCCTCCCTCATCTCCATCATGCCCCTTTCCAAATCCACTGACAGGGGAGGACCTCCTCCCCATTCATCTGATCCTGTTTTATCAGGTATCTTCAGGACTGGCTGCAAAGCCCTCCTCTGTGGCCTAACAGGACTGTTCCTCCCTTGGGGGGGGTGGGGAGGCCAAAGAGCCAGTCATTGAGTTCCTGTTAGAAATAGTCCTTGTTCCCCTCACTTTGGGAAAACAATTGGTTACTGAGCTACCACAGGCTACATCTGAGCAGGGGTTCTAGGTTATATCCATACATGGTCCTTGATTGAATGTCAGTCTCAGAAAAGACCCTGTGCCCAGATATATTTGGTCCTTGTGGAGCTCCTATCCTTTCCCCATCAGACTAACTCTCCTTCTTTGTAATGATTCCCTGTACTCTACCAAAGGTTTACAAAATTGATTAAGAACAGTGGCTAAATCCATTGGAAAATAAGTGTTGTATTAATTGCTTGCCCTAATCTAGATCTTATTTATTTTCCAAATGCCACTTGACATTAAAGAAGGATAAACAGTGAAATAATGTATGGTCAGAGTTATGTAGTACCTAATATGAAGTCTTTTTTTAGGGATGGTCAGGATGTTGGATGAATTAGTGCAAAAGTAACATTTTCTCTTTGTTTCTACATTGCCTTCATTTCTCACAGGTAGTAAAAATAACTCAACATTATACACGTGTTTAGATAGAGTAATTTTTTATTTAAATGGTTTTTCTTTCACAATGGAATTTTGTGCACTTTGTTTATTTCTTCCTTATTTATGTAAATACATGCATATTAAATGATTATATCATTATAGTTATTTTATAAATAAAAAATTGATATCCATTTAAGCCAAATGAAAATCACTGTTAAAATATACAACATGATGAAAGCAATAGCAATAATATTCTACATCATTTCCTCAGCACTGGAACAACATATATGGTCAAGATGCAAATGTTTTTTCAAATTCATGTATTGATTTAATGAAACTTAAATTTACATAGGAACAACCTCTTTTGGTAGAATAGATAGACTTATTCTAACCTGTGTATATTAAATACAAATCTTATTATATGCAAGGGAGGGTCACTAAATCTATTATTAACTTTTCAAAGTTTATGATAATGTAGACTTCAGTGGAGGAGGTGGCCTACAGTCCAAGGTACCGAAACAACAAAATATCTCTATATTATTCTTGAAAAAAGTTTTAAAAATAATTCCATAAAGGAAGGCCAGGTTTTCAACATGTAACACTTAAGCAAGTGTACATATGAAAGCAGAATAAATAATTGATTAAGAAAATAATGCAAGTCTCAATTTTAACGTTTCAGCTTATAAATATTATATCAAATGTTAAATCAGAACACTCAAAATATTATAAAATAAAATTTTAAGGATGAATGAAAAGGTCTTTCATATTTGACATAAAGGTACAATCCATAAAAGGCAAAACTTTAGTTCCAATTTATGGGTAGCTAAGGTTTTGCTGTGTAAAAACTCTTGTTTTGATAGAATAAACCCACTAAAATCTGTACATCTAAACAAACTAAGCAAAAGAGAGGACCCTAACTAAAATGTTCAATTCCCATCCTGAAAGGCAAAGAAGATGGACATCAGAAGAAAAAGAAAACAGGAAACAACCTTGAAACCTGCCACAGAGGGCCTCTGAAAGCTTCTGCAGTATAGACTGTCAAAGCAGATGCTGAGCCTGATGGCCAACTGATGGGCAAAGTAAATGGAATTTTATGTAAGAAGTGGGAAATAGTAAGAGCTGGAGGGGACGGGAATTCCACAAGGAAAGCAACAGAACAAGATAATTTGAACACATGGAACATCCCAGAGACTCATACTCCAACCAAGAACTATTCGTGGAGATGACCTGGAACCCCTGCACAGGTGTAGCCCATGGCAGTTCAGTGTCCAAGTGGGTTCCATAGTAATGGGAAGAGGGACTGCCTCTGACATAATCTGATTGGCCTGTTCTTTGATCACCTCCCCCTGAGGTGGAAGCAGCCTTACCAGGCCACAGAAGATGACAGTGCACACTCCCAAAGCAGTGAATCTCTCTCATCTTCCTGAAAAAACAGTCCAGAAAACAGAAAGAGAGGATCATAGCGCAAACTACAATCTCGAGGAACAACCAGTGAGGATTATAAATAACCAGATGGCTAGAGGCAGACGTAAGAACACTCCCAACAAAAATCAGGACATAATGACCTCACCAGCAACCCCACAAAACAATGGACACTTCAATTCACTAGATATACAAGAAAACGACCTCAAAACTATGTTTCTCCAGCTATTAGAGGCCCATAGAGATGAAATGAACAAAGCCCTCAGAGAAATAACCAAAGAAATCGAGACTAACCAAGAGGAAACAAATCGTGCTCTCAGAGAAATGACCACGAAAATTGAGGCAAACAGAGAAGAAATGCACAAAGCTCTCAAAGAAATGTCCACACAAATGAAGGCAAATAAAGAAAAAATAACAAAGCTCTCATAGAAATACAGGCAATTATACCCAAAGAAGTAGAGGCACAATTAGTGATACATAGAGAGGAAACGGACAAAAAAATAGAAGCTATCATTGAAAAACAGGAATCCACATTCAAACAGATGAAGGAAATGGTGCAAGACATGAAAACAGAATTAGAATCAATAAAGAAAACACAAATAGAGAAAAACCAGGAGCTGGAGAACATAGAAAAAAGATCAGGCACCACAAAGGTAAGCATCACCAACAGACTACAAGAGATGGAAGAAAGGATCTCAGGAGCCGAAGATACACTTGCGGAAATTGACACGTCTCTCAAAGAAAAAATAAAATCAGAAAAGTTCCAAACACAAAACATCCAAGAAATCAAGGACACCATGAAAAGACAAAACCTAAGAATAATAAAAGTAGAAGAAATAGAAGACATCAGGCTCCAAGGTCCGGAAAATATTTTCAAGAAAATTATAGAAGAAAACTTTCCCAACTTAAAGAAGGAGATGGCCATAAACATACAAGAGGCCTACAGAACACCAAGTAGACTAGACCAGAAAAGAAATTCTTCACGTCACATCATAGTCAAAACACTGAACCTACAAAACAAAGAAAAAATTCTAAAAGCAGCAAGGGAAAAAGGCCAAGTAACATATGAAGGAAGACCTATCAGAATCACACCAGATTTCTCAACAGAAACTATGAAAGCCAGAAGGGCCTGGAGAGAAATCATACAGTCCTTAAGGGACCACAGATTTAAACCCAGACTACTATAACCAGCAAAACTTTCAATCAACATAGACGGAGAATTCAAGATATTCCAAGACAAAACCAAATTTAAACAATATCTACATAGTAACCCAGCTCTACAGAAGTTACTAGAAGGGAAACTCCAAACCAAAGAAAACTACATCGAAGGAAACAGAGGAAATAGATAACTATACAACAAAAAAAACAAAAGAAGACAAGCAATGAAACTCAGTGACACCACCAACACCTCATCTAAAGTAAGTAACAATTGTTGGTCACTAGTTTCTATCAACATCAACGGACTCAACTTCCCAATTAAAAGACACAGATTAACAGAATGGTTGTGGAAACAGGATCCATTATTCTGTTGCATCCAAGAAACACACCTATGCAACAAAGATAAACACTACCTCAGAGTAAAGGGCTGGAAAAATGTCTTTCAAGCAAATGGTTACAGAAAACAAGCAGGAGTAGCCATCCTAATAGCTAATAAAATAGACTTTCAACCCAAGTTAATCAAAAAAGATAAGGATGGCCACTATATGCTCATCAAAGGAAAAATCCACCAAGAGGACATCATAATTTTGAATACCTATGCCCCAAATACAAGAGCACCTACTTTCATAAATGAAACAATATTAAAGCTTAAATCACACATTGATCCTAAAACCCTAATAGTGGGAGACTTCAACACTCCACTCTCACCAAGGGACAGATCAACTAGACAGAAAACAAATAGGGAAAAAAAAAAACACTTACAGAGACCCTAAATCAAATGGACCTAATAGACGTCTACAGATCTTTTCATCCAAACACAAAAGAGTATACCTTCTTTTCAGCACCTCATGGAACCTTCTACAAAATAGAACATATAGTTGGTCATAAAGAAAGCCTCAACAGATACAAAAAGATTGAAATAATCCCTTGTATTCTATCTGACCACCATGGACTTAAGCTGGACCTCAACAACAACAGAAATAACAAACAGCTTACACGCACATGGAAACTGAACAACCTGTTACTCAATGACAGCTGGGTTAAGGAAGAAATAAAGAAAGAAATTAAAGACTTCCTAGAATTCAATGAAAATGAAGGCACAACATACCCAAATTTATGGGACACATTGAAAGCAGTGCTCAGGGGAAAATTTATAGCACTAAGTGCCTGCAAGAAGAAATTCGTAACATCACATACAAACAACTTAATGGCCTAACTGAAAACGTTAGAAAAAAAAAAAAAGAAGCAGATACACCCAAGAGGAGCAGAAGGCTGGAAATAATCAAACTCAGGGCTGAAATCAATCAATTAGAAACAAATAAAACTATTCAAAGAATCAATGAAACAAAAAGCTGGTTCTTTGAGAAAATCAACAAGATAGACAAACCCTTAGCCAAACTAACTAAAAAGCAGAGAGAAACTATCCAAATCAGCAAAATCAGAAATGAAAATGGGGACATAACTACAGACACAGAGGAAATTCAAACAATCATTAGGTCATACTACAAAAGCCTATATGCCACAAAATTTGAAAATCTAAATGAAATGGACAATTTTCTTGATAGATTCCATCTTCCAACATTAAGTCAAGATCAAGTAGAAACACTGAACATCCCTATATCCCCCAAGGAAATTGAAGCAGTCATTCACAGTCTCCCCTCCAAAAAAAGCACTGGGCCAGATGGTTTCAGCGCAGAATTCTACCAGAACTTCAAAGAAGTGCTCACACCAATTCTCCTCAAACTATTCCACAAAATAGAAACAGAAGGTACATTACCAAACTCATTCTATGAAGCAACAGTCACCCAGATAGCTAAACCACCCAAAGACCCAACAAAAAAAGAGAACTTCAGACCTAACTCTCTTATGAACATTGACGCAAAAATACTCAATAAAATACTTGCAAACAGAATCCAAGAACACATCAAAGATATCATCCACCACGACCAAGTAGGCTTCATCCCAGGTATGCAAGGGTAGTTCAACATACGGAAATCCATCAATGTAATCCACCACATAAACAAACTGAAGGAGAAAAACCACATGATCATCTCCTTAAATGCTGAAAAAGCATTTGACAAAGTCCAACAACCATTCATGTTTAAAGTCTTGGAGAGATCAGGAATACAAGGCACATATCTAAACATAGTAAAAGCAATATACAGCAAGCCTATAGCCAACATCAAACTCAATGGAGAGAAACTTAAATCAATCCCACTGAAATCAGGAACAAGACAAGGCTGTCCACTCTCTCCCTACCTCTTCAACATAGTACTTGAAGTCCTAGCCAGAGCAATAAGACAACTAAAGGAGATCAAGGGGATACAAATCGGAAAGGAAGAGGTCAAAGTGTCACTATTCGCAGATGATATGATAGTATATATGAGCAACCCCAAGAATTCAACCAGAGAACTCCTCCAGTTGATAAACACATTCAGAAAAGTGGCAGAATAAAAAATCAACTCAAAAAAATCAGAAGCCCTCCTGTATACCAAAGATAAAATGGCCGAGAAAGAAATTAGGGAAACAACACCCTTCACAATAGCCACTAACCACATAAAGTACCTTGGGGTGACACTAACCAAGCAAGTGAAAGACCGGTTTGAGAAAAACTTCAAGTCTCTGAAGAAAGAAATTGAAGAAGATCTCAGAAGATGGAAAGATCTCGCGTGCTCATGGATTGGTAGGATTAACATTGTGAAAATGGCCATCCTGCCAAAAGCAATCTACCGATTCAATGCAATTCCCATCAAAATACCAACTCAATTCTTTACAGACCTTGAAAAAAAGATTCTCAGCTTCATATGGAGAAACAAAAAACCCAGAATCTCCAAAACAATCCTGTACAACAACAGATCATGTGGAGGTATCTCCATCCCCGATCTCAAGTTGTACTACAGAGCAATAGTAATAAAAACTGCATGGTATTGGCATAAAAACAGAAAGGAGGATCAATGGAACCGCATAGAAGACCCAGAAATAAACCCACACATCTATGAATACTCGATTTTTGACAAATAAGCCAAAACCATTCAATCGAAAAAAGACAGCATCTTCAACAAATGGTGCTGGTCCAACTGGATGTCCACATGCAGAAAAATGAAAATAGATCTATATTTATCACCCTGCACAAAACTAAAGTCCAAGTGGATCAAAGACCTCAACATAAAACCAGATACTCTAAATCTGTTAGAAGAAAAAGTGGGGAACAGCCTAGAACTCATTGGCACAGGAGACAACTTCCTGAACAGAACACCAACAGCACAGGCTCTAAGAGCAACAATCAATAAATGGGACCTCATGAAACTGAACAGCTTCTGTATAGCAAAGGACACTGTCATCAAAACAAAACGCCTGCCTACAGATTGGGAAAGAATCTTCACTAATCCTATATCTGACAGAGGACTAATATCGAGTATATACAAAGAACTAAAGAAGCTGAAAAGCAGCAAACCAAGTAATCCACTTAAAAAATGGGGAACAGAGCTAAACAGAGAATTCTCGACAGAGGAATATCGAATGGCAGAGAAACACTTAAAGAAATGCTCATCCTCATTAGTCATCAGGGAAATCCAAATCAAAACGACCCTGAGGTATCACCTTACACCCATCAGAATAGCCAAAATGAAAAACTCAAGGGACAACACATGCTGGAGAGGTTGTGGAGAAAGGGAAACCCTCCTCCACTGCTGGTGGGAATGTAAACTGGTACAACCACTCTGGAAATCTATCTGGCGCTTTCGAAGACAATTAGGAATAGTGCTTCCTCAAGACCCAGCTATACCACTGCTAGGTATATACCCAAAGTTTGCTCAAGTACACAAAAGGGATATTTGCTCAACCATGTTTATAGCAGCTTTATTTGTAATAGCCAGAACCTGGAAACAACCCAGATGTCCATCAACGGAGGAATGGGTACAGAAATTGTGGTATTTTTACACAATGGAATACTACTCAGCAATCAAAAAGGAGGAAATCATGAAATTTGCAGGCAAATGGTGGGATCTAGAAAAGATCATCCTGAGTGAAATATCCCAGAAAGAAAAAGACAAACACGGTATATACTCACTTATATAGACCTATAAGATATGATAAACATAATGAAATCTATACACCTAAAAAAGATAATCAAGAGAGCAGACATGGGGTAAGATTATCAATCCTCATTTTGAAAGACAGATGGGATGCGCATTAAACATGACAGGAGTCTACTGAGCGCATTTGAAAAACTCTAACTAGCAGTGTTTTCAAAGCAAAAACTCATGACCAAACCTTTGGCAGAGTACAGGGAATCATAAGAAAGAAGGGGAGTTAGTCTGATGAGGAAAGGATAGGAGCTCCACAAGGACCCAACATATCTGGGCACAGGGTCTTTTCTGAGACTGACATGCAACCAAGGACCATGTATGAATGTAACCTAGAACCCCTGCTCAGATGTAGCCTGTGGTAGTTCAGTAACCAATTGCTTTCCCATAGTGAGGGGAACAAGGACTATTTCTAACAGGAACTCAATGACTGGCTCTTTGGCCTCCCCACCCCCCCAAGGGAGGAGCAGTCCTGTTAGGCCACAGAGGAGAGCTTTGCAGCCAGTCCTGAAGATACCTGATAAAACAGGATCAGATGAATGGGGAGGAGGTCTCCCCTATCAGTGGACTTGGCAAGGGGCACGGTGGAGATGAGGGAGGGACTGGGAGGGAATGAGGGATCGGGACACGGCTGGGATACACAGTTAATAAAATGTAACTGATAAGAAAAAAATAAAATTCTAAAAAAAAAGAAAATAAAACATTATAAACATTTAAAATAAAAACAAAATATTACTTCATCAAAACTCTTCATAGTAAAATTAAGTTATATTTAAAAAAAAAAAAACTCTTGTTTTGAATATGTAATATCAGGTACCAGTTGACTGAAACTTCCACTTGTAAGAACAAATACATGTCACTTTTTTATTAACTTGTATAAATGACTGGTATTTGCTTACCGGTGTAATAATGTCAAAATGGGTATGGAGGTAACCAACAACTTTATGCTTAGATTTGAGGACTGCTCCACATGAAAGAATTCATGTTAAGTAGTATAAACCTGGTAAAATATTATGAATGGGGAGATATGGTCCCTCTTAGGAAGATACTGGTTGCTTTGATAAATGAGCATGTTGTCAAACTACCTTCTTAATATTTATATTTATACATATTATTTACACTGCCTCCCAAAATTTCTATTTTAAGTGGATAGTATTTAATAGAGACGCTTATTTGTTCAAACTACTGAGAATAAGTGCCTGTGAGTACTCAGTCATAGATGAGACAGCTATATCAATCTTCTCCCATCTATGACTCTGAGAACATTTCAAAATAATGACGGGAAAAAAATAAGAGTTACAGGAGGAGTGGGAATGCTAGGAAACATTTTTTTTTTTCTGGATGCAACATAGATAACAACTATGATTGCCTCTGCAAGACCTAAACAAAGTCAAGCCATTCAAAATTCTAACATGGGTTGAAGAGTGGCTAATGTAGCCTACCCTGAGCTGAAGAGCTATTAGAACTTGATTGTTGCTGAGAGAGAGATTTATTTAGAATTTTGTTTGCTGGTCTATTGCCCATGCCTCAGGGGCTGGCCCTTCACCCACATACACATAGTCAGCATTAAATTGACTCAGTAAGTTATGAATAATGATGATGAAGAAGACAATGATACTACTACTAATCCTAATTACTATTACTACTACTACTATAATAATATCAATATAATAATAATAATAATAATAATAATAATACAGAGGATATGAATCCAGGAGGGAGATGTTTGGTGAGGCCCAAGAGGAGATGGGGAGAAGTAGTTGGGATGAATAAGATCATGTATGTAATTTTCAAAGAATAAAATAAAAAATTTAAAGTAAAGACAAATAATGAATAACTCCTAAAAATCAATTTAAGAAAACTTTTTTTAAAAAGTAAAAAAATGGTCAAAGCCATGAGGAACATTTTATTTATTAGTGGATGATAAGCACATGAAAAATTCATTAAACATATCTACAAATTAAGACAAAGCAAATGCAAACTCTTGTAAGATAAAAACTACATGCTTATCAGAATAGCTAATATAAAAACAGAGAATGTTAAATTATGATGAGTATGTGGAGAAACTAGATCAAATACATTTTTGGAGTGGATATAAAATTCTGAAAGCAGTCTAAAAATTGATTGGCAGTTTCTCAAAAATAATTTAACATTAAATTTTCAAATATCAAAAATCAGGTATTTCACAACCAACTCATCATTCCTAATCGTAAGGAAAATGCAAATAAAAGTCACAATGAGATCAAGTTAAGAGGATTCTAAGAAAAAAAAAGACACTAATAAGAATTGATGATGGATTGGGGAGATAGGTAGCCTTACATGTAGTTGATGAGAGTGCAAATTATTATGATCATTATGAAAAACAGTACTGAGTTTCTTCTAGAAATTAAAAAGATTAAATTAAAAATATGAGAAAAAATTCAATATCAAAAAACCTAGATATTGTAATCCAGAGCACTTATCCCAGAGTAAAGAAAACTAATGCCCACACAAAAACATACACATGCTTGTTCATTAAAGTTTTATGGGTAGCAATTCCAAACTGCAAACCACCAAAATGTCTTTCAGTATGGATATGTTTTAGTAAACTATGCAATATTTATATCAGTAAGGAAGTAATGTTTTCAGTAAAACTAGTAAGCTATAATCTTATTTAGTGACTTAACCTGACATTAAAGGAACTGTTCTGAGTGAACAGGCCAATCACAATGGACGAAATACTACTAAAACAACAACAATAAATACACCTGAAACAGAGAGGCATGGAGTGGGAGAGATAAAAGGACCCAGATGGGATAGGAGCTCCATGAGAAAACCAACAGAGCCAACAAATCTGGGTCTAGAGGGAGAGAGCTGCACCGACCAAGGACCATGCATGGAGGAGAGCTAGGCCCGTTGCTCAGATGTATGGATAGGAAGTTCAGTCTCCAAGTACATTCCCTAGTATGGGGAGCAGGGGCTATTGCTAACATGGACTCTGTTGCCTGTTCCTCCATCCCTCAGTTGCAGCAGCCTTGCCATGACACAGAGAAAGAGGATGCAGGCTGGGGACAGATGGTAATAGAAGAGGGCTCCCCCTTTTTGAGGACTAGAGAAAGAGAATAGGAAGAAGAGGAAAAGAGCATGGGACCAGAAGGAGATAAAAGAGGGGGTTACAGTAAAGATGTAAAGCAAATCAATTTTAGAAATAAATTTCAAAAGAAAATAACATCCTAAGTGAGGTAATCCAGACCTAGAAAGACATGCATGATATGTCCTCACTTACAAGTGGATATTAGCCAAAAAGTATGTGATATACTACAATCTAAAGTCCCAAAGAATCCAACTAGGTACTGAGGGTGGATGCATGAATCTCTTTCAGAAGAGGAAATAAAATAGACAATTGAAACAAATGGAGGGAAGTAACTGGGTAGGAGAGGGGATGGGGAGGGCAAGAGGGGTCCAGACCAGGTGAGCAGAGAGTGAGGAGGTGAGGAGGGTAGAGGAAGCTGAAATCAGTGCGTGGGGGCCATCTCTAAGAAAGGAGAGGCTCCCAAGAGTCTATGGGAGTGATTCTACCTGAGACTCCTAGCAGAAGATGTGGAGCCTAAACTCGACCGCCTCACCCACATTGTAGCCAGGTAGTACTATCAATGGATTGAGTGAGACAACAACCCACCCAAAAAACCTTCAACACATACTTTTTCTTACATACAAAAAGTGTATAGATTAAGATGAAGCAGATATTAAGGGAATGACAAACCAATGACTGGCCTAACCTGAGACCCACCCAATGGGAGAGGGCCAACCCCTGACACTGTTAATGATACTCTGCTATGCTTACAGACAGAAGCCTAACATAACTATTTTCTGAGAAGCTTCATCCAGCAGCTGACGAAAACAGATGCAGAGACCCACAGCCAAACTGTAATCCCAAATTGGGGAGTCATAAAGAAGAGTGGGAGGAAGGATTGAGGGAGCTGGAAGAGCCAAGGGCACCATAAGAAGATTGCCCTAAGCATGAGCCTCTATGCTCAGTGACTTAGACAGAAGAGGTAGGCCTCCCAGTTCTGCAGTGGTGGTAGGCAGCATATGGCCCTCCCAGCTGACGGCTATACAAGACTCCCAGGTCCATGGCTGTGGCAGGTCACCATATGAGCTTCCCAGGTTTGCAGCTACAGCAGGGTGTGCTAAAACTAGCAGAAACCTCTGTGTTCGGTGACTGAGACAAAAGAGATGGCAACACCAAGTACAGGTCTCCCTGCCCAGTGGGCAAACAGTGGACACCAATGAGCTGACAAATCTCCTAAACTTTCATTTGTCCATGTAGGAATAAATCTGAGAGTAGAGACAGGGGGAAACCCTGTGATTTTTTATTAACCCTGCTAGCCAGTGAGTGTGCCTTCAAGTGAGTGAATGCAGAGCCAGAGATTCAGGGTCCTTCTATGCTAGCAGCCTGATATCAAATTCCTCCCATGTACATCTCCACTGTGGACAACATAGGGATCCTTGGGACAATATTCTCAACAATAAAGCCCCTGTTCTGGGGGTCTACCAGTTGGAGTCCAAGCAAACAAACCCTGGAGCCCAGAAATATCTGAAAACCAGAAGGACAGTAGGACAGACATGTAGGCCACTGAGGTATTCAAGGAAAGTGTCCATGCCCATTGTGCACAAACAGCACCAGCAGCCACAACCACAACCACACCTGCACTTAAGCTCCACATTTGAGGCATCTAGCTCTAGCACCCTATACTTCAAGGCACACTTCCACACACGACAGCCCTTGCAGACATGCATCTGAGACCTTCCTCCCTTACCTACAGTTGAAACACCAACATCCACTCTCAATACCCTAGACCTCTCTCCTCTTCCTGAAGAATACTTCAGTCACCAGAAAAAGATGGACCCAGTCTGAAGTACAGACTCAAGGAACAAAGAGGGAAGGTTATGGAGAAGCAGATGGCTAGAGGAGTGCATAAGTACAAATCCAACAAGAATCGGGACACCATGGCTTCAACAGCAACCCCCAAAATGGATATGCTAATTCATTGGAAACACAGGAAAATTATCTCAAAACTATGCTTATACATATATTAGAGGCACATAAAGAGAAAACAAAAAATCTCTAGAAGAAATACAGGCAAATATAGCCAAACAATTAGAGGCACAATTAGAGGCACAAATAGTGGCATATAAAGAGGAAATTAACAAAAATAGAGGTCATTATGGCAAGACAGGAATCCACATTCAAGCAGATGAAGGAAATGATGCAAGACATGAGAAAAAGAATCAGAATCAATAAAGAAAACACAAACAGATAAAACACTGGAGCTGTAGAATTTAGGGAGAATATCAGGAACCAAAAAGTTAAGCATCACCAACAGAATACAAGAGATGGAAGAGAGAATCTCAGGAGGTGAAGATACAATTGCAGAAATCTTTCAAACACAAAACATCCAAGAAACCAAAGATGCCATGAAAAGAAAAAATCTAAGAATAATAAGAAAGACAAAAGAGAATATTCCAGTCACTAAGGTCCAGAAAATATTTTCTTTTTTTTTCATTTACTAATAGCATTTATTATTTAAATCACATCATTTTCTTCCATCCTCAAATGACAATTTGTTTATAATCTGAATAGTAGACAATATTGTACTGATGTACTGTTTCAACTAAGTTTATTTGAGTATCAATGAGCCCACTGGGGAATGTTTGTGGTATGTAAAACTGGCAACATAACCTTGAAGATCATATAACAATGATGAAAATAAACCCCACAAAGTGTCACACACCCTTCATATATCTGCCATGGCCTAAGATCCCATACTTATATTACACACACACAACATGCTGTTTTGAAATAAATCTCGTTGATGTTACATCATCTAACACGTCTAGATAATTCTCTTAGAAGGCAGTTCTTCAAGATGATGTGACATATAGTAAATATGGGAACATGAAGAAGCATGGAACTTTAAACAATATATACATACATAAACACATATTATTGTGCATTTTAACACTAATTACTGATATTCAAGGAAGG